>NC_136885.1:8940350-9540350 GCF_949152265.1 Phoxinus phoxinus | reverse complement strand
CGGGACCTGTCGTCAAAATCCCAAAAGTATGAACAAAAAAACAAAAAAAAACATGACCCGGGACTTGAACTCAATTTCTTTGTGGATGGAGCTTAACTGCCATCAGTTTAAAGAATATATTTTGCTTTTTAACCATGATAGGAAAGTATGAAAAAAAAAAAAAAAACGATGACCCGGGACCTGTCGTCAAAATCCCAAAAGTATGAGAAAAAAAAACAAAAAAAACATGACCCGGGACTTGAACTCAATTTTGTTGTGGATGGAGCTTAACTGCCATCAGTTTAAATAATATATTTTGCCTTTTAACCATGATAGGAAAGTATGAAAAACAAAAAAAAACGATGACCCGGGACCTGTCGTCAAAATCCCAAAAGTATGAACAAAAAAACAAAAAAAAACATGACCCGGGACTTGAACTCAATTTCTTTGTGGATGGAGCTTAACTGCCATCAGTTTAAAGAATATATTTTGCTTTTTAACCATGATAGGAAAGTATGAAAAAAAAAAAAAAAACGATGACCCGGGACCTGTCGTCAAAATCCCAAAAGTATGAAAAAACAAAAAAACAAAAAAAAAACATGACCCGGGACTTGAACTCAATTTCTTTGTGGATGAAGCTTAACTGCCATCAGCTTAAAGAATATATTTTGCTTTTTAACCATGATAGGAAAGTATGAAAAAAAAAAAAACGATGACCCGGGACCTGTCGTCAAAATCCCAAAAAGATGAGAAAAAAA
Organism: Phoxinus phoxinus; assembly: GCF_949152265.1. Lineage (NCBI taxonomy): Eukaryota > Metazoa > Chordata > Actinopteri > Cypriniformes > Leuciscidae > Phoxinus > Phoxinus phoxinus. The sequence goes on along the minus strand of NC_136885.1, from coordinate 9,539,613 downwards.
ACAAAAAAAAACATGACCCGGGACTTGAACTCAATTTCTTTGTGGATGGAGCTTAACTGCCATCAGTTTAAAGAATATATTTTGCCTTTTAACCATGATAGGAAAGTATGAAAAAAAAAAAAAAAAAAAAACGATGACCCGGGACTTGAACTCAATTTTTTTGTGGATGGAGCTTAACTGCCATCAGTTTAAAGAATATATTTTGCCTTTTAACCATGATAGAAAAGTATGAAAAAAAAAAAAAAAAAAACGATGACCCGGGACCTGTCGTAAAAATCCCAAAAGCATGAACAAAAAAACAAAAAAAAACATGACCCGGGACTTGAACTCAATTTTTTTGTGGATGGAGCTTAACTGCCATCAGTTTAAAGAATATATTTTGCCTTTTAACCATAATAGGAAAGTATGAAAAAAAAAAAAAAAAAAAAAACGATGACCCGGGACCTGTCGTCAAAATCCCAAAAGCATGAACAAAAAAACAAAAAAAAACATGACCCGGGACTTGAACTCAATTTTTTTGTGGATGGAGCTTAACTGCCATCAGTTTAAAGAATATATTTTGCCTTTTAACCATGATAGGAAAGTATGAAAAAAAAAAAAAACGATGACCCGGGACTTGAAATCAATTTTTTTGTGGATGGAGCTTAACTGCCATCAGTTTAAAGAATATCTTTTGCCTTTTAACAATGATAGGAAAGTATAAAAAAAAATAAAATAAAAAAAAACGATGACCCGGGACCTGTCGTCAAAATCCCAAAAGTATGAAAAAAAAAAAAAAAAAAAAAAACATGACCCGGGACTTGAACTAAATTTTTTTGTGGATGGAGCTTAACTGCCATCAGTTTAAAGAATATATTTTGCCTTTTAACCATGATAGGAAAGTATGAAAAAAAAAAAAAAATGATGACCCGGGACTTGAACTCAATTTTTTTGTGGATGGAGCTTAACTGCCATCAGTTTAAAGAATATATTTTGCCTTTTAACCATGATAGGAAAGTATGAAAAAAAAAAAAAAAACGATGACCCGGGACCTGTCGTCAAAATCAAAAAAGTATGAACAAAAAAACTAAAAAAAAACATGACCCGGGACTTGAACTCAATTTCTTTGTGGATGGAGCTTAACTGCCATCAGCTTAAAGAATATATTTTGCTTTTTAACCATGATAGGAAAGTATGAAAAAAAAAAAAAAAACGATGACCCGGGACCTGTCGTCAAAATCCCAAAAGTATGAAAAAAAAAAAAAAAAAAAAAAAACATAACCCGGGACTTGAACTCAATTTCTTTGTGGATGGAGCTTAACTGCCATCAGTTTAAAGAATATATTTTGCCTTTTAACCATGATAGGAAAGTATGAAAAAAAAAAAAAAAACGATGACCCGGGACCTGTCGTCAAAATCCCAAAAGTATGAGAAAAAAAAACCAAAAAAACATGACCCGGGACTTGAACTCAATTTTGTTGTGGATGGAGCTTAACTGCCATCAGTTTAAATAATATATTTTGCCTTTTAACCATGATAGGAAAGTATGAAAAAAACAAAAAAACAAAAAAAACGATGACCCGGGACCTGTTGTCAAAATCCCAAAAGTATGTGAAAAAAAAAAAAAAAACATGACCCGGGACTTGAACTCAATTTCTTTGTGGATGGAGCTTAACTGCCATCAGTTTAAAGAATATCTTTTGCCTTTTAACCATGATAGGAAAGTATGAAAAACAAAAAAAAACGATGACCCCGGGACCTGCCGTCAAAATCCCAAAAGTATGAACAAAAAAACAAAAAAAAACATGACCCGGGACTTGAACTCAATTTCTTTGTGGATGGAGCTTAACTGCCATCAGTTTAAAGAATATATTTTGCTTTTTAACCATGATAGGAAAGTATGAAAAAAAAAAAAAAACGATGACCCGGGACCTGTCGTCAAAATCCCAAAAGTATGAGAAAAAATAACAAAAAAAACATGACCCGGGACTTGAACTCAATTTTGTTGTGGATGGAGCTTAACTGCCATCAGTTTAAAGAATATATTTTGCTTTTTAACCATGATAGGAAAGTATGAAAAAAAAAAAAAAAACGATGACCCGGGACCTGTCGTCAAAATCCCAAAAGTATGAACAAAAAAACTAAAAAAAAACATGACCCGGGACTTGAACTCAATTTCTTTGTGGATGGAGCTTAACTGCCATCAGCTTAAAGAATATATTTTGCTTTTTAACCATGATAGGAAAGTATGAAAAAAAAACAAAAAACGATGACCCGGGACCTGTCGTCAAAATCCCAAAAGTATGAAAAAAAAAAAAAAAAAAAAAAAAACATGACCCGGGACTTGAACTCAATTTCTTTGTGGATGGAGCTTAACTGCCATCAGTTTAAAGAATATATTTTGCCTTTTAACCATGATAGGAAAGTATGAAAAAAAAAAAAAAAACGATGACCCGGGACCTGTCATCAAAATCCCAAAAGTATGAGAAAAAAAAAAAAAAAAAACATGACCCGGGACTTGAACTCAATTTTGTTGTGGATGGAGCTTAACTGCCATCAGTTTAAATAATATATTTTGCCTTTTAACCATGATAGGAAAGTATGAAAAAAACAAAAAAACAAAAAAAACGATGACCCGGGACCTGTTGTCAAAATCCCAAAAGTATGAGAAAAAAAAAAAAAAAACATGACCCGGGACTTGAACTCAATTTCTTTGTGGATGGAGCTTAACTGCCATCAGTTTAAAGAATATCTTTTGCCTTTTAACCATGATAGGAAAGTATGAAAAACAAAAAAAAACGATGACCCCGGGACCTGTCGTCAAAATCCCAAAAGTATGAACAAAAAAACAAAAAAAAACATGACCCGGGACTTGAACTCAATTTCTTTGTGGATGGAGCTTAACTGCCATCAGTTTAAAGAATATCTTTTGCCTTTTAACCATGATAGGAAAGTATGAAAAACAAAAAAAAACGATGACCCCGGGACCTGCCGTCAAAATCCCAAAAGTATGAACAAAAAAACAAAAAAAAACATGACCCGGGACTTGAACTCAATTTCTTTGTGGATGGAGCTTAACTGCCATCAGTTTAAAGAATATATTTTGCTTTTTAACCATGATAGGAAAGTATGAAAAAAAAAAAAAAACGATGACCCGGGACCTGTCGTCAAAATCCCAAAAGTATGAGAAAAAATAACAAAAAAAACATGACCCGGGACTTGAACTCAATTTTGTTGTGGATGGAGCTTAACTGCCATCAGTTTAAAGAATATATTTTGCTTTTTAACCATGATAGGAAAGTATGAAAAAAAAAAAAAAAACGATGACCCGGGACCTGTCGTCAAAATCCCAAAAGTATGAACAAAAAAACTAAAAAAAAACATGACCCGGGACTTGAACTCAATTTCTTTGTGGATGGAGCTTAACTGCCATCAGCTTAAAGAATATATTTTGCTTTTTAACCATGATAGGAAAGTATGAAAAAAAAACAAAAAACGATGACCCGGGACCTGTCGTCAAAATCCCAAAAGTATGAAAAAAAAAAAAAAAAAAAAAAAAACATGACCCGGGACTTGAACTCAATTTCTTTGTGGATGGAGCTTAACTGCCATCAGTTTAAAGAATATATTTTGCCTTTTAACCATGATAGGAAAGTATGAAAAAAAAAAAAAAAACGATGACCCGGGACCTGTCATCAAAATCCCAAAAGTATGAGAAAAAAAAAAAAAAAAAACATGACCCGGGACTTGAACTCAATTTTGTTGTGGATGGAGCTTAACTGCCATCAGTTTAAATAATATATTTTGCCTTTTAACCATGATAGGAAAGTATGAAAAAAACAAAAAAACAAAAAAAACGATGACCCGGGACCTGTTGTCAAAATCCCAAAAGTATGAGAAAAAAAAAAAAAAAACATGACCCGGGACTTGAACTCAATTTCTTTGTGGATGGAGCTTAACTGCCATCAGTTTAAAGAATATCTTTTGCCTTTTAACCATGATAGGAAAGTATGAAAAACAAAAAAAAACGATGACCCCGGGACCTGTCGTCAAAATCCCAAAAGTATGAACAAAAAAACAAAAAAAAACATGACCCGGGACTTGAACTCAATTTCTTTGTGGATGGAGCTTAACTGCCATCAGCTTAAAGAATATATTTTGCTTTTTAACCATGATAGGAAAGTATGAAAAAAAAAAAAACCGATGACCCGGGATTTGAACTCAATTTTTTTGTGGATGGAGCTTAACTGCCATCAGTTTAAAGTATATATTTTGCCTTTTAACCATGATAGGAAAGTATGAAAAAAAAAAAAAAAAACGATGACCCGGGACCTGTCGTCAAAATCCCAAAAGCATGAACAAAAAAACAAAAAAAAACATGACCCGGGACTTGAACTCAATTTTTTTGTGGATGGAGCTTAACTGCCATCAGTTTAAAGAATATATTTTGCCTTTTAACCATGATAGGAAAGTATGAAAAAAAAAAAAAAATGATGACCCGGGACTTGAACTCAATTTTTTTGTGGATGGAGCTTAACTGCCATCAGTTTAAAGAATATATTTTGCCTTTTAACCATGATAGGAAAGTATGAAAAAAAAAAAAAAAACGATGACCCGGGACCTGTCGTCAAAATCCCAAAAGTATGAGAAAAAAAAAAAAAAAAAACATGACCCGGGACTTGAACTCAATTTTGTTGTGGATGGAGCTTAACTGCCATCAGTTTAAATAATATATTTTGCCTTTTAACCATGATAGGAAAGTATGAAAAAAACAAAAAAACAAAAAAAACGATGACCCGGGACCTGTTGTCAAAATCCCAAAAGTATGAGAAAAAAAAAAAAAAAACATGACCCGGGACTTGAACTCAATTTCTTTGTGGATGGAGCTTAACTGCCATCAGTTTAAAGAATATCTTTTGCCTTTTAACCATGATAGGAAAGTATGAAAAACAAAAAAAAACGATGACCCCGGGACCTGTCGTCAAAATCCCAAAAGTATGAACAAAAAAACAAAAAAAAACATGACCCGGGACTTGAACTCAATTTCTTTGTGGATGGAGCTTAACTGCCATCAGTTTAAAGAATATATTTTGCTTTTTAACCATGATAGGAAAGTATGAAAAAAAAAAAAAAACGATGACCCGGGACCTGTCGTCAAAATCCCAAAAGTATGAACAAAAAAACAAAAAAAACATGACCCGGGACTTGAACTCAATTTTGTTGTGGATGGAGCTTAACTGCCATCAGCTTAAAGAATATATTTTGCTTTTTAACCATGATAGGAAAGTATGAAAAAAAAAAAACTGATGACCCGGGAATTGAACTCAATTTTTTTGTGGATGGAGCTTAACTGCTATCAGTTTAAATAATATATTTTGCCTTTTAACCATGATAGGAAAGTATGAAAAAAACAAAAACAAAAAAAAAACGATGACCCGGGACCTGTTGTCAAAATCCCAAAAGTATGAAAAAAAAAAAAAAAAAACATGACCCGGGACTTGAACTCAATTTCTTTGTGGATGGAGCTTAACTGCCATCAGTTTAAAGAATATATTTTGCCTTTTAACCATGATAGGAAAGTATGAAAAAAACAAAAACAAAAAAAAACGATGACCCGGGACCTGTTGTCAAAATCCCAAAAGTATGAAAAAAAAAAAAAAAAAACATGACCCGGGACTTGAACTCAATTTCTTTGTGGATGGAGCTTAACTGCCATCAGTTTAAAGAATATCTTTTGCCTTTTAACCATGATAGGAAAGTATGAAAAACAAAAAAAAACGATGACCCGGGACCTGTCGTCAAAATCCCAAAAGTATGAACAAAAAAACAAAAAAAAACATGACCCGGGACTTGAACTCAATTTCTTTGTGGATGGAGCTTAACTGCCATCAGTTTAAAGAATATATTTTGCTTTTTAACCATGATAGGAAAGTATGAAAAAAAAACAAAAAACGATGACCCGGGACCTGTCGTCAAAATCCCAAAAGTATGAGAAAAATAAACAAAAAAAACATGACCCGGGACTTGAACTCAATTTTGTTGTGGATGGAGCTTAACTGCCATCAGTTTAAATAATATATTTTGCCTTTTAACCATGATAGGAAAGTATGAAAAAAACAAAAACAAAAAAAAAACGATGACCCTGGACCTGTCGTCAAAATCCCAAAAGTACGAGAAAAAAAAACAAAAAAAACATGACCCGGGACTTGAACTCAATTTTGTTGTGGATGGAGCTTAACTGCCATCAGCTTAAAGAATATATTTTGCTTTTTAACCATGATAGGAAAGTATGAAAAAAAAACAAAAAACGATGACCCGGGACCTGTCGTCAAAATCCCAAAAGTATGAAAAAACAAAAAAACAAAAAAAAACATGACCCGGGACTTGAACTCAATTTCTTTGTGGATGGAGCTTAACTGCCATCAGTTTAAAGAATATCTTTTGCCTTTTAACCATGATAGGAAAGTATGAAAAACAAAAAAAAACGATGACCCGGGACCTGTCGTCAAAATCCCAAAAGTATGAACAAAAAAACAAAAAAAAACATGACCCGGGACTTGAACTCAATTTCTTTGTGGATGGAGCTTAACTGCCATCAGTTTAAAGAATATATTTTGCTTTTTAACCATGATAGGAAAGTATGAAAAAAAAAAAAAAAACGATGACCCGGGACCTGTCGTCAAAATCCCAAAAGTATGAAAAAACAAAAAAACAAAAAAAAAACATGACCCGGGACTTGAACTCAATTTCTTTGTGGATGAAGCTTAACTGCCATCAGCTTAAAGAATATATTTTGCTTTTTAACCATGATAGGAAAGTATGAAAAAAAAAAAAACGATGACCCGGGACCTGTCGTCAAAATCCCAAAAAGATGAGAAAAAAAACAAAAAAAAACATGACCCGGGACTTGAACTCAATTTCTTTGTGGATGGAGCTTAACTGCCATCAGTTTAAAGAATATATTTTGCCTTTTAACCATGATAGGAAAGTATGAAAAAAAAAAAAAAAAAAAAACGATGACCCGGGACTTGAACTCAATTTTTTTGTGGATGGAGCTTAACTGCCATCAGTTTAAAGAATATATTTTGCCTTTTAACCATGATAGAAAAGTATGAAAAAAAAAAAAAAAAAAACGATGACCCGGGACCTGTCGTCAAAATCCCAAAAGCATGAACAAAAAAACAAAAAAAAACATGACCCGGGACTTGAACTCAATTTTTTTGTGGATGGAGCTTAACTGCCATCAGTTTAAAGAATATATTTTGCCTTTTAACCATAATAGGAAAGTATGAAAAAAAAAAAAAAAAAAAAAACGATGACCCGGGACCTGTCGTCAAAATCCCAAAAGCATGAACAAAAAAACAAAAAAAAACATGACCCGGGACTTGAACTCAATTTTTTTGTGGATGGAGCTTAACTGCCATCAGTTTAAAGAATATATTTTGCCTTTTAACCATGATAGGAAAGTATGAAAAAAAAAAAAAACGATGACCCGGGACTTGAAATCAATTTTTTTGTGGATGGAGCTTAACTGCCATCAGTTTAAAGAATATCTTTTGCCTTTTAACAATGATAGGAAAGTATAAAAAAAAATAAAATAAAAAAAAACGATGACCCGGGACCTGTCGTCAAAATCCCAAAAGTATGAAAAAAAAAAAAAAAAAAAAAAACATGACCCGGGACTTGAACTAAATTTTTTTGTGGATGGAGCTTAACTGCCATCAGTTTAAAGAATATATTTTGCCTTTTAACCATGATAGGAAAGTATGAAAAAAAAAAAAAAATGATGACCCGGGACTTGAACTCAATTTTTTTGTGGATGGAGCTTAACTGCCATCAGTTTAAAGAATATATTTTGCCTTTTAACCATGATAGGAAAGTATGAAAAAAAAAAAAAAAACGATGACCCGGGACCTGTCGTCAAAATCAAAAAAGTATGAACAAAAAAACTAAAAAAAAACATGACCCGGGACTTGAACTCAATTTCTTTGTGGATGGAGCTTAACTGCCATCAGCTTAAAGAATATATTTTGCTTTTTAACCATGATAGGAAAGTATGAAAAAAAAAAAAAAACGATGACCCGGGACCTGTCGTCAAAATCCCAAAAGTATGAAAAAAAAAAAAAAAAAAAAAAAACATAACCCGGGACTTGAACTCAATTTCTTTGTGGATGGAGCTTAACTGCCATCAGTTTAAAGAATATATTTTGCCTTTTAACCATGATAGGAAAGTATGAAAAAAAAAAAAAAAACGATGACCCGGGACCTGTCGTCAAAATCCCAAAAGTATGAGAAAAAAAAACCAAAAAAACATGACCCGGGACTTGAACTCAATTTTGTTGTGGATGGAGCTTAACTGCCATCAGTTTAAATAATATATTTTGCCTTTTAACCATGATAGGAAAGTATGAAAAAAACAAAAAAACAAAAAAAACGATGACCCGGGACCTGTTGTCAAAATCCCAAAAGTATGAGAAAAAAAAAAAAAAAACATGACCCGGGACTTGAACTCAATTTCTTTGTGGATGGAGCTTAACTGCCATCAGTTTAAAGAATATCTTTTGCCTTTTAACCATGATAGGAAAGTATGAAAAACAAAAAAAAACGATGACCCCGGGACCTGCCGTCAAAATCCCAAAAGTATGAACAAAAAAACAAAAAAAAACATGACCCGGGACTTGAACTCAATTTCTTTGTGGATGGAGCTTAACTGCCATCAGTTTAAAGAATATATTTTGCTTTTTAACCATGATAGGAAAGTATGAAAAAAAAAAAAAAACGATGACCCGGGACCTGTCGTCAAAATCCCAAAAGTATGAGAAAAAATAACAAAAAAAACATGACCCGGGACTTGAACTCAATTTTGTTGTGGATGGAGCTTAACTGCCATCAGTTTAAATAATATATTTTGCCTTTTAACCATGATAGGAAAGTATGAAAAAAACAAAAACAAAAAAAAACGATGACCCGGGACCTGTCGTCAAAATCCCAAAAGTATGAGAAAAAAAAACAAAAAAAACATGACCCGGGACTTGAACTCAATTTTGTTGTGGATGGAGCTTAACTGCCATCAGCTTAAAGAATATATTTTGCTTTTTAACCATGATAGGAAAGTATGAAAAAAAAAAAAACCGATGACCCGGGAATTGAACTCAATTTTTTTGTGGATGGAGCTTAACTGCTATCAGCTTAAAGAATATATTTTGCTTTTTAACCATGATAGGAAAGTATGAAAAAAAAACAAAAAACGATGACCCGGGACCTGTCGTCAAAATCCCAAAAGTATGAAAAAACAAAAAAACAAAAAAAAACATGACCCGGGACTTGAACTCAATTTCTTTGTGGATGGAGCTTAACTGCCATCAGTTTAAAGAATATCTTTTGCCTTTTAACCATGATAGGAAAGTATGAAAAACAAAAAAAAACGATGACCCGGGACCTGTCGTCAAAATCCCAAAAGTATGAAAAAACAAAAACACAAAAAAAAACATGACCCAGGACTTGAACTCAATTTCTTTGTGGATGGAGCTTAACTGCCATCAGTTTAAAGAATATATTTTGCTTTTTAACCATGATAGGAAAGTATGAAAAAAAATAAAAAATAAAAAAAAATAAACGATGACCCGGGACTTGAACTCAATTTTGTTGTGGATGGAGCTTAACTGCCATCAGCTTAAAGAATATATTTTGCTTTTTAACCATGATAGGAAAGTATGAAAAAAACAAAAAAACAAAAAAAACGATGACCCGGGACCTGTTGTCAAAATCCCAAAAGTATGAGAAAAAAAAAAAAAAAACATGACCCGGGACTTGAACTCAATTTCTTTGTGGATGGAGCTTAACTGCCATCAGTTTAAAGAATATCTTTTGCCTTTTAACCATGATAGGAAAGTATGAAAAACAAAAAAAAACGATGACCCCGGGACCTGTCGTCAAAATCCCAAAAGTATGAACAAAAAAACAAAAAAAAACATGACCCGGGACTTGAACTCAATTTCTTTGTGGATGGAGCTTAACTGCCATCAGCTTAAAGAATATATTTTGCTTTTTAACCATGATAGGAAAGTATGAAAAAAAAAAAAACCGATGACCCGGGACTTGAACTCAATTTTTTTGTGGATGGAGCTTAACTGCCATCAGTTTAAAGTATATATTTTGCCTTTTAACCATGATAGGAAAGTATGAAAAAAAAAAAAAAAAACGATGACCCGGGACCTGTCGTCAAAATCCCAAAAGCATGAACAAAAAAACAAAAAAAAACATGACCCGGGACTTGAACTCAATTTTTTTGTGGATGGAGCTTAACTGCCATCAGTTTAAAGAATATATTTTGCCTTTTAACCATGATAGGAAAGTATGAAAAAAAAAAAAAAATGATGACCCGGGACTTGAACTCAATTTTTTTGTGGATGGAGCTTAACTGCCATCAGTTTAAAGAATATATTTTGCCTTTTAACCATGATAGGAAAGTATGAAAAAAAAAAAAAAAACGATGACCCGGGACCTGTCGTCAAAATCCCAAAAGTATGAACAAAAAAACTAAACAAAAACATGACCCGGGACTTGAACTCAATTTCTTTGTGGATGGAGCTTAACTGCCATCAGCTTAAAGAATATATTTTGCTTTTTAACCATGATAGGAAAGTATGAAAAAAAAAAAAAAAACGATGACCCGGGACCTGTCGTCAAAATCCCAAAAGTATGAAAAAAAAAAAAAAAAAAAAAAAAAACATGACCCGGGACTTGAACTCAATTTCTTTGTGGATGGAGCTTAACTGCCATCAGTTTAAAGAATATATTTTGCCTTTTAACCATGATAGGAAAGTATGAAAAAAAAAAAAAAAACGATGACCCGGGACCTGTCGTCAAAATCCCAAAAGTATGAGAAAAAAAAAAAAAAAAAAACATGACCCGGGACTTGAACTCAATTTTGTTGTGGATGGAGCTTAACTGCCATCAGTTTAAATAATATATTTTGCCTTTTAACCATGATAGGAAAGTATGAAAAAAACAAAAAAACAAAAAAAACGATGACCCGGGACCTGTTGTCAAAATCCCAAAAGTATGAGAAAAAAAAAAAAAAAACATGACCCGGGACTTGAACTCAATTTCTTTGTGGATGGAGCTTAACTGCCATCAGTTTAAAGAATATCTTTTGCCTTTTAACCATGATAGGAAAGTATGAAAAACAAAAAAAAACGATGACCCCGGGACCTGTCGTCAAAATCCCAAAAGTATGAACAAAAAAACAAAAAAAAACATGACCCGGGACTTGAACTCAATTTCTTTGTGGATGGAGCTTAACTGCCATCAGTTTAAAGAATATATTTTGCTTTTTAACCATGATAGGAAAGTATGAAAAAAAAAAAAAAAACGATGACCCGGGACCTGTCGTCAAAATCCCAAAAGTATGAGAAAAAATAACAAAAAAAACATGACCCGGGACTTGAACTCAATTTTGTTGTGGATGGAGCTTAACTGCCATCAGTTTAAATAATATATTTTGCCTTTTAACCATGATAGGAAAGTATGAAAAAAACAAAAACAAAAAAAAAAACGATGACCCGGGACCTGTCGTCAAAATCCCAAAAGTATGAGAAAAAAAAACAAAAAAAACATGACCCGGGACTTGAACTCAATTTTGTTGTGGATGGAGCTTAACTGCCATCAGCTTAAAGAATATATTTTGCTTTTTAACCATGATAGGAAAGTATGAAAAAAAAAAAACTGATGACCCGGGAATTGAACTCAATTTTTTTGTGGATGGAGCTTAACTGCTATCAGTTTAAATAATATATTTTGCCTTTTAACCATGATAGGAAAGTATGAAAAAAACAAAAACAAAAAAAAAACGATGACCCGGGACCTGTTGTCAAAATCCCAAAAGTATGAAAAAAAAAAAAAAAAACATGACCCGGGACTTGAACTCAATTTCTTTGTGGATGGAGCTTAACTGCCATCAGTTTAAAGAATATATTTTGCCTTTTAACCATGATAGGAAAGTATGAAAAAAACAAAAACAAAAAAAAACGATGACCCGGGACCTGTTGTCAAAATCCCAAAAGTATGAAAAAAAAAAAAAAAAAACATGACCCGGGACTTGAACTCAATTTCTTTGTGGATGGAGCTTAACTGCCATCAGTTTAAAGAATATCTTTTGCCTTTTAACCATGATAGGAAAGTATGAAAAACAAAAAAAAACGATGACCCGGGACCTGTCGTCAAAATCCCAAAAGTATGAACAAAAAAACAAAAAAAAACATGACCCGGGACTTGAACTCAATTTCTTTGTGGATGGAGCTTAACTGCCATCAGTTTAAAGAATATATTTTGCTTTTTAACCATGATAGGAAAGTATGAAAAAAAAACAAAAAACGATGACCCGGGACCTGTCGTCAAAATCCCAAAAGTATGAGAAAAATAAACAAAAAAAACATGACCCGGGACTTGAACTCAATTTTGTTGTGGATGGAGCTTAACTGCCATCAGTTTAAATAATATATTTTGCCTTTTAACCATGATAGGAAAGTATGAAAAAAACAAAAACAAAAAAAAAACGATGACCCTGGACCTGTCGTCAAAATCCCAAAAGTATGAGAAAAAAAAACAAAAAAAACATGACCCGGGACTTGAACTCAATTTTGTTGTGGATGGAGCTTAACTGCCATCAGCTTAAAGAATATATTTTGCTTTTTAACCATGATAGGAAAGTATGAAAAAAAAACAAAAAACGATGACCCGGGACCTGTCGTCAAAATCCCAAAAGTATGAAAAAACAACAAAAAAAAAAAAACATGACCCGGGACTTGAACTCAATTTCTTTGTGGATGGAGCTTAACTGCCATCAGTTTAAAGAATATCTTTTGCCTTTTAACCATGATAGGAAAGTATGAAAAACAAAAAAAACAATGACCCGGGACCTGTCGTCAAAATCCCAAAAGTATGAACAAAAAAACAAAAAAAAACATGACCCGGGACTTGAACTCAATTTCTTTGTGGATGGAGCTTAACTGCCATCAGTTTAAAGAATATATTTTGCTTTTTAACCATGATAGGAAAGTATGAAAAAAAAAAAAAAAACGATGACCCGGGACCTGTCGTCAAAATCCCAAAAGTATGAGAAAAAAAAACAAAAAAAACATGACCCGGGACTTGAACTCAATTTTGTTGTGGATGGAGCTTAACTGCCATCAGTTTAAATAATATATTTTGCCTTTTAACCATGATAGGAAAGTATGAAAAACAAAAAAAAACGATGACCCGGGACCTGTCGTCAAAATCCCAAAAGTATGAACAAAAAAACAAAAAAAAACATGACCCGGGACTTGAACTCAATTTCTTTGTGGATGGAGCTTAACTGCCATCAGTTTAAAGAATATATTTTGCTTTTTAACCATGATAGGAAAGTATGAAAAAAAAAAAAAAAACGATGACCCGGGACCTGTCGTCAAAATCCCAAAAGTATGAAAAAACAAAAAAACAAAAAAAAAACATGACCCGGGACTTGAACTCAATTTCTTTGTGGATGAAGCTTAACTGCCATCAGCTTAAAGAATATATTTTGCTTTTTAACCATGATAGGAAAGTATGAAAAAAAAAAAAACGATGACCCGGGACCTGTCGTCAAAATCCCAAAAAGATGAGAAAAAAAACAAAAAAAAACATGACCCGGGACTTGAACTCAATTTCTTTGTGGATGGAGCTTAACTGCCATCAGTTTAAAGAATATATTTTGCCTTTTAACCATGATAGGAAAGTATGAAAAAAAAAAAAAAAAAAAAACGATGACCCGGGACTTGAACTCAATTTTTTTGTGGATGGAGCTTAACTGCCATCAGTTTAAAGAATATATTTTGCCTTTTAACCATGATAGAAAAGTATGAAAAAAAAAAAAAAAAAAACGATGACCCGGGACCTGTCGTAAAAATCCCAAAAGCATGAACAAAAAAACAAAAAAAAACATGACCCGGGACTTGAACTCAATTTTTTTGTGGATGGAGCTTAACTGCCATCAGTTTAAAGAATATATTTTGCCTTTTAACCATAATAGGAAAGTATGAAAAAAAAAAAAAAAAAAAAAACGATGACCCGGGACCTGTCGTCAAAATCCCAAAAGCATGAACAAAAAAACAAAAAAAAACATGACCCGGGACTTGAACTCAATTTTTTTGTGGATGGAGCTTAACTGCCATCAGTTTAAAGAATATATTTTGCCTTTTAACCATGATAGGAAAGTATGAAAAAAAAAAAAAACGATGACCCGGGACTTGAAATCAATTTTTTTGTGGATGGAGCTTAACTGCCATCAGTTTAAAGAATATCTTTTGCCTTTTAACAATGATAGGAAAGTATAAAAAAAAATAAAATAAAAAAAAACGATGACCCGGGACCTGTCGTCAAAATCCCAAAAGTATGAAAAAAAAAAAAAAAAAAAAAAACATGACCCGGGACTTGAACTAAATTTTTTTGTGGATGGAGCTTAACTGCCATCAGTTTAAAGAATATATTTTGCCTTTTAACCATGATAGGAAAGTATGAAAAAAAAAAAAAAATGATGACCCGGGACTTGAACTCAATTTTTTTGTGGATGGAGCTTAACTGCCATCAGTTTAAAGAATATATTTTGCCTTTTAACCATGATAGGAAAGTATGAAAAAAAAAAAAAAAACGATGACCCGGGACCTGTCGTCAAAATCAAAAAAGTATGAACAAAAAAACTAAAAAAAAACATGACCCGGGACTTGAACTCAATTTCTTTGTGGATGGAGCTTAACTGCCATCAGCTTAAAGAATATATTTTGCTTTTTAACCATGATAGGAAAGTATGAAAAAAAAAAAAAAAACGATGACCCGGGACCTGTCGTCAAAATCCCAAAAGTATGAAAAAAAAAAAAAAAAAAAAAAAACATAACCCGGGACTTGAACTCAATTTCTTTGTGGATGGAGCTTAACTGCCATCAGTTTAAAGAATATATTTTGCCTTTTAACCATGATAGGAAAGTATGAAAAAAAAAAAAAAAACGATGACCCGGGACCTGTCGTCAAAATCCCAAAAGTATGAGAAAAAAAAACCAAAAAAACATGACCCGGGACTTGAACTCAATTTTGTTGTGGATGGAGCTTAACTGCCATCAGTTTAAATAATATATTTTGCCTTTTAACCATGATAGGAAAGTATGAAAAAAACAAAAAAACAAAAAAAACGATGACCCGGGACCTGTTGTCAAAATCCCAAAAGTATGTGAAAAAAAAAAAAAAAACATGACCCGGGACTTGAACTCAATTTCTTTGTGGATGGAGCTTAACTGCCATCAGTTTAAAGAATATCTTTTGCCTTTTAACCATGATAGGAAAGTATGAAAAACAAAAAAAAACGATGACCCCGGGACCTGCCGTCAAAATCCCAAAAGTATGAACAAAAAAACAAAAAAAAACATGACCCGGGACTTGAACTCAATTTCTTTGTGGATGGAGCTTAACTGCCATCAGTTTAAAGAATATATTTTGCTTTTTAACCATGATAGGAAAGTATGAAAAAAAAAAAAAAACGATGACCCGGGACCTGTCGTCAAAATCCCAAAAGTATGAGAAAAAATAACAAAAAAAACATGACCCGGGACTTGAACTCAATTTTGTTGTGGATGGAGCTTAACTGCCATCAGTTTAAATAATATATTTTGCCTTTTAACCATGATAGGAAAGTATGAAAAAAACAAAAACAAAAAAAAACGATGACCCGGGACCTGTCGTCAAAATCCCAAAAGTATGAGAAAAAAAAACAAAAAAAACATGACCCGGGACTTGAACTCAATTTTGTTGTGGATGGAGCTTAACTGCCATCAGCTTAAAGAATATATTTTGCTTTTTAACCATGATAGGAAAGTATGAAAAAAAAAAAAACCGATGACCCGGGAATTGAACTCAATTTTTTTGTGGATGGAGCTTAACTGCTATCAGCTTAAAGAATATATTTTGCTTTTTAACCATGATAGGAAAGTATGAAAAAAAAACAAAAAACGATGACCCGGGACCTGTCGTCAAAATCCCAAAAGTATGAAAAAACAAAAAAACAAAAAAAAACATGACCCGGGACTTGAACTCAATTTCTTTGTGGATGGAGCTTAACTGCCATCAGTTTAAAGAATATCTTTTGCCTTTTAACCATGATAGGAAAGTATGAAAAACAAAAAAAAACGATGACCCGGGACCTGTCGTCAAAATCCCAAAAGTATGAAAAAACAAAAACACAAAAAAAAACATGACCCAGGACTTGAACTCAATTTCTTTGTGGATGGAGCTTAACTGCCATCAGTTTAAAGAATATATTTTGCTTTTTAACCATGATAGGAAAGTATGAAAAAAAATAAAAAATAAAAAAAAATAAACGATGACCCGGGACTTGAACTCAATTTTGTTGTGGATGGAGCTTAACTGCCATCAGCTTAAAGAATATATTTTGCTTTTTAACCATGATAGGAAAGTATGAAAAAAAAAAAAACCGATGACCCGGGACTTGAACTCAATTTTTTTGTGGATGGAGCTTAACTGCCATCAGTTTAAAGTATATATTTTGCCTTTTAACCATGATAGGAAAGTATGAAAAAAAAAAAAAAAAACGATGACCCGGGACCTGTCGTCAAAATCCCAAAAGCATGAACAAAAAAACAAAAAAAAACATGACCCGGGACTTGAACTCAATTTTTTTGTGGATGGAGCTTAACTGCCATCAGTTTAAAGAATATATTTTGCCTTTTAACCATGATAGGAAAGTATGAAAAAAAAAAAAAATGATGACCCGGGACTTGAACTCAATTTTTTTGTGGATGGAGCTTAACTGCCATCAGTTTAAAGAATATATTTTGCCTTTTAACCATGATACGAAAGTATGAAAAAAAAAAAAAAAACGATGACCCGGGACCTGTCGTCAAAATCCCAAAAGTATGAACAAAAAAACTAAAAAAAAACATGACCCGGGACTTGAACTCAATTTCTTTGTGGATGGAGCTTAACTGCCATCAGCTTAAAGAATATATTTTGCTTTTTAACCATGATAGGAAAGTATGAAAAAAAAACAAAAAACGATGACCCGGGACCTGTCGTCAAAATCCCAAAAGTATGAAAAAAAAAAAAAAAAAAAAAAAAACATGACCCGGGACTTGAACTCAATTTCTTTGTGGATGGAGCTTAACTGCCATCAGTTTAAAGAATATATTTTGCCTTTTAACCATGATAGGAAAGTATGAAAAAAAAAAAAAAAACGATGACCCGGGACCTGTCGTCAAAATCCCAAAAGTATGAGAAAAAAAAAAAAAAAAAACATGACCCGGGACTTGAACTCAATTTTGTTGTGGATGGAGCTTAACTGCCATCAGTTTAAATAATATATTTTGCCTTTTAACCATGATAGGAAAGTATGAAAAAAACAAAAAAACAAAAAAAACGATGACCCGGGACCTGTTGTCAAAATCCCAAAAGTATGAGAAAAAAAAAAAAAAAACATGACCCGGGACTTGAACTCAATTTCTTTGTGGATGGAGCTTAACTGCCATCAGTTTAAAGAATATCTTTTGCCTTTTAACCATGATAGGAAAGTATGAAAAACAAAAAAAAACGATGACCCCGGGACCTGTCGTCAAAATCCCAAAAGTATGAACAAAAAAACAAAAAAAAACATGACCCGGGACTTGAACTCAATTTCTTTGTGGATGGAGCTTAACTGCCATCAGCTTAAAGAATATATTTTGCTTTTTAACCATGATAGGAAAGTATGAAAAAAAAAAAAACCGATGACCCGGGACTTGAACTCAATTTTTTTGTGGATGGAGCTTAACTGCCATCAGTTTAAAGTATATATTTTGCCTTTTAACCATGATAGGAAAGTATGAAAAAAAAAAAAAAAAACGATGACCCGGGACCTGTCGTCAAAATCCCAAAAGCATGAACAAAAAAACAAAAAAAAACATGACCCGGGACTTGAACTCAATTTTTTTGTGGATGGAGCTTAACTGCCATCAGTTTAAAGAATATATTTTGCCTTTTAACCATGATAGGAAAGTATGAAAAAAAAAAAAAAATGATGACCCGGGACTTGAACTCAATTTTTTTGTGGATGGAGCTTAACTGCCATCAGTTTAAAGAATATATTTTGCCTTTTAACCATGATAGGAAAGTATGAAAAAAAAAAAAAAAACGATGACCCGGGACCTGTCGTCAAAATCCCAAAAGTATGAACAAAAAAACTAAACAAAAACATGACCCGGGACTTGAACTCAATTTCTTTGTGGATGGAGCTTAACTGCCATCAGCTTAAAGAATATATTTTGCTTTTTAACCATGATAGGAAAGTATGAAAAAAAAAAAAAAAACGATGACCCGGGACCTGTCGTCAAAATCCCAAAAGTATGAAAAAAAAAAAAAAAAAAAAAAAAACATGACCCGGGACTTGAACTCAATTTCTTTGTGGATGGAGCTTAACTGCCATCAGTTTAAAGAATATATTTTGCCTTTTAACCATGATAGGAAAGTATGAAAAAAAAAAAAAAAACGATGACCCGGGACCTGTCGTCAAAATCCCAAAAGTATGAGAAAAAAAAAAAAAAAAAACATGACCCGGGACTTGAACTCAATTTTGTTGTGGATGGAGCTTAACTGCCATCAGTTTAAATAATATATTTTGCCTTTTAACCATGATAGGAAAGTATGAAAAAAACAAAAAAACAAAAAAAACGATGACCCGGGACCTGTTGTCAAAATCCCAAAAGTATGAGAAAAAAAAAAAAAAAACATGACCCGGGACTTGAACTCAATTTCTTTGTGGATGGAGCTTAACTGCCATCAGTTTAAAGAATATCTTTTGCCTTTTAACCATGATAGGAAAGTATGAAAAACAAAAAAAAACGATGACCCCGGGACCTGTCGTCAAAATCCCAAAAGTATGAACAAAAAAACAAAAAAAAACATGACCCGGGACTTGAACTCAATTTCTTTGTGGATGGAGCTTAACTGCCATCAGTTTAAAGAATATATTTTGCTTTTTAACCATGATAGGAAAGTATGAAAAAAAAAAAAAAAACGATGACCCGGGACCTGTCGTCAAAATCCCAAAAGTATGAGAAAAAATAACAAAAAAAACATGACCCGGGACTTGAACTCAATTTTGTTGTGGATGGAGCTTAACTGCCATCAGTTTAAATAATATATTTTGCCTTTTAACCATGATAGGAAAGTATGAAAAAAACAAAAACAAAAAAAAAAACGATGACCCGGGACCTGTCGTCAAAATCCCAAAAGTATGAGAAAAAAAAACAAAAAAAACATGACCCGGGACTTGAACTCAATTTTGTTGTGGATGGAGCTTAACTGCCATCAGCTTAAAGAATATATTTTGCTTTTTAACCATGATAGGAAAGTATGAAAAAAAAAAAACTGATGACCCGGGAATTGAACTCAATTTTTTTGTGGATGGAGCTTAACTGCTATCAGTTTAAATAATATATTTTGCCTTTTAACCATGATAGGAAAGTATGAAAAAAACAAAAACAAAAAAAAAACGATGACCCGGGACCTGTTGTCAAAATCCCAAAAGTATGAAAAAAAAAAAAAAAAACATGACCCGGGACTTGAACTCAATTTCTTTGTGGATGGAGCTTAACTGCCATCAGTTTAAAGAATATATTTTGCCTTTTAACCATGATAGGAAAGTATGAAAAAAACAAAAACAAAAAAAAACGATGACCCGGGACCTGTTGTCAAAATCCCAAAAGTATGAAAAAAAAAAAAAAAAAACATGACCCGGGACTTGAACTCAATTTCTTTGTGGATGGAGCTTAACTGCCATCAGTTTAAAGAATATCTTTTGCCTTTTAACCATGATAGGAAAGTATGAAAAACAAAAAAAAACGATGACCCGGGACCTGTCGTCAAAATCCCAAAAGTATGAACAAAAAAACAAAAAAAAACATGACCCGGGACTTGAACTCAATTTCTTTGTGGATGGAGCTTAACTGCCATCAGTTTAAAGAATATATTTTGCTTTTTAACCATGATAGGAAAGTATGAAAAAAAAACAAAAAACGATGACCCGGGACCTGTCGTCAAAATCCCAAAAGTATGAGAAAAATAAACAAAAAAAACATGACCCGGGACTTGAACTCAATTTTGTTGTGGATGGAGCTTAACTGCCATCAGTTTAAATAATATATTTTGCCTTTTAACCATGATAGGAAAGTATGAAAAAAACAAAAACAAAAAAAAAACGATGACCCTGGACCTGTCGTCAAAATCCCAAAAGTATGAGAAAAAAAAACAAAAAAAACATGACCCGGGACTTGAACTCAATTTTGTTGTGGATGGAGCTTAACTGCCATCAGCTTAAAGAATATATTTTGCTTTTTAACCATGATAGGAAAGTATGAAAAAAAAACAAAAAACGATGACCCGGGACCTGTCGTCAAAATCCCAAAAGTATGAAAAAACAAAAAAAAAAAAAAAACATGACCCGGGACTTGAACTCAATTTCTTTGTGGATGGAGCTTAACTGCCATCAGTTTAAAGAATATCTTTTGCCTTTTAACCATGATAGGAAAGTATGAAAAACAAAAAAAACAATGACCCGGGACCTGTCGTCAAAATCCCAAAAGTATGAACAAAAAAACAAAAAAAAACATGACCCGGGACTTGAACTCAATTTCTTTGTGGATGGAGCTTAACTGCCATCAGTTTAAAGAATATATTTTGCTTTTTAACCATGATAGGAAAGTATGAAAAAAAAAAAAAAAACGATGACCCGGGACCTGTCGTCAAAATCCCAAAAGTATGAGAAAAAAAAACAAAAAAAACATGACCCGGGACTTGAACTCAATTTTGTTGTGGATGGAGCTTAACTGCCATCAGTTTAAATAATATATTTTGCCTTTTAACCATGATAGGAAAGTATGAAAAACAAAAAAAAACGATGACCCGGGACCTGTCGTCAAAATCCCAAAAGTATGAACAAAAAAACAAAAAAAAACATGACCCGGGACTTGAACTCAATTTCTTTGTGGATGGAGCTTAACTGCCATCAGTTTAAAGAATATATTTTGCTTTTTAACCATGATAGGAAAGTATGAAAAAAAAAAAAAAAACGATGACCCGGGACCTGTCGTCAAAATCCCAAAAGTATGAAAAAACAAAAAAACAAAAAAAAAACATGACCCGGGACTTGAACTCAATTTCTTTGTGGATGAAGCTTAACTGCCATCAGCTTAAAGAATATATTTTGCTTTTTAACCATGATAGGAAAGTATGAAAAAAAAAAAAACGATGACCCGGGACCTGTCGTCAAAATCCCAAAAAGATGAGAAAAAAAACAAAAAAAAACATGACCCGGGACTTGAACTCAATTTCTTTGTGGATGGAGCTTAACTGCCATCAGTTTAAAGAATATATTTTGCCTTTTAACCATGATAGGAAAGTATGAAAAAAAAAAAAAAAAAAAAACGATGACCCGGGACTTGAACTCAATTTTTTTGTGGATGGAGCTTAACTGCCATCAGTTTAAAGAATATATTTTGCCTTTTAACCATGATAGGAAAGTATGAAAAAAAAAAAAAAAAAAACGATGACCCGGGACCTGTCGTCAAAATCCCAAAAGCATGAACAAAAAAACAAAAAAAAACATGACCCGGGACTTGAACTCAATTTTTTTGTGGATGGAGCTTAACTGCCATCAGTTTAAAGAATATATTTTGCCTTTTAACCATAATAGGAAAGTATGAAAAAAAAAAAAAAAAAAAAAACGATGACCCGGGACCTGTCGTCAAAATCCCAAAAGCATGAACAAAAAAACAAAAAAAAACATGACCCGGGACTTGAACTCAATTTTTTTGTGGATGGAGCTTAACTGCCATCAGTTTAAAGAATATATTTTGCCTTTTAACCATGATAGGAAAGTATGAAAAAAAAAAAAAACGATGACCCGGGACTTGAAATCAATTTTTTTGTGGATGGAGCTTAACTGCCATCAGTTTAAAGAATATCTTTTGCCTTTTAACAATGATAGGAAAGTATAAAAAAAAATAAAATAAAAAAAAACGATGACCCGGGACCTGTCGTCAAAATCCCAAAAGTATGAAAAAAAAAAAAAAAAAAAAAAACATGACCCGGGACTTGAACTAAATTTTTTTGTGGATGGAGCTTAACTGCCATCAGTTTAAAGAATATATTTTGCCTTTTAACCATGATAGGAAAGTATGAAAAAAAAAAAAAAATGATGACCCGGGACTTGAACTCAATTTTTTTGTGGATGGAGCTTAACTGCCATCAGTTTAAAGAATATATTTTGCCTTTTAACCATGATAGGAAAGTATGAAAAAAAAAAAAAAACGATGACCCGGGACCTGTCGTCAAAATCAAAAAAGTATGAACAAAAAAACTAAAAAAAAACATGACCCGGGACTTGAACTCAATTTCTTTGTGGATGGAGCTTAACTGCCATCAGCTTAAAGAATATATTTTGCTTTTTAACCATGATAGGAAAGTATGAAAAAAAAAAAAAAACGATGACCCGGGACCTGTCGTCAAAATCCCAAAAGTATGAAAAAAAAAAAAAAAAAAAAAAAACATAACCCGGGACTTGAACTCAATTTCTTTGTGGATGGAGCTTAACTGCCATCAGTTTAAAGAATATATTTTGCCTTTTAACCATGATAGGAAAGTATGAAAAAAAAAAAAAAAACGATGACCCGGGACCTGTCGTCAAAATCCCAAAAGTATGAGAAAAAAAAACAAAAAAAACATGACCCGGGACTTGAACTCAATTTTGTTGTGGATGGAGCTTAACTGCCATCAGTTTAAATAATATATTTTGCCTTTTAACCATGATAGGAAAGTATGAAAAAAACAAAAAAACAAAAAAAACGATGACCCGGGACCTGTTGTCAAAATCCCAAAAGTATGAGAAAAAAAAAAAAAAAACATGACCCGGGACTTGAACTCAATTTCTTTGTGGATGGAGCTTAACTGCCATCAGTTTAAAGAATATCTTTTGCCTTTTAACCATGATAGGAAAGTATGAAAAACAAAAAAAAACGATGACCCCGGGACCTGCCGTCAAAATCCCAAAAGTATGAACAAAAAAACAAAAAAAAACATGACCCGGGACTTGAACTCAATTTCTTTGTGGATGGAGCTTAACTGCCATCAGTTTAAAGAATATATTTTGCTTTTTAACCATGATAGGAAAGTATGAAAAAAAAAAAAAAACGATGACCCGGGACCTGTCGTCAAAATCCCAAAAGTATGAGAAAAAATAACAAAAAAAACATGACCCGGGACTTGAACTCAATTTTGTTGTGGATGGAGCTTAACTGCCATCAGTTTAAATAATATATTTTGCCTTTTAACCATGATAGGAAAGTATGAAAAAAACAAAAACAAAAAAAACCGATGACCCGGGACCTGTCGTCAAAATCCCAAAAGTATGAGAAAAAAAAACAAAAAAAACATGACCCGGGACTTGAACTCAATTTTGTTGTGGATGGAGCTTAACTGCCATCAGCTTAAAGAATATATTTTGCTTTTTAACCATGATAGGAAAGTATGAAAAAAAAAAAAACCGATGACCCGGGAATTGAACTCAATTTTTTTGTGGATGGAGCTTAACTGCTATCAGCTTAAAGAATATATTTTGCTTTTTAACCATGATAGGAAAGTATGAAAAAAAAAAAAAAAACGATGACCCCGGGACCTGTCGTCAAAATCCCAAAAGTATGAAAAAACAAAAAAACAAAAAAAAACATGACCCGGGACTTGAACTCAATTTCTTTGTGGATGGAGCTTAACTGCCATCAGTTTAAAGAATATATTTTGCCTTTTAACCATGATAGGAAAGTATGAAAAAAAAAAAAAAACGATGACCCGGGACCTGTCGTCAAAATCCCAAAAGTATGAAAAAACAAAAAAACAAAAAAAAACATGACCCGGGACTTGAACTCAATTTCTTTGTGGATGGAGCTTAACTGCCATCAGTTTAAAGAATATCTTTTGCCTTTTAACCATGATAGGAAAGTATGAAAAACAAAAAAAACAATGACCCGGGACCTGTCGTCAAAATCCCAAAAGTATGAACAAAAAAACAAAAAAAAACATGACCCGGGACTTGAACTCAATTTCTTTGTGGATGGAGCTTAACTGCCATCAGTTTAAAGAATATATTTTGCTTTTTAACCATGATAGGAAAGTATGAAAAAAAAAAAAAAAACGATGACCCGGGACCTGTCGTCAAAATCCCAAAAGTATGAGAAAAAAAAACAAAAAAAACATGACCCGGGACTTGAACTCAATTTCTTTGTGGATGGAGCTTAACTGCCATCAGTTTAAAGAATATATTTTGCTTTTTAACCATGATAGGAAAGTATGAAAAAACAAAAAAAAACGATGACCCGGGACCTGTCGTCAAAATCCCAAAAGTATGAAAAAACAAAAAAACAAAAAAAAAACATGACCCGGGACTTGAACTCAATTTCTTTGTGGATGAAGCTTAACTGCCATCAGCTTAAATAATATATTTTGCTTTTTAACCATGATAGGAAAGTATGAAGAAAAAAAAAAAACGATGACCCGGGACCTGTCGTCAAAATCCCAAAAAGATGAGAAAAAAAACAAAAAAAAACATGACCCGGGACTTGAACTCAATTTCTTTGTGGATGGAGCTTAACTGCCATCAGTTTAAAGAATATATTTTGCCTTTTAACCATGATAGGAAAGTATGAAAAAAAAAAAAAAAAAAAAACCGATGACCCGGGACTTGAACTCAATTTTTTTGTGGATGGAGCTTAACTGCCATCAGTTTAAAGAATATATTTTGCCTTTTAACCATGATAGGAAAGTATAAAAAAAAAAAAAAAAAAAACGATGACCTGTCGTCAAAATCCCAAAAGCATGAACAAAAAAACAAAAAAAAACATGACCCGGGACTTGAACTCAATTTTTTTGTGGATGGAGCTTAACTGCCATCAGTTTAAAGAATATATTTTGCCTTTTAACCATGATAGGAAAGTATGAAAAAAAAAAAAAAAAAAAAACGATGACCCGGGACCTGTCGTCAAAATCCCAAAAGCATGAACAAAAAAACAAAAAAAAACATGACCCGGGACTTGAACTCAATTTTTTTGTGGATGGAGCTTAACTGCCATCAGTTTAAAGAATATATTTTGCCTTTTAACCATGATAGGAAAGTATGAAAAAAAAAAAAAACGATGACCCGGGACTTGAAATCAATTTTTTTGTGGATGGAGCTTAACTGCCATCAGTTTAAAGAATATCTTTTGCCTTTTAACAATGATAGGAAAGTATAAAAAAAAAAAAAAAAAAAAAAAACGATGACCCGGGACCTGTCGTCAAAATCCCAAAAGTATGAAAAAAAAAAAAAAAAAAAAAAAACATGACCCAGGACTTGAACTCAATTTCTTTGTGGGTGGAGCTTAACTGCCATCAGCTTAAAGAATATATTTTGCTTTTTAACCATGATAGGAAAGTATGAAAAAACAAAAAAACAAAAAAAAACATGACCCGGGACTTGAACTCAATTTCTTTGTGGATGGAGCTTAACTGCCATCAGTTTAAAGAATATCTTTTGCCTTTTAACCATGATAGGAAAGTATGAAAAAAAAAAAAAACGATGACCCGGGACCTGTTGTCAAAATCCCAAAAGTATGAACAAAAAAACAAAAAAAAACATGACCCGGGACTTGAACTCAATTTCTTTGTGGATGGAGCTTAACTGCCATCAGCTTAAAGAATATATTTTGCTTTTTAACCATGATAGGAAAGTATGAAAAAAAAAAAAAAAACGATGACCCGGGACCTGTCGTCAAAATCCCAAAAGTATGAGAAAAAATAACAAAAAAAACATGACCCGGGACTTGAACTCAATTTTGTTGTGGATGGAGCTTAACTGCCATCAGTTTAAATAATATATTTTGCCTTTTAACCATGATAGGAAAGTATGAAAAAAAAAAAAAAAACGATGACCCGGGACCTGTCGTCAAAATCCCAAAAGTATGAAAAAAAAAAAAAAAAAAAAAAACCGATGACCCGGGACTTGAACTCAATTTTTTTGTGGATGGAGCTTAACTGCCATCAGTTTAAAGTATATATTTTGCCTTTTAACCATGATAGGAAAGTATGAAAAAAAAAAAAAAAAACGATGACCTGTCGTCAAAATCCCAAAAGCATGAAAAAAAAAAAAAAAAAAAACGATGACCCGGGACTTGAACTCAATTTTGTTGTGGATGGAGCTTAACTGCCATCAGCTTAAAGAATATATTTTGCTTTTTAACCATGATAGGAAAGTATGAAAAAAAAAAAAACCGATGACCCGGGACTTGAACTCAATTTTTTTGTGGATGGAGCTTAACTGCCATCAGTTTAAAGTATATATTTTGCCTTTTAACCATGATAGGAAAGTATGAAAAAAAAAAAAAAAAACGATGACCCGGGACCTGTCGTCAAAATCCCAAAAGCATGAACAAAAAAACAAAAAAAAACATGACCCGGGACTTGAACTAAATTTTTTTGTGGATGGAGCTTAACTGCCATCAGTTTAAAGAATATATTTTGCCTTTTAACCATGATAGGAAAGTATGAAAAAAAAAAAAAAATGATGACCCGGGACTTGAACTCAATTTTTTTGTGGATGGAGCTTAACTGCCATCAGTTTAAAGAATATATTTTGCCTTTTAACCATGATAGGAAAGTATGAAAAAAAAAAAAAAAAACGATGACCCGGGACCTGTCGTCAAAATCCCAAAAGCATGAACAAAAAAACAAAAAAAAACATGACCCGGGACTTGAACTCAATTTTTTTGTGGATGGAGCTTAACTGCCATCAGTTTAAAGAATATATTTTGCCTTTTAACCATGATAGGAAAGTATGGAAAAAAAAAAAAAAACGATGACCCGGGACCTGTCGTCAAAATCCCAAAAGTATGAACAAAAAAACTAAAAAAAAACATGACCCGGGACTTGAACTCAATTTCTTTGTGGATGGAGCTTAACTGCCATCAGCTTAAAGAATATATTTTGCTTTTTAACCATGATAGGAAAGTATGAAAAAAAAAAAAAAAACGATGACCCGGGACCTGTCGTCAAAATCCCAAAAGTATGAGAAAAAAAAAACAAAAAAAACATGACCCGGGACTTGAACTCAATTTTGTTGTGGATGGAGCTTAACTGCCATCAGTTTAAATAATATATTTTGCCTTTTAACCATGATAGGAAAGTATGAAAAAAACAAAAAAACAAAAAAAACGATGACCCGGGACCTGTTGTCAAAATCCCAAAAGTATGAGAAAAAAAAAAAAAAAACATGACCCGGGACTTGAACTCAATTTCTTTGTGGATGGAGCTTAACTGCCATCAGTTTAAAGAATATCTTTTGCCTTTTAACCATGATAGGAAAGTATGAAAAACAAAAAAAAACGATGACCCCGGGACCTGTCGTCAAAATCCCAAAAGTATGAACAAAAAAACAAAAAAAAACATGACCCGGGACTTGAACTCAATTTCTTTGTGGATGGAGCTTAACTGCCATCAGTTTAAAGAATATATTTTGCTTTTTAACCATGATAGGAAAGTATGAAAAAAAAAAAAAAACGATGACCCGGGACCTGTCGTCAAAATCCCAAAAGTATGAGAAAAAATAACAAAAAAAACATGACCCGGGACTTGAACTCAATTTTGTTGTGGATGGAGCTTAACTGCCATCAGTTTAAATAATATATTTTGCCTTTTAACCATGATAGGAAAGTATGAAAAAAACAAAACAAAAAAAAAACGATGACCCGGGACCTGTCGTCAAAATCCCAAAAGTATGAGAAAAAAAAAACAAAAAAAACATGACCCGGGACTTGAACTCAATTTTGTTGTGGATGGAGCTTAACTGCCATCAGCTTAAAGAATATATTTTGCTTTTTAACCATGATAGGAAAGTATGAAAAAAAAAAAAACCGATGACCCGGGAATTGAACTCAATTTTTTTGTGGATGGAGCTTAACTGCCATCAGCTTAAAGAATATATTTTGCTTTTTAACCATGATAGGAAAGTATGAAAAAAAAAAAAAAAACGATGACCCGGGACCTGTCGTCAAAATCCCAAAAGTATGAAAAAACAAAAAAACAAAAAAAAACATGACCCGGGACTTGAACTCAATTTCTTTGTGGATGGAGCTTAACTGCCATCAGTTTAAATAATATCTTTTGCCTTTTAACCATGATAGGAAAGTATGAAAAACAAAAAAAAAACAATGACCCGGAACCTGTCGTCAAAATCCCAAAAGTATGAACAAAAAAACAAAAAAAAACATGACCCGGGACTTGAACTCAATTTCTTTGTGGATGGAGCTTAACTGCCATCAGTTTAAAGAATATATTTTGCTTTTTAACCATGATAGGAAAGTATGAAAAACAAAAAAAAAACGATGACCCGGGACCTGTCGTCAAAATCCCAAAAGTATGAAAAAACAAAAAAAAAACATGACCCGGGACTTGAACTCAATTTCTTTGTGGATGAAGCTTAACTGCCATCAGCTTAAATAATATATTTTGCTTTTTAACCATGATAGGAAAGTATGAAGAAAAAAAAAAACGATGACCTGTCGTCAAAATCCCAAAAAGATGAGAAAAAAAACAAAAAAAAACATGACCCGGGACTTGAACTCAATTTCTTTGTGGATGGAGCTTAACTGCCATCAGTTTAAAGAATATATTTTGCCTTTTAACCATGATAGGAAAGTATGAAAAAAAAAAAAAAAAAAAAACGATGACCCGGGACTTGAACTCAATTTTTTTGTGGATGGAGCTTAACTGCCATCAGTTTAAAGAATATATTTTGCCTTTTAACCATGATAGGAAAGTATAAAAAAAAAAAAAAAAAAAACGATGACCCGGGACCTGTCGTCAAAATCCCAAAAGCATGAACAAAAAAACAAAAAAAAACATGACCCGGGACTTGAACTCAATTTTTTTGTGGATGGAGCTTAACTGCCATCAGTTTAAAGAATATATTTTGCCTTTTAACCATGATAGGAAAGTATGAAAAAGAAAAAAAAAAAAAAAACGATGACCCGGGACCTGTCGTCAAAATCCCAAAAGCATGAACAAAAAAACAAAAAAAAACATGACCCGGGACTTGAACTCAATTTTTTTGTGGATGGAGCTTAACTGCCATCAGTTTAAAGAATATATTTTGCCTTTTAACCATGATAGGAAAGTATGAAAAAAAAAAAAAACGATGACCCGGGACTTGAAATCAATTTTTTTGTGGATGGAGCTTAACTGCCATCAGTTTAAAGAATATCTTTTGCCTTTTAACAATGATAGGAAAGTATAAAAAAAAAAAAAAAAAAAAAAAACGATGACCCGGGACCTGTCGTCAAAATCCCAAAAGTATGAAAAAAAAAAAAAAAAAAAAAAAACATGACCCAGGACTTGAACTCAATTTCTTTGTGGGTGGAGCTTAACTGCCATCAGCTTAAAGAATATATTTTGCTTTTTAACCATGATAGGAAAGTATGAAAAAACAAAAAAACAAAAAAAAACATGACCCGGGACTTGAACTCAATTTCTTTGTGGATGGAGCTTAACTGCCATCAGTTTAAAGAATATCTTTTGCCTTTTAACCATGATAGGAAAGTATGAAAAAAAAAAAAAACGATGACCCGGGACCTGTTGTCAAAATCCCAAAAGTATGAACAAAAAAACAAAAAAAAACATGACCCGGGACTTGAACTCAATTTCTTTGTGGATGGAGCTTAACTGCCATCAGCTTAAAGAATATATTTTGCTTTTTAACCATGATAGGAAAGTATGAAAAAAAAAAAAAAAACGATGACCCGGGACCTGTCGTCAAAATCCCAAAAGTATGAGAAAAAATAACAAAAAAAACATGACCCGGGACTTGAACTCAATTTTGTTGTGGATGGAGCTTAACTGCCATCAGTTTAAATAATATATTTTGCCTTTTAACCATGATAGGAAAGTATGAAAAAAAAAAAAAAAACGATGACCCGGAACCTGTCGTCAAAATCCCAAAAGTATGAACAAAAAAACAAAAAAAAACATGACCCGGGACTTGAACTCAATTTCTTTGTGGATGGAGCTTAACTGCCATCAGTTTAAAGAATATATTTTGCTTTTTAACCATGATAGGAAAGTATGAAAAACAAAAAAAAAACGATGACCCGGGACCTGTCGTCAAAATCCCAAAAGTATGAAAAAACAAAAAAAAAACATGACCCGGGACTTGAACTCAATTTCTTTGTGGATGAAGCTTAACTGCCATCAGCTTAAATAATATATTTTGCTTTTTAACCATGATAGGAAAGTATGAAGAAAAAAAAAAACGATGACCCGGGACCTGTCGTCAAAATCCCAAAAAGATGAGAAAAAAAACAAAAAAAAACATGACCCGGGACTTGAACTCAATTTCTTTGTGGATGGAGCTTAACTGCCATCAGTTTAAAGAATATATTTTGCCTTTTAACCATGATAGGAAAGTATGAAAAAAAAAAAAAAAAAAAAACGATGACCCGGGACTTGAACTCAATTTTTTTGTGGATGGAGCTTAACTGCCATCAGTTTAAAGAATATATTTTGCCTTTTAACCATGATAGGAAAGTATAAAAAAAAAAAAAAAAAAAACGATGACCCGGGACCTGTCGTCAAAATCCCAAAAGCATGAACAAAAAAACAAAAAAAAACATGACCCGGGACTTGAACTCAATTTTTTTGTGGATGGAGCTTAACTGCCATCAGTTTAAAGAATATATTTTGCCTTTTAACCATGATAGGAAAGTATGAAAAAGAAAAAAAAAAAAAAAACGATGACCCGGGACCTGTCGTCAAAATCCCAAAAGCATGAACAAAAAAACAAAAAAAAACATGACCCGGGACTTGAACTCAATTTTTTTGTGGATGGAGCTTAACTGCCATCAGTTTAAAGAATATATTTTGCCTTTTAACCATGATAGGAAAGTATGAAAAAAAAAAAAAACGATGACCCGGGACTTGAAATCAATTTTTTTGTGGATGGAGCTTAACTGCCATCAGTTTAAAGAATATCTTTTGCCTTTTAACAATGATAGGAAAGTATAAAAAAAAAAAAAAAAAAAAAAAACGATGACCCGGGACCTGTCGTCAAAATCCCAAAAGTATGAAAAAAAAAAAAAAAAAAAAAAAACATGACCCAGGACTTGAACTCAATTTCTTTGTGGGTGGAGCTTAACTGCCATCAGCTTAAAGAATATATTTTGCTTTTTAACCATGATAGGAAAGTATGAAAAAACAAAAAAACAAAAAAAAACATGACCCGGGACTTGAACTCAATTTCTTTGTGGATGGAGCTTAACTGCCATCAGTTTAAAGAATATCTTTTGCCTTTTAACCATGATAGGAAAGTATGAAAAAAAAAAAAAACGATGACCCGGGACCTGTTGTCAAAATCCCAAAAGTATGAACAAAAAAACAAAAAAAAACATGACCCGGGACTTGAACTCAATTTCTTTGTGGATGGAGCTTAACTGCCATCAGCTTAAAGAATATATTTTGCTTTTTAACCATGATAGGAAAGTATGAAAAAAAAAAAAAAAACGATGACCCGGGACCTGTCGTCAAAATCCCAAAAGTATGAGAAAAAATAACAAAAAAAACATGACCCGGGACTTGAACTCAATTTTGTTGTGGATGGAGCTTAACTGCCATCAGTTTAAATAATATATTTTGCCTTTTAACCATGATAGGAAAGTATGAAAAAAAAAAAAAAAACGATGACCCGGGACCTGTCGTCAAAATCCCAAAAGTATGAAAAAAAAAAAAAAAAAAAAAAAACGATGACCCGGGACTTGAACTCAATTTTTTTGTGGATGGAGCTTAACTGCCATCAGTTTAAAGTATATATTTTGCCTTTTAACCATGATAGGAAAGTATGAAAAAAAAAAAAAAAAACGATGACCTGTCGTCAAAATCCCAAAAGCATGAAAAAAAAAAAAAAAAAAAACGATGACCCGGGACTTGAACTCAATTTTGTTGTGGATGGAGCTTAACTGCCATCAGCTTAAAGAATATATTTTGCTTTTTAACCATGATAGGAAAGTATGAAAAAAAAAAAAACCGATGACCCGGGACTTGAACTCAATTTTTTTGTGGATGGAGCTTAACTGCCATCAGTTTAAAGTATATATTTTGCCTTTTAACCATGATAGGAAAGTATGAAAAAAAAAAAAAAAAACGATGACCCGGGACCTGTCGTCAAAATCCCAAAAGCATGAACAAAAAAACAAAAAAAAACATGACCCGGGACTTGAACTAAATTTTTTTGTGGATGGAGCTTAACTGCCATCAGTTTAAAGAATATATTTTGCCTTTTAACCATGATAGGAAAGTATGAAAAAAAAAAAAAAATGATGACCCGGGACTTGAACTCAATTTTTTTGTGGATGGAGCTTAACTGCCATCAGTTTAAAGAATATATTTTGCCTTTTAACCATGATAGGAAAGTATGAAAAAAAAAAAAAAAAACGATGACCCGGGACCTGTCGTCAAAATCCCAAAAGCATGAACAAAAAAACAAAAAAAAACATGACCCGGGACTTGAACTAAATTTTTTTGTGGATGGAGCTTAACTGCCATCAGTTTAAAGAATATATTTTGCCTTTTAACCATGATAGGAAAGTATGAAAAAAAAAAAAAAAATGATGACCCGGGACTTGAACTCAATTTTTTTGTGGATGGAGCTTAACTGCCATCAGTTTAAAGAATATATTTTGCCTTTTAACCATGATAGGAAAGTATGGAAAAAAAAAAAAAAACGATGACCCGGGACCTGTCGTCAAAATCCCAAAAGTATGAACAAAAAAACTAAAAAAAAACATGACCCGGGACTTGAACTCAATTTCTTTGTGGATGGAGCTTAACTGCCATCAGCTTAAAGAATATATTTTGCTTTTTAACCATGATAGGAAAGTATGAAAAAAAAAAAAAAAACGATGACCCGGGACCTGTCGTCAAAATCCCAAAAGTATGAGAAAAAAAAAACAAAAAAAACATGACCCGGGACTTGAACTCAATTTTGTTGTGGATGGAGCTTAACTGCCATCAGTTTAAATAATATATTTTCCCTTTTAACCATGATAGGAAAGTATGAAAAAAACAAAAAAACAAAAAAAACGATGACCCGGGACCTGTTGTCAAAATCCCAAAAGTATGAGAAAAAAAAAAAAAAAACATGACCCGGGACTTGAACTCAATTTCTTTGTGGATGGAGCTTAACTGCCATCAGTTTAAAGAATATCTTTTGCCTTTTAACCATGATAGGAAAGTATGAAAAACAAAAAAAAACGATGACCCCGGGACCTGTCGTCAAAATCCCAAAAGTATGAACAAAAAAACAAAAAAAAACATGACCCGGGACTTGAACTCAATTTCTTTGTGGATGGAGCTTAACTGCCATCAGTTTAAAGAATATATTTTGCTTTTTAACCATGATAGGAAAGTATGAAAAAAAAAAAAAAACGATGACCCGGGACCTGTCGTCAAAATCCCAAAAGTATGAGAAAAAATAACAAAAAAAACATGACCCGGGACTTGAACTCAATTTTGTTGTGGATGGAGCTTAACTGCCATCAGTTTAAATAATATATTTTGCCTTTTAACCATGATAGGAAAGTATGAAAAAAACAAAACAAAAAAAAAACGATGACCCGGGACCTGTCGTCAAAATCCCAAAAGTATGAGAAAAAAAAAACAAAAAAAACATGACCCGGGACTTGAACTCAATTTTGTTGTGGATGGAGCTTAACTGCCATCAGCTTAAAGAATATATTTTGCTTTTTAACCATGATAGGAAAGTATGAAAAAAAAAAAAACCGATGACCCGGGAATTGAACTCAATTTTTTTGTGGATGGAGCTTAACTGCCATCAGCTTAAAGAATATATTTTGCTTTTTAACCATGATAGGAAAGTATGAAAAAAAAACAAAAAACGATGACCCGGGACCTGTCGTCAAAATCCCAAAAGTATGAAAAAACAAAAAAACAAAAAAAAACATGACCCGGGACTTGAACTCTATTTCTTTGTGGATGGAGCTTAACTGCCATCAGTTTAAATAATATCTTTTGCCTTTTAACCATGATAGGAAAGTATGAAAAACAAAAAAAAAACAATGACCCGGAACCTGTCGTCAAAATCCCAAAAGTATGAACAAAAAAACAAAAAAAAACATGACCCGGGACTTGAACTCAATTTCTTTGTGGATGGAGCTTAACTGCCATCAGTTTAAAGAATATATTTTGCTTTTTAACCATGATAGGAAAGTATGAAAAACAAAAAAAAAACGATGACCCGGGACCTGTCGTCAAAATCCCAAAAGTATGAAAAAACAAAAAAAAAACATGACCCGGGACTTGAACTCAATTTCTTTGTGGATGAAGCTTAACTGCCATCAGCTTAAAGAATATTTTTTGCTTTTTAACCATGATAGGAAAGTATGAAAAAAAAAAAAACGATGACCCGGGACCAGTCGTCAAAATCCCAAAA
This sequence comes from Phoxinus phoxinus, assembly GCF_949152265.1. Classification (NCBI taxonomy): domain Eukaryota; kingdom Metazoa; phylum Chordata; class Actinopteri; order Cypriniformes; family Leuciscidae; genus Phoxinus; species Phoxinus phoxinus. Next base: position 9,505,061 of record NC_136885.1, on the reverse strand, counting down.
AGATGAGAAAAAAAACAAAAAAAAACATGACCCGGGACTTGAACTCAATTTCTTTGTGGATGGAGCTTAACTGCCATCAGTTTAAAGAATATATTTAGCCTTTTAACCATGATAGGAAAGTATGAAAAAAAAAAAAAAAAAAAAAACGATGGCCCGGGACTTGAAATCAATTTTTTTGTGGATGGAGCTTAACTGCCATCAGTTTAAAGAATATCTTTTGCCTTTTAACAATGATAGGAAAGTATAAAAAAAAAAAAAAAAAAAAAAAAAACGATGACCCGGGACCTGTCGTCAAAATCCCAAAAGTATGAAAAAAAAAAAAAAAAAAAAAAAACATGACCCAGGACTTGAACTCAATTTCTTTGTGGGTGGAGCTTAACTGCCATCAGCTTAAAGAATATATTTTGCTTTTTAACCATGATAGGAAAGTATGAAAAAACAAAAAAACAAAAAAAAACATGACCCGGGACTTGAACTCAATTTCTTTGTGGATGGAGCTTAACTGCCATCAGTTTAAAGAATATATTTTGCTTTTTAACCATGATAGGAAAGTATGAAAAAAAAAAAAAAAAAACGATGACCCGGGACCTGTCGTCAAAATCCCAAAAGTATGAGAAAAAATAACAAAAAAAACATGACCCGGGACTTGAACTCAATTTTGTTGTGGATGGAGCTTAACTGCCATCAGTTTAAATAATATATTTTGCCTTTTAACCATGATAGGAAAGTATGAAAAAAACAAAAACAAAAAAAAAACGATGACCCGGGACCTGTCGTCAAAATCCCAAAAGTATGAGAAAAAAAAAAAACATGACCCGGGACTTGAACTCAATTTTTTTGTGGATGGAGCTTAACTGCCATCAGTTTAAAGAATATATTTAGCCTTTTAACCATGATAGGAAAGTATGAAAAAAAAACAAAAAACGATGACCCGGGACTTGAACTCAATTTTTTTGTGGATGGAGCTTAACTGCCATCAGTTTAAAGAATATATTTTGCCTTTTAACCATGATAGGAAAGTATGAAAAAAAAAAAAAAAAAAAAAAACGATGACCCGGGACCTGTCGTCAAAATCCCAAAAGTATGAGAAAAAAAAAAAACATGACCCGGGACTTGAACTCAATTTTTTTGTGGATGGAGCTTAACTGCCATCAGTTTAAAGAATATATTTAGCCTTTTAACCATGATAGGAAAGTATGAAAAAAAAACAAAAAACGATGACCCGGGACTTGAACTCAATTTTTTTGTGGATGGAGCTTAACTGCCATCAGTTTAAAGAATATATTTTGCCTTTTAACCATGATAGGAAAGTATGAAAAAAAAAAAAAAAAAAAAAAAAAACCCGATGACCCGGGACTTGAACTCAATTTTTTTGTGGATGGAGCTTAACTGCCATCAGTTTAAAGAATATATTTTGCCTTTTAACCATGATAGGAAAGTATGGAAAAAAAAAAAAAAAACGATGACCCGGGACCTGTCGTCAAAATCCCAAAAGTATGAACAAAAAAACAAAAAAAAAACATGACCCAGGACTTGAATTCAATTTCTTTGTGGATGGAGCTTAACTGCCATCAGTTTAAAGAATATCTTTTGCCTTTTAACAATAATAGGAAAGTATGAAAAAAAAAAAAAAGACATGACCCAGGACTTGAACTCAATTTCTTTTTGGATGGAGCTTAACTGCCATCAGTTTAAATAATATCTTTTGCCTTTTAACCATGATAGGAAAGTATGAAAAACAAAAAAAAAACAATGACCCGGAACCTGTCGTCAAAATCCCAAAAGTATGAACAAAAAAACAAAAAAAAACATGACCCGGGACTTGAACTCAATTTCTTTGTGGATGGAGCTTAACTGCCATCAGTTTAAAGAATATATTTTGCTTTTTAACCATGATAGGAAAGTATGAAAAAAAAAAAAAAAACGATGACCCGGGACCTGTCGTCAAAATCCCAAAAGTATGAAAAAACAAAAAAAAAACATGACCCGGGACTTGAACTCAATTTCTTTGTGGATGAAGCTTAACTGCCATCAGCTTAAAGAATATTTTTTGCTTTTTAACCATGATAGGAAAGTATGAAAAAAAAAAAAACGATGACCCGGGACCAGTCGTCAAAATCCCAAAAAGATGAGAAAAAAAACAAAAAAAAACATGACCCGGGACTTGAACTCAATTTCTTTGTGGATGGAGCTTAACTGCCATCAGTTTAAAGAATATATTTTGCCTTTTAACCATGATAGGAAAATATGAAAAAAAAAAAAAAACGATGACCCGGGACCTGTCGTCAAAATCCCAAAAAGATGAGAAAAAAAACAAAAAAAAACATGACCCGGGACTTGAACTCAATTTCTTTGTGGATGGAGCTTAACTGCCATCAGTTTAAAGAATATATTTTGCCTTTTAACCATGATAGGAAAGTATGAAAAAAAAAACAAACAAAAAAACCGATGACCCAGGACTTGAACTCAATTTTTTTGTGGATGGAGCTTAACTGCCATCAGCTTAAAGAATATATTTTGCTTTTTAACCATGATAGGAAAGTATGAAAAAAAAAAAAAAAACGATGACCCGGGACCTGTCATCAAAATCCCAAAAGCATGAACAAAAAAACAAAAAAAAACATGACCCGGGACTTGAACTCAATTTTTTTGTGGATGGAGCTTAACTGCCATCAGTTTAAAGAATATATTTTGCTTTTTAACCATGATAGGAAAGTATGAAAAAAAAAAAAAAAAACGATGACCCGGGACCTGTCGTCAAAATCCCAAAAGTATGAAAAAACAAAAACACAAAAAAAAACATGACCCAGGACTTGAACTCAATTTCTTTGTGGATGGAGCTTAACTGCCATCAGTTTAAAGAATATCTTTTGCCGTTTAACAATGATAGGAAAGTATGAAAAAAAAAAAAAAAAACGATGACTCGGGACCTGTCGTCAAAATCCCAAAAGTATGAACAAAAAAAACTAAAAAAAACATGACCCCGGACTTGAACTCAATTTCTTTGTGGATGGAGCTTAACTGCCATCAGTTTAAATAATATATTTTGCCTTTTAACCATGATAGGAAAGTATGAAAAAAAAAAAAAAACGATGACTCGAGACCTGTCGTCAAAATCCCAAAAGTATGAGAAAAAAACAAACAAAAAAACATGACCCGGGACTTGAACTCAATTTTTTAGTGGATGGAGCTTAACTGCCATCAGTTTAAATAATATATTTTGCCTTTTAACCATGATAGGAAAGTATGAAAAAACAAAACAAAAAAAAAGATGACCCGGGACCTGTCGTCAAAATCCCAAAAGTATGAGAAAAAAAAAAACATGACCCGGGACTTGAACTCAATTTTGTTGTGGATGGAGCTTAACTGCCATCAGTTTAAATAATATATTTTGCCTTTTAACCATGATAGGAAAGTATGAAAAAAACAAAAACAAAAAAAAAACGATGACCCGGGACCTGTCGTCAAAATCCCAAAAGTATGAGAAAAAAAAAAAACATGACCCGGGACTTGAACTCAATTTTTTTGTGGATGGAGCTTAACTGCCATCAGTTTAAAGAATATATTTAGCCTTTTAACCATGATAGGAAAGTATGAAAAAAAAAAAAAAAACGATGACCCGGGACTTGAACTCAATTTTTTTGTGGATGGAGCTTAACTGCCATCAGTTTAAAGAATATATTTTGCCTTTTAACCATGATAGGAAAGTATGAAAAAAAAAAAAAAAAAAAAAAAAAACCCGATGACCCGGGACTTGAACTCAATTTTTTTGTGGATGGAGCTTAACTGCCATCAGTTTAAAGAATATATTTTGCCTTTTAACCATGATAGGAAAGTATGGAAAAAAAAAAAAAAAACGATGACCCGGGACCTGTCGTCAAAATCCCAAAAGTATGAACAAAAAAACAAAAAAAAAACATGACCCAGGACTTGAATTCAATTTCTTTGTGGATGGAGCTTAACTGCCATCAGTTTAAAGAATATCTTTTGCCTTTTAACAATAATAGGAAAGTATGAAAAAAAAAAAAAAGACATGACCCAGGACTTGAACTCAATTTCTTTTTGGATGGAGCTTAACTGCCATCAGTTTAAATAATATATTTTGCTTTTTAACCATGATAGGAAAGTATGAAAAAAAAAAAAAAACGATGACCCGGGACCTGTCGTCAAAATCCCAAAAGTATGAAAAAACAAAAAAACAAAAAAAAAACATGACCCGGGACTTGAACTCAATTTCTTTGTGGATGGAGCTTAACTGCCATCAGTTTAAAGAATATATTTTGCCTTTTAACCATGATAGGAAAGTATGAAAAAAAAAAAAACCGATGACCCGGGACCTGTTGTCAAAATCCCAAAAGTATGAACAAAAAAACAAAAAAAAACATGACCCGGGACTTGAACTCAATTTCTTTGTGGATGGAGCTTAACTGCCATCAGCTTAAAGAATATATTTTGCTTTTTAACCATGATAGGAAAGTATGAAAAAACAAAACAAAAACGATGACCCGGGACCTGTCGTCAAAATCCCAAAAGTATGAAAAAACAAAAAAACAAAAAAAAAACATGACCCGGGACTTGAACTCAATTTCTTTGTGGATGGAGCTTAACTGCCATCAGTTTAAAGAATATATTTTGCCTTTTAACCATGATAGGAAAGTATGAAAAAAAAAAAAACCGATGACCCGGGACCTGTTGTCAAAATCCGAAAAGTATGAACAAAAAAACAAAAAAAAAACATGACCCGGGACTTGACCTCAATTTCTTTGTGGATGGAGCTTAACTGCCATCAGCTTAAAGAATATATTTTGCCTTTTAACCATGATAGGAAAGTATGAAAAAAAAAAAAAAAAAACGATGACCCGGGACCTGTCGTCAAAATCCCAAAAGTATGAGAAAAAAAAACAAAAAAAAACATGACCCGGGACTTGAACTCAATTTTGTTGTGGATGGAGCTCAACTGCCATCAGTTTAAAGAATATATTTGGCCTTTTAACCATGATAGGAAAATATGAGAAAAAAAAAAAAACGATGACCCGGGACCTGTCGTCAAAATCCCAAAAGTATGAGAAAAAAAAAAAAAAAAACATGACCCGGGTCTTGAACTCAATTTCTTTGTGGATGGAGCTTAACTGCCATCAGTTTAAAGAATATCTTTTGCCTTTTAACCATGATAGGAAAGTATGAAAAACAAAAAAAAAACGATGACCCGGGACCTGTCGTCAAAATCCCAAAAGTATGAGAAAAAAAAACAAAAAAAACATGACCCGGGACTTGAACTCAATTTTGTTGTGGATGGAGCTTAACTGCCATCAGTTTAAATAATATATTTTGCCTTTTAACCATGATAGGAAAGTATGAAAAAAAAAAAAAAAAAAAAAAACCATGACCCGGGACCCGTCGTCAAAATCCCAAAAGTATGAGAAAAAAAAAAAACATGACCCGGGACTTGAACTCAATTTTTTTGTGGATGGAGCTTAACTGCCATCAGTTTAAATAATATATTTTGCCTTTTAACCATGATAGGAAAGTATGAAAAAAAAAAATGAAAAAAAAAAACGATGACCCGGGACCTGTCGTCAAAATCCCAAAAGTATGAGAAAAAAAAAAACATGACCCGGGACTTGAACTCAATTTTTTTGTGGATGGAGCTTAACTGCCATCAGTTTAAAGAATATCTTTTGCCTTTTAACAATGATAGGAAAGTATGAAAAAAAAAAAAAAAAAAAAAAAAACGATGACCTGGGACCTGTCGTCAAAATCCCAAAAGTATGAAAAAACAAAAAAACAAAAAAAAACATGACCCGGGACTTGAACTCATTTTTTTTGTGGATGGAGCTTAACTGCCATCAGTTTAAAGAATATATTTTGCCTTTTAACCATGATAGGAAAGTATGAAAAAAAAAAAAAAACGATGACCCGGGACCTGTCGTCAAAATCCCAAAAGTATGAACGAAAAAACAAAAAAAAACATTACCCGGGACTTGAACTCAATTTCTTTGTGGATGGAGCTTAACTGCCATCAGCTTAAAGAATATATTTTGCTTTTTAACCATGATAGGAAAGTATAAAAAAAAAAAAAAAAAAAAAAAAAAAAAAAACATGACCCAGGACTTTAACTCAATTTCTTTGTGGATGGAGCTTGACTGCCATCAGCTTAAAGAATATATTTTGCTTTTTAACCATGATAGGAAAGTATGAAAAAAAAAAAAAAAACGATGACCCGGGACCTGTCGTCAAAATCCCAAAAGTATGAGAAACAAAAAAACTAAAAAAAACATGACCCAGGACTTGAACTCAATTTCTTTGTGGATGGAGCTTAACTGCCATCAGTTTAAAGAATATATTTTGCCTTTTAACCATGATAGGAAAGTATGAGAAAAAAAAAAAAAACGATGACCTGTCGTCAAAATCCCAAAAGTATGAAAAAAAAAAAAAAACGATGACCCGGGACCTGTCGTCAAAATCCCAAAAGTATGAAAAAAAAAAAAAAAAAACATGACCGGGGACTTGAACTCAATTTTTTTGTGGATGGAGCTTAACTGCCATCAGTTTAAAGAATATATTTTGCCTTTTAACCATGATAGGAAAGTATGAAAAAAAAAAAAAAACGATGACCCGGGACCTGTCGTCAAAATCCCAAAAGTATGAGAAACAAAAAAACAAAAAAAAACATGACCCAGGACTTGAACTCAATTTCTTTGTGGATGGAGCTTAACTGCCATCAGTTTAAAGAATATATTTTGCCATTTTAACCATGATAGGAAAATATGAAAAAAAAAAAAAACGATGACCCGGGACCTGTCGTCAAAATCCCAAAAGTATGAAAAAAAAAAAAAAAAAAAAAAACCGATGACCCGGGACTTGAACTCAATTTTTTTGTGGATGGAGCTTAACTGCCATCAGTTTAAAGTATATATTTTGCCTTTTAACCATGATAGGAAAGTATGAAAAAAAAAAAAAAAAACGATGACCTGTCGTCAAAATCCCAAAAGCATGAAAAAAAAAAAAAAAAAAAACGATGACCCGGGACTTGAACTCAATTTTGTTGTGGATGGAGCTTAACTGCCATCAGCTTAAAGAATATATTTTGCTTTTTAACCATGATAGGAAAGTATGAAAAAAAAAAAAACCGATGACCCGGGACTTGAACTCAATTTTTTTGTGGATGGAGCTTAACTGCCATCAGTTTAAAGTATATATTTTGCCTTTTAACCATGATAGGAAAGTATGAAAAAAAAAAAAAAAAACGATGACCCGGGACCTGTCGTCAAAATCCCAAAAGCATGAACAAAAAAACAAAAAAAAACATGACCCGGGACTTGAACTAAATTTTTTTGTGGATGGAGCTTAACTGCCATCAGTTTAAAGAATATATTTTGCCTTTTAACCATGATAGGAAAGTATGAAAAAAAAAAAAAAATGATGACCCGGGACTTGAACTCAATTTTTTTGTGGATGGAGCTTAACTGCCATCAGTTTAAAGAATATATTTTGCCTTTTAACCATGATAGGAAAGTATGAAAAAAAAAAAAAAAAACGATGACCCGGGACCTGTCGTCAAAATCCCAAAAGCATGAACAAAAAAACAAAAAAAAACATGACCCGGGACTTGAACTAAATTTTTTTGTGGATGGAGCTTAACTGCCATCAGTTTAAAGAATATATTTTGCCTTTTAACCATGATAGGAAAGTATGAAAAAAAAAAAAAAATGATGACCCGGGACTTGAACTCAATTTTTTTGTGGATGGAGCTTAACTGCCATCAGTTTAAAGAATATATTTTGCCTTTTAACCATGATAGGAAAGTATGGAAAAAAAAAAAAAAACGATGACCCGGGACCTGTCGTCAAAATCCCAAAAGTATGAACAAAAAAACTAAAAAAAAACATGACCCGGGACTTGAACTCAATTTCTTTGTGGATGGAGCTTAACTGCCATCAGCTTAAAGAATATATTTTGCTTTTTAACCATGATAGGAAAGTATGAAAAAAAAAAAAAAAACGATGACCCGGGACCTGTCGTCAAAATCCCAAAAGTATGAGAAAAAAAAAACAAAAAAAACATGACCCGGGACTTGAACTCAATTTTGTTGTGGATGGAGCTTAACTGCCATCAGTTTAAATAATATATTTTGCCTTTTAACCATGATAGGAAAGTATGAAAAAAACAAAAAAACAAAAAAAACGATGACCCGGGACCTGTTGTCAAAATCCCAAAAGTATGAGAAAAAAAAAAAAAAAACATGACCCGGGACTTGAACTCAATTTCTTTGTGGATGGAGCTTAACTGCCATCAGTTTAAAGAATATCTTTTGCCTTTTAACCATGATAGGAAAGTATGAAAAACAAAAAAAAACGATGACCCCGGGACCTGTCGTCAAAATCCCAAAAGTATGAACAAAAAAACAAAAAAAAACATGACCCGGGACTTGAACTCAATTTCTTTGTGGATGGAGCTTAACTGCCATCAGTTTAAAGAATATATTTTGCTTTTTAACCATGATAGGAAAGTATGAAAAAAAAAAAAAAACGATGACCCGGGACCTGTCGTCAAAATCCCAAAAGTATGAGAAAAAATAACAAAAAAAACATGACCCGGGACTTGAACTCAATTTTGTTGTGGATGGAGCTTAACTGCCATCAGTTTAAATAATATATTTTGCCTTTTAACCATGATAGGAAAGTATGAAAAAAACAAAACAAAAAAAAAACGATGACCCGGGACCTGTCGTCAAAATCCCAAAAGTATGAGAAAAAAAAAACAAAAAAAACATGACCCGGGACTTGAACTCAATTTTGTTGTGGATGGAGCTTAACTGCCATCAGCTTAAAGAATATATTTTGCTTTTTAACCATGATAGGAAAGTATGAAAAAAAAAAAAACCGATGACCCGGGAATTGAACTCAATTTTTTTGTGGATGGAGCTTAACTGCCATCAGCTTAAAGAATATATTTTGCTTTTTAACCATGATAGGAAAGTATGAAAAAAAAACAAAAAACGATGACCCGGGACCTGTCGTCAAAATCCCAAAAGTATGAAAAAACAAAAAAACAAAAAAAAACATGACCCGGGACTTGAACTCAATTTCTTTGTGGATGGAGCTTAACTGCCATCAGTTTAAATAATATCTTTTGCCTTTTAACCATGATAGGAAAGTATGAAAAACAAAAAAAAAACAATGACCCGGAACCTGTCGTCAAAATCCCAAAAGTATGAACAAAAAAACAAAAAAAAACATGACCCGGGACTTGAACTCAATTTCTTTGTGGATGGAGCTTAACTGCCATCAGTTTAAAGAATATATTTTGCTTTTTAACCATGATAGGAAAGTATGAAAAACAAAAAAAAAACGATGACCCGGGACCTGTCGTCAAAATCCCAAAAGTATGAAAAAACAAAAAAAAAACATGACCCGGGACTTGAACTCAATTTCTTTGTGGATGAAGCTTAACTGCCATCAGCTTAAATAATATATTTTGCTTTTTAACCATGATAGGAAAGTATGAAGAAAAAAAAAAACGATGACCCGGGACCTGTCGTCAAAATCCCAAAAAGATGAGAAAAAAAACAAAAAAAAACATGACCCGGGACTTGAACTCAATTTCTTTGTGGATGGAGCTTAACTGCCATCAGTTTAAAGAATATATTTTGCCTTTTAACCATGATAGGAAAGTATGAAAAAAAAAAAAAAAAAAAAACGATGACCCGGGACTTGAACTCAATTTTTTTGTGGATGGAGCTTAACTGCCATCAGTTTAAAGAATATATTTTGCCTTTTAACCATGATAGGAAAGTATAAAAAAAAAAAAAAAAAAAACGATGACCCGGGACCTGTCGTCAAAATCCCAAAAGCATGAACAAAAAAACAAAAAAAAACATGACCCGGGACTTGAACTCAATTTTTTTGTGGATGGAGCTTAACTGCCATCAGTTTAAAGAATATATTTTGCCTTTTAACCATGATAGGAAAGTATGAAAAAGAAAAAAAAAAAAAAAACGATGACCCGGGACCTGTCGTCAAAATCCCAAAAGCATGAACAAAAAAACAAAAAAAAACATGACCCGGGACTTGAACTCAATTTTTTTGTGGATGGAGCTTAACTGCCATCAGTTTAAAGAATATATTTTGCCTTTTAACCATGATAGGAAAGTATGAAAAAAAAAAAAAACGATGACCCGGGACTTGAAATCAATTTTTTTGTGGATGGAGCTTAACTGCCATCAGTTTAAAGAATATCTTTTGCCTTTTAACAATGATAGGAAAGTATAAAAAAAAAAAAAAAAAAAAAAAACGATGACCCGGGACCTGTCGTCAAAATCCCAAAAGTATGAAAAAAAAAAAAAAAAAAAAAAAACATGACCCAGGACTTGAACTCAATTTCTTTGTGGGTGGAGCTTAACTGCCATCAGCTTAAAGAATATATTTTGCTTTTTAACCATGATAGGAAAGTATGAAAAAACAAAAAAACAAAAAAAAACATGACCCGGGACTTGAACTCAATTTCTTTGTGGATGGAGCTTAACTGCCATCAGTTTAAAGAATATCTTTTGCCTTTTAACCATGATAGGAAAGTATGAAAAAAAAAAAAAACGATGACCCGGGACCTGTTGTCAAAATCCCAAAAGTATGAACAAAAAAACAAAAAAAAACATGACCCGGGACTTGAACTCAATTTCTTTGTGGATGGAGCTTAACTGCCATCAGCTTAAAGAATATATTTTGCTTTTTAACCATGATAGGAAAGTATGAAAAAAAAAAAAAAAACGATGACCCGGGACCTGTCGTCAAAATCCCAAAAGTATGAGAAAAAATAACAAAAAAAACATGACCCGGGACTTGAACTCAATTTTGTTGTGGATGGAGCTTAACTGCCATCAGTTTAAATAATATATTTTGCCTTTTAACCATGATAGGAAAGTATGAAAAAAAAAAAAAAAACGATGACCCGGGACCTGTCGTCAAAATCCCAAAAGTATGAAAAAAAAAAAAAAAAAAAAAAACCGATGACCCGGGACTTGAACTCAATTTTTTTGTGGATGGAGCTTAACTGCCATCAGTTTAAAGTATATATTTTGCCTTTTAACCATGATAGGAAAGTATGAAAAAAAAAAAAAAAAACGATGACCTGTCGTCAAAATCCCAAAAGCATGAAAAAAAAAAAAAAAAAAAACGATGACCCGGGACTTGAACTCAATTTTGTTGTGGATGGAGCTTAACTGCCATCAGCTTAAAGAATATATTTTGCTTTTTAACCATGATAGGAAAGTATGAAAAAAAAAAAAACCGATGACCCGGGACTTGAACTCAATTTTTTTGTGGATGGAGCTTAACTGCCATCAGTTTAAAGTATATATTTTGCCTTTTAACCATGATAGGAAAGTATGAAAAAAAAAAAAAAAAACGATGACCCGGGACCTGTCGTCAAAATCCCAAAAGCATGAACAAAAAAACAAAAAAAAACATGACCCGGGACTTGAACTAAATTTTTTTGTGGATGGAGCTTAACTGCCATCAGTTTAAAGAATATATTTTGCCTTTTAACCATGATAGGAAAGTATGAAAAAAAAAAAAAAATGATGACCCGGGACTTGAACTCAATTTTTTTGTGGATGGAGCTTAACTGCCATCAGTTTAAAGAATATATTTTGCCTTTTAACCATGATAGGAAAGTATGAAAAAAAAAAAAAAAAACGATGACCCGGGACCTGTCGTCAAAATCCCAAAAGCATGAACAAAAAAACAAAAAAAAACATGACCCGGGACTTGAACTAAATTTTTTTGTGGATGGAGCTTAACTGCCATCAGTTTAAAGAATATATTTTGCCTTTTAACCATGATAGGAAAGTATGAAAAAAAAAAAAAAAATGATGACCCGGGACTTGAACTCAATTTTTTTGTGGATGGAGCTTAACTGCCATCAGTTTAAAGAATATATTTTGCCTTTTAACCATGATAGGAAAGTATGGAAAAAAAAAAAAAAACGATGACCCGGGACCTGTCGTCAAAATCCCAAAAGTATGAACAAAAAAACTAAAAAAAAACATGACCCGGGACTTGAACTCAATTTCTTTGTGGATGGAGCTTAACTGCCATCAGCTTAAAGAATATATTTTGCTTTTTAACCATGATAGGAAAGTATGAAAAAAAAAAAAAAAACGATGACCCGGGACCTGTCGTCAAAATCCCAAAAGTATGAGAAAAAAAAAACAAAAAAAACATGACCCGGGACTTGAACTCAATTTTGTTGTGGATGGAGCTTAACTGCCATCAGTTTAAATAATATATTTTCCCTTTTAACCATGATAGGAAAGTATGAAAAAAACAAAAAAACAAAAAAAACGATGACCCGGGACCTGTTGTCAAAATCCCAAAAGTATGAGAAAAAAAAAAAAAAAACATGACCCGGGACTTGAACTCAATTTCTTTGTGGATGGAGCTTAACTGCCATCAGTTTAAAGAATATCTTTTGCCTTTTAACCATGATAGGAAAGTATGAAAAACAAAAAAAAACGATGACCCCGGGACCTGTCGTCAAAATCCCAAAAGTATGAACAAAAAAACAAAAAAAAACATGACCCGGGACTTGAACTCAATTTCTTTGTGGATGGAGCTTAACTGCCATCAGTTTAAAGAATATATTTTGCTTTTTAACCATGATAGGAAAGTATGAAAAAAAAAAAAAAACGATGACCCGGGACCTGTCGTCAAAATCCCAAAAGTATGAGAAAAAATAACAAAAAAAACATGACCCGGGACTTGAACTCAATTTTGTTGTGGATGGAGCTTAACTGCCATCAGTTTAAATAATATATTTTGCCTTTTAACCATGATAGGAAAGTATGAAAAAAACAAAACAAAAAAAAAACGATGACCCGGGACCTGTCGTCAAAATCCCAAAAGTATGAGAAAAAAAAAACAAAAAAAACATGACCCGGGACTTGAACTCAATTTTGTTGTGGATGGAGCTTAACTGCCATCAGCTTAAAGAATATATTTTGCTTTTTAACCATGATAGGAAAGTATGAAAAAAAAAAAAAACGATGACCCGGGAATTGAACTCAATTTTTTTGTGGATGGAGCTTAACTGCCATCAGCTTAAAGAATATATTTTGCTTTTTAACCATGATAGGAAAGTATGAAAAAAAAACAAAAAACGATGACCCGGGACCTGTCGTCAAAATCCCAAAAGTATGAAAAAACAAAAAAACAAAAAAAAACATGACCCGGGACTTGAACTCAATTTCTTTGTGGATGGAGCTTAACTGCCATCAGTTTAAATAATATCTTTTGCCTTTTAACCATGATAGGAAAGTATGAAAAACAAAAAAAAAACAATGACCCGGAACCTGTCGTCAAAATCCCAAAAGTATGAACAAAAAAACAAAAAAAAACATGACCCGGGACTTGAACTCAATTTCTTTGTGGATGGAGCTTAACTGCCATCAGTTTAAAGAATATATTTTGCTTTTTAACCATGATAGGAAAGTATGAAAAACAAAAAAAAAACGATGACCCGGGACCTGTCGTCAAAATCCCAAAAGTATGAAAAAACAAAAAAAAAACATGACCCGGGACTTGAACTCAATTTCTTTGTGGATGAAGCTTAACTGCCATCAGCTTAAAGAATATTTTTTGCTTTTTAACCATGATAGGAAAGTATGAAAAAAAAAAAAACGATGACCCGGGACCAGTCGTCAAAATCCCAAAAAGATGAGAAAAAAAAACAAAAAAAAACATGACCCGGGACTTGAACTCAATTTCTTTGTGGATGGAGCTTAACTGCCATCAGTTTAAAGAATATATTTAGCCTTTTAACCATGATAGGAAAGTATGAAAAAAAAAAAAAAAAAAAAACGATGGCCCGGGACTTGAAATCAATTTTTTTGTGGATGGAGCTTAACTGCCATCAGTTTAAAGAATATCTTTTGCCTTTTAACAATGATAGGAAAGTATTAAAAAAAAAACAACAAAAAAAAAAAACGATGACCCGGGACCTGTCGTCAAAATCCCAAAAGTATGAAAAAAAAAAAAAAAAAAAAAAAACATGACCCAGGACTTGAACTCAATTTCTTTGTGGGTGGAGCTTAACTGCCATCAGCTTAAAGAATATATTTTGCTTTTTAACCATGATAGGAAAGTATGAAAAAACAAAAAAACAAAAAAAAACATGACCCGGGACTTGAACTCAATTTCTTTGTGGATGGAGCTTAACTGCCATCAGTTTAAAGAATATATTTTGCCTTTTAACCATGATAGGAAAGTATGAAAAAAAAAAAAAACGATGACCCGGGACCTGTTGTCAAAATCCCAAAAGTATGAACAAAAAAACAAGAAAAAACATGACCCGGGACTTGAACTCAATTTCTTTGTGGATGGAGCTTAACTGCCATCAGCTTAAAGAATATATTTTGCTTTTTAACCATGATAGGAAAGTATGAAAAAAAAAAAAAAAAAACGATGACCCGGGACCTGTCGTCAAAATCCCAAAAGTATGAGAAAAAATAACAAAAAAAACATGACCCGGGACTTGAACTCAATTTTGTTGTGGATGGAGCTTAACTGCCATCAGTTTAAATAATATATTTTGCCTTTTAACCATGATAGGAAAGTATGAAAAAAACAAAAACAAAAAAAAAACGATGACCCGGGACCTGTCGTCAAAATCCCAAAAGTATGAGAAAAAAAAAAAACATGACCCGGGACTTGAACTCAATTTTTTTGTGGATGGAGCTTAACTGCCATCAGTTTAAAGAATATATTTAGCCTTTTAACCATGATAGGAAAGTATGAAAAAAAAACAAAAAACGATGACCCGGGACTTGAACTCAATTTTTTTGTGGATGGAGCTTAACTGCCATCAGTTTAAAGAATATATTTTGCCTTTTAACCATGATAGGAAAGTATGAAAAAAAAAAAAAAAAAAAAAAAAAACCCGATGACCCGGGACTTGAACTCAATTTTTTTGTGGATGGAGCTTAACTGCCATCAGTTTAAAGAATATATTTTGCCTTTTAACCATGATAGGAAAGTATGGAAAAAAAAAAAAAAAACGATGACCCGGGACCTGTCGTCAAAATCCCAAAAGTATGAACAAAAAAACAAAAAAAAAACATGACCCAGGACTTGAATTCAATTTCTTTGTGGATGGAGCTTAACTGCCATCAGTTTAAAGAATATCTTTTGCCTTTTAACAATAATAGGAAAGTATGAAAAAAAAAAAAAAGACATGACCCAGGACTTGAACTCAATTTCTTTTTGGATGGAGCTTAACTGCCATCAGTTTAAATAATATCTTTTGCCTTTTAACCATGATAGGAAAGTATGAAAAACAAAAAAAAAACAATGACCCGGAACCTGTCGTCAAAATCCCAAAAGTATGAACAAAAAAACAAAAAAAAACATGACCCGGGACTTGAACTCAATTTCTTTGTGGATGGAGCTTAACTGCCATCAGTTTAAAGAATATATTTTGCTTTTTAACCATGATAGGAAAGTATGAAAAACAAAAAAAAAACGATGACCCGGGACCTGTCGTCAAAATCCCAAAAGTATGAAAAAACAAAAAAAAAACATGACCCGGGACTTGAACTCAATTTCTTTGTGGATGAAGCTTAACTGCCATCAGCTTAAAGAATATTTTTTGCTTTTTAACCATGATAGGAAAGTATGAAAAAAAAAAAAACGATGACCCGGGACCAGTCGTCAAAATCCCAAAAAGATGAGAAAAAAAACAAAAAAAAACATGACCCGGGACTTGAACTCAATTTCTTTGTGGATGGAGCTTAACTGCCATCAGTTTAAAGAATATATTTAGCCTTTTAACCATGATAGGAAAGTATGAAAAAAAAAAAAAAAAAAAACCGATGGCCCGGGACTTGAACTCAATTTTTTTGTGGATGGAGCTTAACTGCCATCAGTTTAAAGAATATATTTTGCCTTTTAACCATGATAGGAAAGTATGAAAAAAAAAAAAAAAAAAACGATGACCCGGGACCTGTCGTCAAAATCCCAAAAGCATGAACAAAAAAACAAAAAAAAACATGACCCGGGACTTGAACTCAATTTTTTTGTGGATGGAGCTTAACTGCCATCAGTTTAAAGAATATATTTTGCCTTTTAACCATGATAGGAAAGTATGAAAAAAAAAAAAAAAAAAAAAACGATGACCCGGGACCTGTCGTCAAAATCCCAAAAGCATAAACAAAAAAACAAAAAAAAAACATGACCCGGGACTTGAACTCAATTTCTTTGTGGATGGAGCTTAACTGCCATCAGTTTAAAGAATATATTTTGCCTTTTAACCATGATAGGAAAGTATGAAAAAAAAAAAAACCGATGACCCGGGACCTGTTGTCAAAATCCCAAAAGTATGAACAAAAAAACAAAAAAAAAACATGACCCGGGACTTGACCTCAATTTCTTTGTGGATGGAGCTTAACTGCCATCAGCTTAAAGAATATATTTTGCCTTTTAACCATGATAGGAAAGTATGAAAAAAAAAAAAAAAAAACGATGACCCGGGACCTGTCGTCAAAATCCCAAAAGTATGAGAAAAAAAAACAAAAAAAAACATGACCCGGGACTTGAACTCAATTTTGTTGTGGATGGAGCTCAACTGCCATCAGTTTAAAGAATATATTTGGCCTTTTAACCATGATAGGAAAATATGAGAAAAAAAAAAAAACGATGACCCGGGACCTGTCGTCAAAATCCCAAAAGTATGAGAAAAAAAAAAAAAAAAACATGACCCGGGTCTTGAACTCAATTTCTTTGTGGATGGAACTTAACTGCCATCAGTTTAAAGAATATCTTTTGCCTTTTAACCATGATAGGAAAGTATGAAAAACAAAAAAAAACGATGACCCGGGACCTGTCGTCAAAATCCCAAAAGTATGAGAAAAAAAAACAAAAAAAACATGACCCGGGACTTGAACTCAATTTTGTTGTGGATGGAGCTTAACTGCCATCAGTTTAAATAATATATTTTGCCTTTTAACCATGATAGGAAAGTATGAAAAAAAAAAAAAAAAAAAAAAACCATGACCCGGGACCCGTCGTCAAAATCCCAAAAGTATGAGAAAAAAAAAAAACATGACCCGGGACTTGAACTCAATTTTTTTGTGGATGGAGCTTAACTGCCATCAGTTTAAATAATATATTTTGCCTTTTAACCATGATAGGAAAGTATGAAAAAAAAAAATGAAAAAAAAAAAACGATGACCCGGGACCTGTCGTCAAAATCCCAAAAGTATGAGAAAAAAAAAAACATGACCCGGGACTTGAACTCAATTTTTTTGTGGATGGAGCTTAACTGCCATCAGTTTAAAGAATATCTTTTGCCTTTTAACAATGATAGGAAAGTATGAAAAAAAAAAAAAAAAAAAAAAAAACGATGACCTGGGACCTGTCGTCAAAATCCCAAAAGTATGAAAAAACAAAAAAACAAAAAAAAACATGACCCGGGACTTGAACTCATTTTTTTTGTGGATGGAGCTTAACTGCCATCAGTTTAAAGAATATATTTTGCCTTTTAACCATGATAGGAAAGTATGAAAAAAAAAAAAAAACGATGACCCGGGACCTGTCGTCAAAATCCCAAAAGTATGAACGAAAAAACAAAAAAAAACATTACCCGGGACTTGAACTCAATTTCTTTGTGGATGGAGCTTAACTGCCATCAGCTTAAAGAATATATTTTGCTTTTTAACCATGATAGGAAAGTATGAAAAAAAAAAAAAAAAAAAAAAAAAAAAAACATGACCCAGGACTTTAACTCAATTTCTTTGTGGATGGAGCTTGACTGCCATCAGCTTAAAGAATATATTTTGCTTTTTAACCATGATAGGAAAGTATGAAAAAAAAAAAAAAAACGATGACCCGGGACCTGTCGTCAAAATCCCAAAAGTATGAGAAACAAAAAAACTAAAAAAAACATGACCCAGGACTTGAACTCAATTTCTTTGTGGATGGAGCTTAACTGCCATCAGTTTAAAGAATATATTTTGCCTTTTAACCATGATAGGAAAGTATGAGAAAAAAAAAAAAAACGATGACCTGTCGTCAAAATCCCAAAAGTATGAAAAAAAAAAAAAAACGATGACCCGGGACCTGTCGTCAAAATCCCAAAAGTATGAAAAAAAAAAAAAAAAAACATGACCGGGGACTTGAACTCAATTTTTTTGTGGATGGAGCTTAACTGCCATCAGTTTAAATAATATATTTTGCTTTTTAACCATGATAGGAAAGTATGAAAAAAAAAAAAAAACGATGACCCGGGACCTGTCGTCAAAATCCCAAAAGTATGAAAAAACAAAAAAACAAAAAAAAAACATGACCCGGGACTTGAACTCAATTTCTTTGTGGATGGAGCTTAACTGCCATCAGTTTAAAGAATATATTTTGCCTTTTAACCATGATAGGAAAGTATGAAAAAAAAAAAAACCGATGACCCGGGACCTGTTGTCAAAATCCCAAAAGTATGAACAAAAAAACAAAAAAAAACATGACCCGGGACTTGAACTCAATTTCTTTGTGGATGGAGCTCAACTGCCATCAGTTTAAAGAATATATTTGGCCTTTTAACCATGATAGGAAAATATGAGAAAAAAAAAAAAACGATGACCCGGGACCTGTCGTCAAAATCCCAAAAGTATGAGAAAAAAAAAAAAAAAAACATGACCCGGGTCTTGAACTCAATTTCTTTGTGGATGGAGCTTAACTGCCATCAGTTTAAAGAATATCTTTTGCCTTTTAACCATGATAGGAAAGTATGAAAAACAAAAAAAAAACGATGACCCGGGACCTGTCGTCAAAATCCCAAAAGTATGAGAAAAAAAAACAAAAAAAACATGACCCGGGACTTGAACTCAATTTTGTTGTGGATGGAGCTTAACTGCCATCAGTTTAAATAATATATTTTGCCTTTTAACCATGATAGGAAAGTATGAAAAAAAAAAAAAAAAAAAAAAACCATGACCCGGGACCCGTCGTCAAAATCCCAAAAGTATGAGAAAAAAAAAAAACATGACCCGGGACTTGAACTCAATTTTTTTGTGGATGGAGCTTAACTGCCATCAGTTTAAATAATATATTTTGCCTTTTAACCATGATAGGAAAGTATGAAAAAAAAAAATGAAAAAAAAAAACGATGACCCCGG
Source organism: Phoxinus phoxinus (assembly GCF_949152265.1). Taxonomy (NCBI): domain Eukaryota; kingdom Metazoa; phylum Chordata; class Actinopteri; order Cypriniformes; family Leuciscidae; genus Phoxinus; species Phoxinus phoxinus. The sequence goes on along the minus strand of NC_136885.1, from coordinate 9,485,902 downwards.
GACCTGTCGTCAAAATCCCAAAAGTATGAGAAAAAAAAAAACATGACCCGGGACTTGAACTCAATTTTTTTGTGGATGGAGCTTAACTGCCATCAGTTTAAAGAATATCTTTTGCCTTTTAACAATGATAGGAAAGTATGAAAAAAAAAAAAAAAAAAAAAAAAACGATGACCTGGGACCTGTCGTCAAAATCCCAAAAGTATGAAAAAACAAAAAAACAAAAAAAAACATGACCCGGGACTTGAACTCATTTTTTTTGTGGATGGAGCTTAACTGCCATCAGTTTAAAGAATATATTTTGCCTTTTAACCATGATAGGAAAGTATGAAAAAAAAAAAAAAACGATGACCCGGGACCTGTCGTCAAAATCCCAAAAGTATGAACGAAAAAACAAAAAAAAACATTACCCGGGACTTGAACTCAATTTCTTTGTGGATGGAGCTTAACTGCCATCAGCTTAAAGAATATATTTTGCTTTTTAACCATGATAGGAAAGTATAAAAAAAAAAAAATAAAAAAAAAAAAAAAAACATGACCCAGGACTTTAACTCAATTTCTTTGTGGATGGAGCTTGACTGCCATCAGCTTAAAGAATATATTTTGCTTTTTAACCATGATAGGAAAGTATGAAAAAAAAAAAAAAAACGATGACCCGGGACCTGTCGTCAAAATCCCAAAAGTATGAGAAACAAAAAAACTAAAAAAAACATGACCCAGGACTTGAACTCAATTTCTTTGTGGATGGAGCTTAACTGCCATCAGTTTAAAGAATATATTTTGCCTTTTAACCATGATAGGAAAGTATGAGAAAAAAAAAAAAAACGATGACCTGTCGTCAAAATCCCAAAAGTATGAAAAAAAAAAAAAAACGATGACCCGGGACCCGTCGTCAAAATCCCAAAAGTATGAGAAAAAAAAAAAACATGACCCGGGACTTGAACTCAATTTTTTTGTGGATGGAGCTTAACTGCCATCAGTTTAAATAATATATTTTGCCTTTTAACCATGATAGGAAAGTATGAAAAAAAAAAAAAAAAAAAAAAACCATGACCCGGGACCCGTCGTCAAAATCCCAAAAGTATGAGAAAAAAAAAAAACATGACCCGGGACTTGAACTCAATTTTTTTGTGGATGGAGCTTAACTGCCATCAGTTTAAATAATATATTTTGCCTTTTAACCATGATAGGAAAGTATGAAAAAAAAAAAAAAAAAAAAAAACCATGACCCGGGACCCGTCGTCAAAATCCCAAAAGTATGAGAAAAAAAAAAAACGATGACCCGGGACCAGTCGTCAAAATCCCAAAAAGATGAGAAAAAAAAACAAAAAAAAACATGACCCGGGACTTGAACTCAATTTCTTTGTGGATGGAGCTTAACTGCCATCAGTTTAAAGAATATATTTAGCCTTTTAACCATGATAGGAAAGTATGAAAAAAAAAAAAAAAAAAAAACGATGGCCCGGGACTTGAAATCAATTTTTTTGTGGATGGAGCTTAACTGCCATCAGTTTAAAGAATATCTTTTGCCTTTTAACAATGATAGGAAAGTATAAAAAAAAAAACAACAAAAAAAAAAAACGATGACCCGGGACCTGTCGTCAAAATCCCAAAAGTATGAAAAAAAAAAAAAAAAAAAAAAAACATGACCCAGGACTTGAACTCAATTTCTTTGTGGGTGGAGCTTAACTGCCATCAGCTTAAAGAATATATTTTGCTTTTTAACCATGATAGGAAAGTATGAAAAAACAAAAAAACAAAAAAAAACATGACCCGGGACTTGAACTCAATTTCTTTGTGGATGGAGCTTAACTGCCATCAGTTTAAAGAATATATTTTGCCTTTTAACCATGATAGGAAAGTATGAAAAAAAAAAAAAACGATGACCCGGGACCTGTTGTCAAAATCCCAAAAGTATGAACAAAAAAACAAGAAAAAACATGACCCGGGACTTGAACTCAATTTCTTTGTGGATGGAGCTTAACTGCCATCAGCTTAAAGAATATATTTTGCTTTTTAACCATGATAGGAAAGTATGAAAAAAAAAAAAAAAAAACGATGACCCGGGACCTGTCGTCAAAATCCCAAAAGTATGAGAAAAAATAACAAAAAAAACATGACCCGGGACTTGAACTCAATTTTGTTGTGGATGGAGCTTAACTGCCATCAGTTTAAATAATATATTTTGCCTTTTAACCATGATAGGAAAGTATGAAAAAAACAAAAACAAAAAAAAAACGATGACCCGGGACCTGTCGTCAAAATCCCAAAAGTATGAGAAAAAAAAAAAACATGACCCGGGACTTGAACTCAATTTTTTTGTGGATGGAGCTTAACTGCCATCAGTTTAAAGAATATATTTAGCCTTTTAACCATGATAGGAAAGTATGAAAAAAAAACAAAAAACGATGACCCGGGACTTGAACTCAATTTTTTTGTGGATGGAGCTTAACTGCCATCAGTTTAAAGAATATATTTTGCCTTTTAACCATGATAGGAAAGTATGAAAAAAAAAAAAAAAAAAAAAAAAAACCCGATGACCCGGGACTTGAACTCAATTTTTTTGTGGATGGAGCTTAACTGCCATCAGTTTAAAGAATATATTTTGCCTTTTAACCATGATAGGAAAGTATGGAAAAAAAAAAAAAAAACGATGACCCGGGACCTGTCGTCAAAATCCCAAAAGTATGAACAAAAAAACAAAAAAAAAACATGACCCAGGACTTGAATTCAATTTCTTTGTGGATGGAGCTTAACTGCCATCAGTTTAAAGAATATCTTTTGCCTTTTAACAATAATAGGAAAGTATGAAAAAAAAAAAAAAGACATGACCCAGGACTTGAACTCAATTTCTTTTTGGATGGAGCTTAACTGCCATCAGTTTAAATAATATCTTTTGCCTTTTAACCATGATAGGAAAGTATGAAAAACAAAAAAAAAACAATGACCCGGAACCTGTCGTCAAAATCCCAAAAGTATGAACAAAAAAACAAAAAAAAACATGACCCGGGACTTGAACTCAATTTCTTTGTGGATGGAGCTTAACTGCCATCAGTTTAAAGAATATATTTTGCTTTTTAACCATGATAGGAAAGTATGAAAAACAAAAAAAAAACGATGACCCGGGACCTGTCGTCAAAATCCCAAAAGTATGAAAAAACAAAAAAAAAACATGACCCGGGACTTGAACTCAATTTCTTTGTGGATGAAGCTTAACTGCCATCAGCTTAAAGAATATTTTTTGCTTTTTAACCATGATAGGAAAGTATGAAAAAAAAAAAAACGATGACCCGGGACCAGTCGTCAAAATCCCAAAAAGATGAGAAAAAAAACAAAAAAAAACATGACCCGGGACTTGAACTCAATTTCTTTGTGGATGGAGCTTAACTGCCATCAGTTTAAAGAATATATTTAGCCTTTTAACCATGATAGGAAAGTATGAAAAAAAAAAAAAAAAAAAACCGATGGCCCGGGACTTGAACTCAATTTTTTTGTGGATGGAGCTTAACTGCCATCAGTTTAAAGAATATATTTTGCCTTTTAACCATGATAGGAAAGTATGAAAAAAAAAAAAAAAAAAACGATGACCCGGGACCTGTCGTCAAAATCCCAAAAGCATGAACAAAAAAACAAAAAAAAACATGACCCGGGACTTGAACTCAATTTTTTTGTGGATGGAGCTTAACTGCCATCAGTTTAAAGAATATATTTTGCCTTTTAACCATGATAGGAAAGTATGAAAAAAAAACAAAAAAAAAAAACGATGACCCGGGACCTGTCGTCAAAATCCCAAAAGCATAAACAAAAAAACAAAAAAAAAACATGACCCGGGACTTGAACTCAATTTCTTTGTGGATGGAGCTTAACTGCCATCAGTTTAAAGAATATATTTTGCCTTTTAACCATGATAGGAAAGTATGAAAAAAAAAAAAACCGATGACCCGGGACCTGTTGTCAAAATCCCAAAAGTATGAACAAAAAAACAAAAAAAAAACATGACCCGGGACTTGACCTCAATTTCTTTGTGGATGGAGCTTAACTGCCATCAGCTTAAAGAATATATTTTGCCTTTTAACCATGATAGGAAAGTATGAAAAAAAAAAAAAAAAAACGATGACCCGGGACCTGTCGTCAAAATCCCAAAAGTATGAGAAAAAAAAACAAAAAAAAACATGACCCGGGACTTGAACTCAATTTTGTTGTGGATGGAGCTCAACTGCCATCAGTTTAAAGAATATATTTGGCCTTTTAACCATGATAGGAAAATATGAGAAAAAAAAAAAAACGATGACCCGGGACCTGTCGTCAAAATCCCAAAAGTATGAGAAAAAAAAAAAAAAAAACATGACCCGGGTCTTGAACTCAATTTCTTTGTGGATGGAGCTTAACTGCCATCAGTTTAAAGAATATCTTTTGCCTTTTAACCATGATAGGAAAGTATGAAAAACAAAAAAAAACGATGACCCGGGACCTGTCGTCAAAATCCCAAAAGTATGAGAAAAAAAAACAAAAAAAACATGACCCGGGACTTGAACTCAATTTTGTTGTGGATGGAGCTTAACTGCCATCAGTTTAAATAATATATTTTGCCTTTTAACCATGATAGGAAAGTATGAAAAAAAAAAAAAAAAAAAAAAACCATGACCCGGGACCCGTCGTCAAAATCCCAAAAGTATGAGAAAAAAAAAAAACATGACCCGGGACTTGAACTCAATTTTTTTGTGGATGGAGCTTAACTGCCATCAGTTTAAATAATATATTTTGCCTTTTAACCATGATAGGAAAGTATGAAAAAAAAAAATGAAAAAAAAAAAACGATGACCTGGGACCTGTCGTCAAAATCCCAAAAGTATGAAAAAACAAAAAAACAAAAAAAAACATGACCCGGGACTTGAACTCATTTTTTTTGTGGATGGAGCTTAACTGCCATCAGTTTAAAGAATATATTTTGCCTTTTAACCATGATAGGAAAGTATGAAAAAAAAAAAAAAACGATGACCCGGGACCTGTCGTCAAAATCCCAAAAGTATGAACGAAAAAACAAAAAAAAACATTACCCGGGACTTGAACTCAATTTCTTTGTGGATGGAGCTTAACTGCCATCAGCTTAAAGAATATATTTTGCTTTTTAACCATGATAGGAAAGTATGAAAAAAAAAAAAAAAAAAAAAAAAAAAAAACATGACCCAGGACTTTAACTCAATTTCTTTGTGGATGGAGCTTGACTGCCATCAGCTTAAAGAATATATTTTGCTTTTTAACCATGATAGGAAAGTATGAAAAAAAAAAAAAAAACGATGACCCGGGACCTGTCGTCAAAATCCCAAAAGTATGAGAAACAAAAAAACTAAAAAAAACATGACCCAGGACTTGAACTCAATTTCTTTGTGGATGGAGCTTAACTGCCATCAGTTTAAAGAATATATTTTGCCTTTTAACCATGATAGGAAAGTATGAGAAAAAAAAAAAAAACGATGACCTGTCGTCAAAATCCCAAAAGTATGAAAAAAAAAAAAAAACGATGACCCGGGACCTGTCGTCAAAATCCCAAAAGTATGAAAAAAAAACAAAAAAAACATGACCGGGGACTTGAACTCAATTTTTTTGTGGATGGAGCTTAACTGCCATCAGTTTAAATAATATATTTTGCTTTTTAACCATGATAGGAAAGTATGAAAAAAAAAAAAAAACGATGACCCGGGACCTGTCGTCAAAATCCCAAAAGTATGAAAAAACAAAAAAACAAAAAAAAAACATGACCCGGGACTTGAACTCAATTTCTTTGTGGATGGAGCTTAACTGCCATCAGTTTAAAGAATATATTTTGCCTTTTAACCATGATAGGAAAGTATGAAAAAAAAAAAAACCGATGACCCGGGACCTGTTGTCAAAATCCCAAAAGTATGAACAAAAAAACAAAAAAAAACATGACCCGGGACTTGAACTCAATTTCTTTGTGGATGGAGCTCAACTGCCATCAGTTTAAAGAATATATTTGGCCTTTTAACCATGATAGGAAAATATGAGAAAAAAAAAAAAACGATGACCCGGGACCTGTCGTCAAAATCCCAAAAGTATGAGAAAAAAAAAAAAAAAAACATGACCCGGGTCTTGAACTCAATTTCTTTGTGGATGGAGCTTAACTGCCATCAGTTTAAAGAATATCTTTTGCCTTTTAACCATGATAGGAAAGTATGAAAAACAAAAAAAAAACGATGACCCGGGACCTGTCGTCAAAATCCCAAAAGTATGAGAAAAAAAAACAAAAAAAACATGACCCGGGACTTGAACTCAATTTTGTTGTGGATGGAGCTTAACTGCCATCAGTTTAAATAATATATTTTGCCTTTTAACCATGATAGGAAAGTATGAAAAAAAAAAAAAAAAAAAAAAACCATGACCCGGGACCCGTCGTCAAAATCCCAAAAGTATGAGAAAAAAAAAAAACATGACCCGGGACTTGAACTCAATTTTTTTGTGGATGGAGCTTAACTGCCATCAGTTTAAATAATATATTTTGCCTTTTAACCATGATAGGAAAGTATGAAAAAAAAAAATGAAAAAAAAAAACGATGACCCCGGGACCTGTCGTCAAAATCCCAAAAGTATGAGAAAAAAAAAAACATGACCCGGGACTTGAACTCAATTTTTTTGTGGATGGAGCTTAACTGCCATCAGTTTAAAGAATATCTTTTGCCTTTTAACAATGATAGGAAAGTATGAAAAAAAAAAAAAAAAAAAAAAAAACGATGACCTGGGACCTGTCGTCAAAATCCCAAAAGTATGAAAAAACAAAAAAACAAAAAAAAACATGACCCGGGACTTGAACTCATTTTTTTTGTGGATGGAGCTTAACTGCCATCAGTTTAAAGAATATATTTTGCCTTTTAACCATGATAGGAAAGTATGAAAAAAAAAAAAAAAACGATGACCCGGGACCTGTCGTCAAAATCCCAAAAGTATGAACGAAAAAACAAAAAAAAACATTACCCGGGACTTGAACTCAATTTCTTTGTGGATGGAGCTTAACTGCCATCAGCTTAAAGAATATATTTTGCTTTTTAACCATGATAGGAAAGTATAAAAAAAAAAAAAAAAAAAAAAAAAAAAAAACATGACCCAGGACTTTAACTCAATTTCTTTGTGGATGGAGCTTGACTGCCATCAGCTTAAAGAATATATTTTGCTTTTTAACCATGATAGGAAAGTATGAAAAAAAAAAAAAAAACGATGACCCGGGACCTGTCGTCAAAATCCCAAAAGTATGAGAAACAAAAAAACTAAAAAAAACATGACCCAGGACTTGAACTCAATTTCTTTGTGGATGGAGCTTAACTGCCATCAGTTTAAAGAATATATTTTGCCTTTTAACCATGATAGGAAAGTATGAGAAAAAAAAAAAAAACGATGACCTGTCGTCAAAATCCCAAAAGTATGAAAAAAAAAAAAAAACGATGACCCGGGACCTGTCGTCAAAATCCCAAAAGTATGAAAAAAAAAAAAAAAAAACATGACCGGGGACTTGAACTCAATTTTTTTGTGGATGGAGCTTAACTGCCATCAGTTTAAAGAATATATTTTGCCTTTTAACCATGATAGGAAAGTATGAAAAAAAAAAAAAAACGATGACCCGGGACCTGTCGTCAAAATCCCAAAAGTATGAGAAACAAAAAAACAAAAAAAAACATGACCCAGGACTTGAACTCAATTTCTTTGTGGATGGAGCTTAACTGCCATCAGTTTAAAGAATATATTTTGCCATTTTAACCATGATAGGAAAATATGAAAAAAAAAAAAAACGATGACCCGGGACCTGTCGTCAAAATCCCAAAAAGATGAGAAAAAAAACAAAAAAAAACATGACCCGGGACTTGAACTCAATTTCTTTGTGGATGGAGCTTAACTGCCATCAGTTTAAAGAATATATTTTGCCTTTTAACCATGATAGGAAAATATGAAAAAAAAAAAAAAACGATGACCCGGGACCTGTCGTCAAAATCCCAAAAGTATGAGAAACAAAAAAACAAAAAAAAACATGACCCAGGACTTGAACTCAATTTCTTTGTGGATGGAGCTTAACTGCCATCAGTTTAAAGAATATATTTTGCCATTTTAACCATGATAGGAAAATATGAAAAAAAAAAAAAACGATGACCCGGGACCTGTCGTCAAAATCCCAAAAAGATGAGAAAAAAAACAAAAAAAAACATGACCCGGGACTTGAACTCAATTTCTTTGTGGATGGAGCTTAACTGCCATCAGTTTAAAGAATATATTTTGCCTTTTAACCATGATAGGAAAGTATGAAAAAAAAACCAAAAAAAAAACCGATGACCCAGGACTTGAACTCAATTTTTTTGTGGATGGAGCTTAACTGCCATCAGCTTAAAGAATATATTTTGCTTTTTAACCATGATAGGAAAGTATGAAAAAAAAAAAAAAACGATGACCCGGGACCTGTCATCAAAATCCCAAAAGTATGAAAAAACAAAAACACAAAAAAAAACATGACCCAGGACTTGAACTCAATTTCTTTGTGGATGGAGCTTAACTGCCATCAGTTTAAAGAATATCTTTTGCCGTTTAACAATGATAGGAAAGTATGAAAAAAAAAAAAAAAAACGATGACTCGGGACCTGTCGTCAAAATCCCAAAAGTATGAACAAAAAAAACTAAAAAAAACATGACCCCGGACTTGAACTCAATTTCTTTGTGGATGGAGCTTAACTGCCATCAGTTTAAATAATATATTTTGCCTTTTAACCATGATAGGAAAGTATGAAAAAAAAAAAAAAACGATGACTCGAGACCTGTCGTCAAAATCCCAAAAGTATGAGAAAAAAACAAACAAAAAAACATGACCCGGGACTTGAACTCAATTTTTTAGTGGATGGAGCTTAACTGCCATCAGTTTAAATAATATATTTTGCCTTTTAACCATGATAGGAAAGTATGAAAAAAAAAAATGAAAAAAAAGATGACCCGGGACCTGTCGTCAAAATCCCAAAAGTATGAGAAAAAAAAAAACATGACCCGGGACTTGAACTCAATTTTTTTGTGGATGGAGCTTAACTGCCATCAGTTTAAATAATATATTTTGCCTTTTAACCATGATAGGAAAGTATGAAAAAAAAAAACAAAAAAAAAAAAACGATGACCCGGGACCTGTCGTCAAAATCCCAAAAGTATGAGAAAAAAAAAAACATGACCCGGGACTTGAACTCAATTTTTTTGTGGATGGAGCTTAACTGCCATCAGTTTAAATAATATCTTTTGCCTTTTAACAATGATAGGAAAGTATGAAAAAAAAAAAAAAAAAAAAAAAAAACGATGACCTGGGACCTGTCGTCAAAATCCCAAAAGTATGAAAAAACAAAAAAACAAAAAAAAACATGACCCGGGACTTGAACTCATTTTTTTTGTGGATGGAGCTTAACTGCCATCAGCTTAAAGAATATATTTTGCTTTTTAACCATGATAGGAAAGTATGAAAAAAAAAAAAAAAAACGATGACCCGGGACCTGTCGTCAAAATCCCAAAAGTATGAGAAACAAAAAAACTAAAAAAAACATGACCCAGGACTTGAACTCAATTTCTTTGTGGATGGAGCTTAACTGCCATCAGTTTAAAGAATATATTTTGCCTTTTAACCATGATAGGAAAGTATGAGAAAAAAAAAAAAAAACGATGACCCGGGACCTGTCGTCAAAATCCCAAAAGTATGAAAAAAAAAAAAAAACGATGACCCGGGACCTGTCGTCAAAATCCCAAAAGTATGAAAAAAAAAAAAAAAAAAAACATGACCCGGGACTACTTGAACTCAATTTTTTTTGTGGATGGAGCTTAACTGCCATCAGTTTAAAGAATATCTTTTGCCTTTTAACAATAATAGGAAAGTATGAAAAAAAAAAAAAAGACATGACCCAGGACTTGAACTCAATTTCTTTTTGGATGGAGCTTAACTGCCATCAGTTTAAATAATATATTTTGCTTTTTAACCATGATAGGAAAGTATGAAAAAAAAAAAAAAACGATGACCCGGGACCTGTCGTCAAAATCCCAAAAGTATGAAAAAACAAAAAAACAAAAAAAAAAACATGACCCGGGACTTGAACTCAATTTCTTTGTGGATGGAGCTTAACTGCCATCAGTTTAAAGAATATATTTTGCCTTTTAACCATGATAGGAAAGTATGAAAAAAAAAAAAAACCGATGACCCGGGACCTGTTGTCAAAATCCCAAAAGTATGAACAAAAAAACAAAAAAAAACATGACCCGGGACTTGAACTCAATTTCTTTGTGGATGGAGCTTAACTGCCATCAGCTTAAAGAATATATTTTGCTTTTTAACCATGATAGGAAAGTATGAAAAAACAAAACAAAAACGATGACCCGGGACCTGTCGTCAAAATCCCAAAAGTATGAAAAAACAAAAAAACAAAAAAAAAACATGACCCGGGACTTGAACTCAATTTCTTTGTGGATGGAGCTTAACTGCCATCAGTTTAAAGAATATATTTTGCCTTTTAACCATGATAGGAAAGTATGAAAAAAAAAAAAAACGATGACCCGGGACCTGTTGTCAAAATCCCAAAAGTATGAACAAAAAAACAAAAAAAAAACATGACCCGGGACTTGAACTCAATTTCTTTGTGGATGGAGCTTAACTGCCATCAGTTTAAAGAATATATTTTGCCTTTTAACCATGATAGGAAAGTATGAAAAAAAAAAAAAACGATGACCCGGGACCTGTTGTCAAAATCCCAAAAGTATGAACAAAAAAACAAAAAAAAAACATGACCCGGGACTTGACCTCAATTTCTTTGTGGATGGAGCTTAACTGCCATCAGCTTAAAGAATATATTTTGCCTTTTAACCATGATAGGAAAGTATGAAAAAAAAAAAAAAAAAACGATGACCCGGGACCTGTCGTCAAAATCCCAAAAGTATGAGAAAAAAAAACAAAAAAAAACATGACCCGGGACTTGAACTCAATTTTGTTGTGGATGGAGCTCAACTGCCATCAGTTTAAAGAATATATTTGGCCTTTTAACCATGATAGGAAAGTATGAGAAAACAAAAAAACGATGACCCGGGACCTGTCGTCAAAATCCCAAAAGTATGAGAAAAAAAAAAAAAAAAACATGACCCGGGTCTTGAACTCAATTTCTTTGTGGATGGAGCTTAACTGCCATCAGTTTAAAGAATATCTTTTGCCTTTTAACCATGATAGGAAAGTATGAAAAACAAAAAAAAACGATGACCCGGGACCTGTTGTCAAAATCCCAAAAGTATGAACAAAAAAACAAAAAAAAAACATGACCCGGGACTTGAACTCAATTTCTTTGTGGATGGAGCTTAACTGCCATCAGCTTAAAGAATATATTTTGCTTTTTAACCATGATAGGAAAGTATGAAAAAAAAAAAAAAACGATGACCCGGGACCTGTCGTCAAAATCCCAAAAGTATGAGAAAAAAAAACAAAAAAAACATGACCCGGGACTTGAACTCAATTTTGTTGTGGATGGAGCTTAACTGCCATCAGTTTAAATAATATATTTTGCCTTTTAACCATGATAGGAAAGTATGAAAAAAAAAAAAAAAAAAAAAAAACCATGACCCGGGACCCGTCGTCAAAATCCCAAAAGTATGAGAAAAAAAAAAAACATGACCCGGGACTTGAACTCAATTTTTTTGTGGATGGAGCTTAACTGCCATCAGTTTAAATAATATATTTTGCCTTTTAACCATGATAGGAAAGTATGAAAAAAAAAAATGAAAAAAAAAAACGATGACCCGGGACCTGTCGTCAAAATCCCAAAAGTATGAGAAAAAAAAAAACATGACCCGGGACTTGAACTCAATTTTTTTGTGGATGGAGCTTAACTGCCATCAGTTTAAAGAATATCTTTTGCCTTTTAACAATGATAGGAAAGTATGAAAAAAAAAAAAAAAAAAAAAAAAACGATGACCTGGGACCTGTCGTCAAAATCCCAAAAGTATGAGAAAAAAAAAAACATGACCCGGGACTTGAACTCAATTTTTTTGTGGATGGAGCTTAACTGCCATCAGTTTAAAGAATATCTTTTGCCTTTTAACCATGATAGGAAAGTATGAAAAAAAAAAAAAAAACGATGACCCGGGACCTGTCGTCAAAATCCCAAAAGTATGAGAAACAAAAAAACTAAAAAAAACATGACCCAGGACTTGAACTCAATTTCTTTGTGGATGGAGCTTAACTGCCATCAGTTTAAAGAATATATTTTGCCTTTTAACCATGATAGGAAAGTATGAGAAAAAAAAAAAAAACGATGACCTGTCGTCAAAATCCCAAAAGTATGAAAAAAAAAAAAAACGATGACCCGGGACCTGTCGTCAAAATCCCAAAAGTATGAAAAAAAAAAAAAAAAAAACATGACCGGGGACTTGAACTCAATTTTTTTGTGGATGGAGCTTAACTGCCATCAGTTTAAAGAATATATTTTGCCTTTTAACCATGATAGGAAAGTATGAAAAAAAAAAAAAAACGATGACCCGGGACCTGTCGTCAAAATCCCAAAAGTATGAGAAACAAAAAAACAAAAAAAAACATGACCCAGGACTTGAACTCAATTTCTTTGTGGATGGAGCTTAACTGCCATCAGTTTAAAGAATATATTTTGCCTTTTAACCATGATAGGAAAATATGAAAAAAAAAAAAAACGATGACCCGGGACCTGTCGTCAAAATCCCAAAAAGATGAGAAAAAAAACAAAAAAAAACATGACCCGGGACTTGAACTCAATTTCTTTGTGGATGGAGCTTAACTGCCATCAGTTTAAAGAATATATTTTGCCTTTTAACCATGATAGGAAAATATGAAAAAAAAAAAAAAAACGATGACCCGGGACCTGTCGTCAGAATCCCAAAAAGATGAGAAAAAAACAAAAAAAAACATGACCCGGGACTTGAACTCAATTTCTTTGTGGATGGAGCTTAACTGCCATCAGTTTAAAGAATATATTTTGCCTTTTAACCATGATAGGAAAGTATGAAAAAAAACCCCCAAAAAAACCGATGACCCAGGACTTGAACTCAATTTTTTTGTGGATGGAGCTTAACTGCCATCAGCTTAAAGAATATATTTTGCTTTTTAACCATGATAGGAAAGTATGAAAAAAAAAAAAAAACGATGACCCGGGACCTGTCATCAAAATCCCAAAAGCATGAACAAAAAAACAAAAAAAAACATGACCCGGGACTTGAACTCAATTTTTTTGTGGATGGAGCTTAACTGCCATCGGTTTAAAGAATATATTTTGCTTTTTAACCATGATAGGAAAGTATGAAAAAAAAAAAAAAAAACGATGACCCGGGACCTGTCGTCAAAATCCCAAAAGTATGAAAAAACAAAAACACAAAAAAAAACATGACCCAGGACTTGAACTCAATTTCTTTGTGGATGGAGCTTAACTGCCATCAGTTTAAAGAATATCTTTTGCCGTTTAACAATGATAGGAAAGTATGAAAAAAAAAAAAAAAAACGATGACTCGGGACCTGTCGTCAAAATCCCAAAAGTATGAACAAAAAAAACTAAAAAAAACATGACCCCGGACTTGAACTCAATTTCTTTGTGGATGGAGCTTAACTGCCATCAGTTTAAATAATATATTTTGCCTTTTAACCATGATAGGAAAGTATGAAAAAAAAAAAAAAACGATGACTCGAGACCTGTCGTCAAAATCCCAAAAGTATGAGAAAAAAACAAACAAAAAAACATGACCCGGGACTTGAACTCAATTTTTTAGTGGATGGAGCTTAACTGCCATCAGTTTAAATAATATATTTTGCCTTTTAACCATGATAGGAAAGTATGAAAAACAAAAAACAAAAAAAAAGATGACCCGGGACCTGTCGTCAAAATCCCAAAAGTATGAGAAAAAAAAAAACATGACCCGGGACTTGAACTCAATTTTTTTGTGGATGGAGCTTAACTGCCATCAGTTTAAATAATATATTTTGCCTTTTAACCATGATAGGAAAGTATGAAAAAAAAAAACAAAAAAAAAAAACGATGACCCGGGACCTGTCGTCAAAATCCCAAAAGTATGAGAAAAAAAAAAACATGACCCGGGACTTGAACTCAATTTTTTTGTGGATGGAGCTTAACTGCCATCAGTTTAAATAATATCTTTTGCCTTTTAACAATGATAGGAAAGTATGAAAAAAAAAAAAAAAAAAAAAAAAAACGATGACCTGGGACCTGTCGTCAAAATCCCAAAAGTATGAAAAAACAAAAAAACAAAAAAAAACATGACCCGGGACTTGAACTCATTTTTTTTGTGGATGGAGCTTAACTGCCATCAGTTTAAAGAATATATTTTGCCTTTTAACCATGATAGGAAAGTATGAAAAAAAAAAAAAAACGATGACCCGGGACCTGTCGTCAAAATCCCAAAAGTATGAACGAAAAAACAAAAAAAAACATTACCCGGGACTTGAACTCAATTTTTTTGTGGATGGAGCTTAACTGCCATCAGCTTAAAGAATATATTTTGCTTTTTAACCATGATAGGAAAGTATGAAGAAAAAAAAAAAAAAACGATGACCCGGGACCTGTCGTCAAAATCCCAAAAGTATGAGAAACAAAAAAACTAAAAAAAACATGACCCAGGACTTGAACTCAATTTCTTTGTGGATGGAGCTTAACTGCCATCAGTTTAAAGAATATATTTTGCCTTTTAACCATGATAGGAAAGTATGAGAAAAAAAAAAAAAACGATGACCCGGGATCTGTCGTCAAAATCCCAAAAGTATGAAAAAAAAAAAAAAAAAACATGACCCGGGACTACTTGAACTCAATTTTTTTGTGGATGGAGCTTAACTGCCATCAGTTTAAAGAATATATTTTGCTTTTTAACCATGATAGGAAAGTATGAAAAAAAAAAAAAAAAACGAGGACCCGGGACCTGTCGTCAAAATCCCAAAAGTATGAGAAACAAAAAAACTAAAAAAAACATGACCCAGGACTTGAACTCAATTTCTTTGTGGATGGAGCTTAACTGCCATCAGTTTAAAGAATATATTTTGCCTTTTAACCATGATAAGAAAGTATGAAAAAAAAAAAAAAAACGATGACCCGGGACCTGTTGTCAAAATCCCAAAAGTATGAACAAAAAAACAAAAAAAAACATGACCCGGGACTTGAACTCAATTTCTTTGTGGATGGAGCTTAACTGCCATCAGCTTAAAGAATATATTTTGCTTTTTAACCATGATAGGAAAGTATGAAAAAAAAAAAAAAAAACGAGGACCCGGGACCTGTCGTCAAAATCCCAAAAGTATGAGAAACAAAAAAACTAAAAAAAACATGACCCAGGACTTGAACTCAATTTCTTTGTGGATGGAGCTTAACTGCCATCAGTTTAAAGAATATATTTTGCCTTTTAACCATGATAGGAAAGTATGAAAAAAAAAAAAAAAACGATGACCCGGGACCTGTCGTCAAAATCCCAAAAGTATGAGAAAAAAAAACAAAAAAAACATGACCCGGGACTTGAACTCAATTTTGTTGTGGATGGAGCTTAACTGCCATCAGTTTAAAGAATATCTTTTGCCTTTTAACAATTATAGGAAAGTATGAAAAAAAAAAAAAAAAAAAAACGATGACCCGGGACCTGTCGTCAAAATCCCAAAAGTATGAGAAAAAAAAAAAAACATGACCGGGGACTTGAACTCAATTTTTTTGTGGATGGAGCTTAACTGCCATCAGTTTAAAGAATATCTTTTGCCTTTTAACAATGATAGGAAAGTATGAAAAAAAAAAAAAAAAAAAAAAAAAAACGATGACCCGGGACCTGTCGTCAAAATCCCAAAAGTATGAAAAAACAAAAAAACAAAAAAAAACATGACCCGGGACTTGAACTCAATTTTTTTGTGGACGGAGCTTAACTGCCATCAGCTTAAAGAATATATTTTGCTTTTTAACCATGATAGGAAAGTATGAAAAAAAAAAAAAAAAAAAAAAACGATTACCCGGGACCTGTCGTCAAAATCCCAAAAGTATGAAAAAAAAAAAAAAAAAAAACAACAAAAAAAAAAACATGACCCAGGACTTTAACTCAATTTCTTTGTGGATGGAGCTTGACTGCCATCAGCTTAAAGAATATATTTTGCTTTTTAACCATGATAGGAAAGTATGAAAAAAAAAAAAAAAAACGATGACCCGGGACCTGTCGTCAAAATCCCAAAAGTATGAGAAACAAAAAAACTAAAAAAAACATGACCCAGGACTTGAACTCAATTTCTTTGTGGATGGAGCTTAACTGCCATCAGTTTAAAGAATATATTTTGCCTTTTAACCATGATAGGAAAGTATGAGAAAAAAAAAAAAAAAACGATGACCCGGGACCTGTCGTCAAAATCCCAAAAGTATGAAAAAAAAAAAAAAAACGATGACCCGGGACCTGTCGTCAAAATCCCAAAAGTATGAAAAAAAAAAAAAAAAAAAACATGACCCGGGACTACTTGAACTCAATTTTTTTGTGGATGGAGCTTAACTGCCATCAGTTTAAAGAATATATTTTGCCTTTTAACCATGATAGGAAAGTATGAAAAAAAAAAAAAAACGATGACCCGGGACCTGTCGTCAAAATCCCAAAAGTATGAGAAACAAAAAAACAAAAAAAAATATGACCCAGGACTTGAACTCAATTTCTTTGTGGATGGAGCTTAACTGCCATCAGTTTAAAGAATATATTTTGCCTTTTAACCATGATAGGAAAATATGAAAAAAAAAAAAAAAACGATGACTCGAGACCTGTCGTCAAAATCCCAAAAAGATGAGAAAAAAAAACAAAAAAAAACATGACCCGGGACTTGAACTCAATTTCTTTGTGGATGGAGCTTAACTGCCATCAGTTTAAAGAATATATTTTGCCTTTTAACCATGATAGGAAAGTATGAAAAAAAAACCAAAAAAAAAACCGATGACCCGGGACCTGTCGTCAAAATCCCAAAAGCATGAACAAAAAAACAAAAAAAAACATGACCCGGGACTTGAACTCAATTTTTTTGTGGATGGAGCTTAACTGCCATCAGTTTAAAGAATATATTTTGCTTTTTAACCATGATAGGAAAGTATGAAAAAAAAAAAAAAACGATGACCCGGGACCTGTCGTCAAAATCCCAAAAGTATGAAAAAACAAAAACACACAAAAAAACATGACCCAGGACTTGAACTCAATTTCTTTGAGGATGGAGCTTAACTGCCATCAGTTTAAAGAATATCTTTTGCCGTTTAACAATGATAGGAAAGTATGAAAAAAAAAAAAAAAACGATGACTCGGGACCTGTCGTCAAAATCCCAAAAGTATGAACAAAATAAACTAAAAAAAACATGACCCCGGACTTGAACTCAATTTCTTTGTGGATGGAGCTTAAAGGGATAGTTCACTTTAAAATTAAATTTCTGTCATCATTTACTCACCCTCAAGTTGTTTCAAACCTGTATTAATTTATTTCTTCTGCTGAACACAAAGAAAGATATTTTGAAGAATGTCAGTAACCAAACAGTAGTCTGTACCCATTGACTTCCATAGTATTTTTTTTTCCTACTATGGAAGTCAATGGGTACAGACTACTGTTTTGTTACTGACATTCTTCAAAATATCTTTCTTTGTGTTCAGCAGAAGAAATAAATTAATACAGGTTTGAAACAACTTGAGGGTGAGTAAATGATGACACAATTTTAATTTTAAAGTGAACTATCCCTTTAACTGCCATCAGTTTAAATAATATATTTTGCCTTTTAACCATGATAGGAAAGTATGAAAAAAAAAAAAAAAACGATGACCCGGGACCTGTCGTCAAAATCCCAAAAGTATGAGAAAAAAACAAACAAAAAAACATGACCCGGGACTTGAACTCAATTTTTTAGTGGATGGAGCTTAACTGCCATCAGTTTAAAGAATATCTTTTGCCTTTTAACCATGATAGGAAAGTATGAAAAAAAAACAAAAAAAAAAAAACGATGACCTGGGACTTGAACTCAATTTCTTTGTGGATGGAGCTTAACTGCCATCAGCTTAAAGAATATATTTTGCCTTTTAACCATGATAGGAAAGTATGAAAAAAAAAAAAAAAACGATGACCCGGGACCTGTCGTCAAAATCCCAAAAGTATGAAAAAAAAAAAAAAAAAACATGACCCAGGACTTGAACTCAATTTTTTTGTGGATGGAGCTAAACTGCCATCAGTTTAAAGAATATATTTTGCCTTTTAACCATGATAGGAAAGTATGAAAAAAAACAAAAAACGATGACCCGGGACCTGTCATCAAAATCCCAAAAAGATGAGAAAAAAAAACAAAAAAAAACATGACCCGGGACTTGAACTCAATTTCTTTGTGGATGGAGCTTAACTGCCATCAGTTTAAAGAATATATTTTGCCTTTTAACCATGATAGGAAAGTATGAAAAAAAAAAAAAAAAAAAAAAAAAAAAAAAAACGATGACCCGGGACTTGAACTCAATTTTTTTTGTGGATGGAGCTTAACTGCCATCAGCTTAAAGAATATATTTTGCTTTTTAACCATGATAGGAAAGTATGAAAAAAAAAAAAAAAAACGATGACCCGGGACCTGTCGTCAAAATCCCAAAAGTATGAAAAAACAAAAAAACAAAAAAAAACATGACCCGGGACTTGAACTCAATTTCTTTGTGGATGGAGCTTAACTGCCATCAGCTTAAAGAATATATTTTGCCTTTTAACCATGATAGGAAAGTATGAAAAAAAAAAAAAAAACGATGACCCGGGACCTGTCGTCAAAATCCCAAAAGTATGAGAAAAAAAAAAAAAAAACATGACCCGGGACTTGAACTCAATTTCTTTGTGGATTGAGCTTAACTGCCATCAGTTTAAAGAATATCTTTTGCCTTTTAACCATGATAGGAAAGTATGAAAAACAAAAAAAAACGATGACCCGGGACCTGTCGTCAAAATCCCAAAAGTATGAGAAAAAAAAAAAAAAAACGATGACCCGGGACTTGAACTCAATTCATTTGTGGATGGAGCTTAACTGCCATCAGTTTAAAGAATATATTTTGCCTTTTAACCATGATAGGAAAGTATGAAAAAAAAAAAAACGATGACCCGGGACCTGTTGTCAAAATCCCAAAAGTATGAACAAAAAAACAAAAAAAACATGACCCGGGACTTGAACTCAATTTCTTTGTGGATGGAGCTTAACTGCCATCAGCTTAAAGAATATATTTTGCTTTTTAACCATGATAGGAAAGTATGAAAAAAAAAAAAAAAAACGATGACCCGGGACCTGTCGTCAAAATCCCAAAAGTATGAAAAAACAAAAAAACAAAAAAAAAACATGACCCGGGACTTGAACTCAATTTCTTTGTGGATGGAGCTTAACTGCCATCAGTTTAAAGAATATATTTTGCCTTTTAACCATGATAGGAAAGTATGAAAAAAAAAAAAAACGATGACCCGGGACCTGTTGTCAAAATCCCAAAAGTATGAACAAAAAAACAAAAAAAAACATGACCCGGGACTTGAACTCAATTTCTTTGTGGATGGAGCTTAACTGCCATCAGCTTAAAGAATATATTTTGCTTTTTAACCATGATAGGAAAGTATGAAAAAAAAAAAAAAAACGATGACCCCGGGACCTGTCGTCAAAATCCCAAAAGTATGAACAAAAAAACAAAAAAACAAAAAAAAACATGACCCGGGACTTGAACTCAATTTCTTTGTGGATGGAGCTTAACTGCCATCAGCTTAAAGAATATATTTTGCTTTTTAACCATGATAGGAAAGTATGAAAAAAAAAAAAAAAACGATGACCCGGGACCTGTCGTCAAAATCCCAAAAGTATGAGAAAAAACAACAAAAAAAACATGACCCGGGACTTGAACTCAATTTTGTTGTGGATGGAGCTTAACTGCCATCAGTTTAAAGAATATATTTTGCCTTTTAACCATGATAGGAAAGTATGAGAAAAAAAAAAAAACGATGACCCGGGACCTGTCGTCAAAATCCCAAAAGTATGAGAAAAAAAAAAAAAAAACATGACCCGGGACTTGAACTCAATTTCTTTGTGGATGGAGCTTAACTGCCATCAGTTTAAAGAATATCTTTTGCCTTTTAACCATGATAGGAAAGTATGAAAAACAAAAAAAAACGATGACCCGGGACCTGTCGTCAAAATCCCAAAAGTATGAACAAAAAAACAAAAAAAAACATGACCCGGGACTTGAACTCAATTTTTTTGTGGATGGAGCTTAACTGCCATCAGTTTAAATTATATATTTTGCCTTTTAACCATGATAGGAAAGTATGAAAAAAAAAAAAAAAAAAAAAAAAAAAAAACGATGACCCGGGACTTGAACTCAATTTTTTTGTGGATGGAGCTTAACTGCCATCAGCTTAAAGAATATATTTTGCTTTTTAACCATGATAGGAAAGTATGAAGAAAAAAAAAAAAAAACGATGACCCGGGACCTGTCGTCAAAATCCCAAAAGTATGAGAAACAAAAAAACTAAAAAAAACATGACCCAGGACTTGAACTCAATTTCTTTGTGGATGGAGCTTAACTGCCATCAGTTTAAAGAATATATTTTGCCTTTTAACCATGATAGGAAAGTATGAAAAAAAAAAAAAAAACGATGACCCGGGACCTGTTGTCAAAATCCCAAAAGTATGAACAAAAAAACAAAAAAAAACATGACCCGGGACTTGAACTCAATTTCTTTGTGGATGGAGCTTAACTGCCATCAGCTTAAAGAATATATTTTGCTTTTTAACCATGATAGGAAAGTATGAAAAAAAAAAAAAAAAACGATGACCCGGGACCTGTCGTCAAAATCCCAAAAGTATGAGAAAAAAAAACAAAAAAAACATGACCCGGGACTTGAACTCAATTTTGTTGTGGATGGAGCTTAACTGCCATCAGTTTAAAGAATATCTTTTGCCTTTTAACAATTATAGGAAAGTATGAAAAAAAAAAAAAAAAAAAAACGATGACCCGGGACCTGTCGTCAAAATCCCAAAAGTATGAGAAAAAAAAAAAAACATGACCGGGGACTTGAACTCAATTTTTTTGTGGATGGAGCTTAACTGCCATCAGTTTAAAGAATATCTTTTGCCTTTTAACAATGATAGGAAAGTATGAAAAAAAAAAAAAAAAAAAAAAAAAAACGATGACCCGGGACCTGTCGTCAAAATCCCAAAAGTATGAAAAAACAAAAAAACAAAAAAAAACATGACCCGGGACTTGAACTCAATTTTTTTGTGGACGGAGCTTAACTGCCATCAGCTTAAAGAATATATTTTGCTTTTTAACCATGATAGGAAAGTATGAAAAAAAAAAAAAAAAAAAAAAACGATTACCCGGGACCTGTCGTCAAAATCCCAAAAGTATGAAAAAAAAAAAAAAAAAAAACATGACCCGGGACTTGAACTCAAATTTTTTGTGGATGGAGCTTAACTGCCATCAGTTTAAAGAATATATTTTGCCTTTTAACCATGATAGGAAAGTATGAAAAAAAAAAAAAAAAACGATGACCCGGGACCTGTCGTCAAAATCCCAAAAGTATGAGAAAAAAGAATAAAAAAACATGACCCGGGACTTGAACTCAATTTTTTTGTGGATGGAGCTTAACTGCAATCAGCTTAAAGAATATATTTTGCTTTTTAAACATGATAGGAAAGTATGAAAAAAAAAAAAAAAAAAAAACATGACCCGGGACTTGAACTCAATTTTTTTGTGGATGGAGCTTAACTGCCATCAGTTTAAAGACTATATTAACCATGATAGGAAAGTATGGAAAAAAAAACAAACAAAAAAAAAAAAACGATGACCCGGGACCTGTCGTCAAAATCCCAAAAGTATGAAAAAAAAAAAAAAAAAAAAACATTACCCGGGACTTGAACTCAATTTTTTTGTGGATGGAGCTTAACTGCCATCAGTTTAAATAATATATTTTGCCTTTTAACCATGATAGGAAAGTATGAAAAAAAAAAAAAAACGATGACCCGGGACCTGTTGTCAAAATCCCAAAAGTATGAACAAAAAAACAAAAAAAAACATGACCCGGGACTTGAACTCAATTTCTTTGTGGATGGAGCTTAACTGCCATCAGCTTAAAGAATATATTTTGCTTTTTAACCATGATAGGAAAGTATGAAAAAAAAAAAAAAACGATGACCCGGGACCTGTCGTCAAAATCCCAAAAGTATGAGAAAAAAAAACAAAAAAAACATGACCCGGGACTTGAACTCAATTTTGTTGTGGATGGAGCTTAACTGCCATCAGTTTAAAGAATATCTTTTGCCTTTTAACAATGATAGGAAAGTATGAAAAAAAAAAAAAAAAAAAAAAAAACGATGACCCGGGACCTGTCGTCAAAATCCCAAAAGTATGAGAAAAAAAAAAAAACATGACCGGGGACTTGAACTCAATTTTTTTGTGGATGGAGCTTAACTGCCATCAGTTTAAAGAATATCTTTTGCCTTTTAACAATGATAGGAAAGTATGAAAAAAAAAAAAAAAAAAAAAAAAACGATGACCTGGGACCTGTCGTCAAAATCCCAAAAGTATGAAAAAACAAAAAAACTAAAAAAAACATGACCCGGGACTTGAACTCAATTTTTTTGTGGACGGAGCTTAACTGCCATCAGCTTAAAGAATATATTTTGCTTTTTAACCATGATAGGAAAGTATGAAAAAAAAAAAAAAAAAAAAAAAAACGATGACCCGGGACCTGTCGTCAAAATCCCAAAAGTAAAAAAAAAAAAAAAAAAACATGACCCGGGACTTGAACTCATATTTTTTGTGGATGGAGCTTAACTGCCATCAGTTTAAAGAATATATTTAGCTTTTTAACCATGATAGGAAAGTATGAAAAACAAAAAAAAACGATGACCCGGGACCTGTCGTCAAAATCCCAAAAGTATGAACAAAAAAAAAAAAAAAAAACATGACCCGGGACTTGAACTCAATTTCTTTGTGGATGGAGCTTAACTGCCATCAGTTTAAAGAATATATTTTGCCTTTTAACCATGATAGGAAAGTATGAAAAAAAAAAAAAAACGATGACCCGGGACCTGTTGTCAAAATCCCAAAAGTATGAACAAAAAAACAAAAAAAAACATGACCCGGGACTTGAACTCAATTTCTTTGTGGATGGAGCTTAACTGCCATCAGCTTAAAGAATATATTTTGCTTTTTAACCATGATAGGAAAGTATGAAAAAAAAAAAAAAAAACGATGACCCGGGTGTCGTCAAAATCCCAAAAGTATGAGAAAAAAAAAAAAAACATGACCGGGGACTTGAACTCAATTTTTTTGTGGATGGAGCTTAACTGCCATCAGTTTAAAGAATATCTTTTGCCTTTTAACAATGATAGGAAAGTATGAAAAAAAAAAAAAAAAAAAAAAAAAAACGATGACCCGGGACCTGTCGTCAAAATCCCAAAAGAATGAAAAAACAAAAAAACAAAAAAAAACATGACCCGGGACTTGAACTCAATTTTTTTGTGGACGGAGCTTAACTGCCATCAGCTTAAAGAATATATTTTGCTTTTTAACCATGATAGGAAAGTATGAAAAAAAAAAAAAAAAAAAAAAACGATTACCTGTCGTCAAAATCCCAAAAGTATGAAAAAAAAAAAAAAAAAAAACATGACCCGGGACTTGAACTCAATTTTTTTGTGGATGGAGCTTAACTGCCATCAGTTTAAAGAATATATTTTGCCTTTTAACCATGATAGGAAAGTATGAAAAAAAAAAAAAAAAAAACGATGACCCGGGACCTGTCGTCAAAATCCCAAAAGTATGAGAAAAAAGAATAAAAAAACATGACCCGGGACTTGAACTCAATTTTTTTGTGGATGGAGCTTAACTGCCATCAGTTTAAAGAATATATTTTGCCTTTTAACCATGATAGGAAAGTATGAAAAACAAAAAAAAACGATGACCCGGGACCTGTCGTCAAAATCCCAAAAGTATGAACAAAAAAAAAAAAAAAAAACATGACCCGGGACTTGAACTCAATTTCTTTGTGGATGGAGCTTAACTGCCATCAGTTTAAAGAATATATTTTGCTTTTTAACCATGATAGGAAAGTATGAAAAAAAAAAAAAAAAAACGATGACCCGGGACCTGTCGTCAAAATCCCAAAAGTATGAAAAAACAAAAAAACAAAAAAAACCATGACCCGGGACTTGAACTCAATTTCTTTGTGGATGGAGCTTAACTGCCATCAGTTTAAAGAATATATTTTGCCTTTTAACCATGATAGGAAAGTATGAAAAAAAAAAAAAAACGATGACCCGGGACCTGTTGTCAAAATCCCAAAAGTATGAACAAAAAAACAAAAAAAAACATGACCCGGGACTTGAACTCAATTTCTTTGTGGATGGAGCTTAACTGCCATCAGTTTAAAGACTATATTTTGCCTTTTAACCATGATAGGAAAGTATGGAAAAAAAAACAAACAAAAAAAAAAAACGATGACCCGGGACCTGTCGTCAAAATCCCAAAAGTATGAGAAAACAAAAAAACAAAAAAAAACATGACCCGGGACTTGAACTCAATTTTTTTGTGGATGGAGCTTAACTGATAAGAATATATTTTGGGACCTGTTGACCCGGGACCCGGGACCCGGGACCTGTTGTCAAAATCCCAAAAGTATGAACAAAAAAACAAAAAAAAACATGACCCGGGACTTGAACTCAATTTCTTTGTGGATGGAGCTTAACTGCCATCAGTTTAAAGAATATATTTTGCCTTTTAACCATGATAGGAAAGTATGAAAAAAAAAAAAAAACGATGACCCGTTTTGGGTCCCGTTTTTGGAACAATGGACATCAGTTTTATCATGTGGAAAAATATCTTAAGTCAATTTTGTTATTTTCTGCTAAAAATAAGATGTTGTTTTTGACATAACTTCCAAAAGCAGAGGGAAAGCAAAGGCAGAAACCCTTAACATCAGTTACAGTCTTTTGGCTTTGTTCCGCTGCACTCTATAGAACGCTGGAATTCAGTTACGCTGGAGTTAAGGCACTCTGCCTTTGTTTTACCAACGTTAAGATTTTTGCTGCGCTGAAGTTACGGTGTTATGCACAAATGTATTGATTCATTGAAGCACTTTTGACACACCCATTAACTTAAATAAAGTGAAGTTGTTGTTTTTTTAGATAAAATCTACTTCAGATTTTGTACAATTCAGCTAGGATAGCTACTGGTAGCCTAGTTAGCTAGCTAGCGATGCAAACTTGGGCTAAGATAGGCTACTTGACACAAACTGTTCCTAATCCACAAATAGACTACATGATAATGGTGTGCCAGTTGTAAAACACAATAAATCAAAGCCTGGATACTATCCAGCCAATCTGACAGAAAACAGCGCGAGTGGGTTGGGGACGCCTCACGACACACCTCCCCTGGCGAGGAGAAAACATTACACACAGACCAACCCAGCAGATATAACGTTAACTTAGATCGCAGCTTCACCTTTTTTTATTAAACATGGTCAAAATCCATCGAAAACAACATCCACTGAGAAGACAAATCGTACTCGGTTACTAACGTAACCTCGGTTCTCTCTAGAAGAGGGAACGAGTACTGCGTCGAAGAACGCTACGGGAAAGATATTTCTTTGTCGAGATTGAAGCCTAAAATTAATCCTTAATTTTGTAATAATGTAAAACGCTTTTCTGAAGCATACAACCTAGGCGGAGCAATACAGCTCACCCATTGGCTGCTCTGCCATAAAAGCACAGCCTATGCGAGGCCAGGACGCTGACCAATGAGGGCGCTTCGCGCCCTTCTGCGTCACCTCCCGCCCAAACAGGCGTGGCCTAGGCCTATAAATACGAGCATAGCTGTCTAACACGCCGATTTTCGTCAATGAAGCGACGCAGCGCGGACACGCACGGCCATGAGACGCAGTACTCGTTCCCTCTTCTAGAGAGAACCGAGGTTACGTTAGTAACCGAGTACGTTCTCTTACGTAGAGTTCTCTCGTACTGCGTCGAAGAACGCTACGGGAACCCCATGTAAAACGCCGTGCGTGCTCTTGGACCGACACAGACACCTAAGGGCGCGCGCGCCCTGGTATACAAGTGCCTACCCCAAGAAGTATAGGGAGAGCGGCTAAATTAGCATCATCCCTTTATAGTAGTGCCTCTTAAGGCATAATAGCATATATATGTAAATATAGATATATATGAGGGGTAATAGCATGCTCATGGGACACATTGTCAGTGAGTGATGCTTAAACATTGAAGTGACCTGGGCCGCAGCGCGGGGCAGGAACACTTATACACATTAAACATTGAAGTGACCTGGGCCGCATCGCGGGGCAGAAACACTTAAACATATTAACATTGAAGTGACCTGGGCCGCAGCGCGGGGCAGGACACTAATACATAGTCTTCTAGACCGAGAGCAGTTTAGCCTGCAACGCAGGAACCTCTAGGTTATAGAACCTAATAAATGTAGACGGGGAGGCCCAGCCTGCCGCCATACAGATATCTTGTAACGAGATTCCGCTATACCAAGCCCATGAAGAGGCCATGCCTCTCGTGGAATGTGCTCTGATGCCCAAAGGGCATTTCAAACCTCTAGATGCGTAGGCTAGCGCAATGGCGTCCACTACCCATCGAGACAGACTCTGTTTCGTCGCGGCTCGCCCCTTGGAGCGTCCGCTGAACGAAACAAAGAGCTGCTCCGTCTGTCGAAAAACAGCGGAGCGGGACACATAAGCTCTTAATGCCCTGACCGGGCAAAGGGGGCTATTTCCGTCCTCTGAAGCCGGCAGAGCCGACAGGGAGATGACCTGAGCCCTGAACGGTGTGTTGAGGGACTTAGGCACGTACCCATGCTTCGGTTTCAATACGACTACAGAGTCGGTTGGCCCGAACTCCATACAAGAAGCTCTCACTGAGAGCGCTTGCAAGTCTCCCACACGCTTCACTGAAGCGAGAGCCAAAAGAAACACGGTCTTGAAAGACAGGTGTTTCATGTCAACTGAGTGAATAGGCTCGAAAGGGGCCCCTTTCATAGCGTTCAACACTGTAGAAAGGTCCCAAACGGGGACTGAGGGGGGCCTTGGGGGGTTTAACCTCCTGGCGCCTCTAAGGAAACGGACCACCAGGTCGTTCCTGCCTAGTGAACGGCCAAGCGTTGGATTAACGAACGCTGATATGGCAGCCACATAGACTTTGAGCGTGGATGGGGTTCTTCCCTTATCCAATAGCTCTTGCAAGAAGGAGAGAATCTCCGGTTCTCCACACTGAAGTGGTGACAGACCTTGATCTGAACACCATCCAGAGAACACCGACCATTTGGAAGCGTAGAGCCGTCTAGTAGACGGAGCCCTAGCTTGCTCGATCGTGTCTAACACTCCTCTTGGGAGGTTAGCGGGTACCCGTTTATGGCCCATACGTGTAGGGACCAAAGCTCGGGGTGAGGATGCAGGATCGCGCCCTTGGCCTGTGAGAGGAGGTCTCTCCTCACTGGAATCGGCCACGGGGCAGTACTTTTTAGTCGCATCAAAGCTGGGAACCAGGTCTGATTCGTCCAGTATGGAGCAACCAGTAGTACCGAGCATCCGCTCTCCTTGATACGCTCCAGCACTTGAGGCAGGAGTGAGACAGGAGGAAAGGCATAGAGCGGACGGCGGGGCCAGACTCTGGCCAGCGCGTTCGCGCTCTTCGAAAATAATTCTGGGCAGTGAGCGTTCTCCTGGTTTGCAAACAGGTCTATTTCCGCTCTGCCGAACCTTTTCCACAGCAGACGCACTGTCTGTGTGTGTAGGGACCACTCTCCCGTAGGAACATTGTTCCGTGAGAGTCTGTCCGGGCCTACGTTCAAGTGGCCTGGCACGTGTATTGCTCTTAACGAGCGCAGGTTGTGCTGGGCCCACACCAGTATGCGTTCCGCTAACCTGAATAGGTTTCGGGACCTCAGGCCACCCTGGTGGTTTATGTAGGCTACTACCGACACGTTGTCCGAGCGGACCAGGACGTGGTGTCCTTTTATCCGGGGACAGAAACGCCTCAGCGCAAAGTCCACCGCCATCATTTCCAGGCAGTTTATGTGCGGTAGTTTGGCTCGCTCTGCCCATTGGCCAAAGAGCGGTCTGCCGTCGAGCAGTGCTCCCCAGCCTGAGGTGGACGCGTCCGTGGACACCACCTTCAGGCTCGAGGAAGTCCCCAGGCTTACACCTGACCGGTACCAGTCTGACGCTCTCCATGGTGTCAGGGCTGAAATGCATTCCTGAGTGACCTTGAGGCGATAACGACCGTGTAACCATGCTCGGCGCGGTACGCGCGTTCTCAACCAGAACTGTAGTGGGCGCATGCGCAGCAGGCCCAACTGCAGCACTGTAGAGGCTGAGGCCATGAGGCCCAGCATTTTCTGAAATCTCCTGAGCGGCACTATGTGGCCGCTGCGGAAGGATTTCGCCATTTGCAGGGTATTTCGCCTGCGCTGTGATGACAGGCGTGCTGTCATAGACAGTGAGTTCAGATCCAGTCCTAAAAAGGAGATCCTTTGACTGGGAAACAGTGAACTTTTCTCCCAATTGACTCTCAGACCTAAGCACTCGAGGTGATCGAGTATTAGTGTCTTGTGGTGAGCGAGTTCTGACGGAGATTGAGCTAGAATCAGCCAATCGTCCAAATAGTTCAGAATTCGAACGCCTCGGAGTCTCAGGGGTGCCAGCGCCGCGTCCATGCACACTGTAAATGTACGAGGTGCTAGGGATAGGCCGAATGGCAGGACTGTGTACTGATATGCCCGGCCCTCGAAGGCGAATCTCAAAAATCGCCTGTGACGTGACGCAATTTGTATGTGAAAATACGCGTCTTTCAGATCTATCGCCATAAACCAGTCTCCTCGGCGAATTTGCGCGAGGATTTTTCTGGTCGTGAGCATTCTGAACTTCCGCTTTGTTAGCGTTTTGTTCAGACGCCTTAGATCTAAAATGGGTCTGAGACCCCCGTCTTTCTTCGGTACCAGGAAATATCTGCTGTACAGACCCCCTTCGCTCTGAGCTTGAGATAAAGGCTCTATGGCCCCTTTGCTCAATAGCTTCGCTATTTCGGCTCGAAGTAGATGTGCTACTTCTGTTTTTACCGTGGTTTCGACTTTTCCCGTGAAACGGGGAGGGCGTCGATGAAACTGTAGCGAATAGCCTCTTTTTATAGTCTCTAGCACCCATTCTGAGACCCCGGGAAGTCTTTCCCATGCATGTGCACGTGTGACTAGGGGTTGAATGTAATCTGGGCCCTGGTCGCGAAATGGCGGCGACACGAGAGCAACCGTGTGCTGTAACATGGACGCCGTGGCGTCTGAGGCGGGGGACATGTTTAACACAGTATGCGTCCCGCGCGCGCTCTGTTCTCTGAGTTGAGAGAGAGCACGCGGGGCGAGCCCTACGGGGCTCGTTATGTTTGTGAATAAACGTGGGCGCTTGGTGGCGGGCACATTTATAACACCGGGGACACTGTGTTTGTGTACTGACTGACCGTTCGTTAGTTTCGTTTTTACAGAAACCGCGGAACGTGCAGTGTGTAGTGGTTGTGGGCACTGGATAGTGGGCACGCTCACTACATGTAAAGCACAACCGGCATGAGCCGATTTTATGTGTGCAAACCCTGTGTTGAACGGGGCTGTGCTTGCACGGGTTGAAAAACCGGGCTCTGGTCGCGAAATGGCGGCGACACGAGAGCAGTCGTGTAACATGGGCGCCATTGCAGTGTGATGCGGGGGCGCGCTTAATCGAGCGGGCAGCCCGCGCGCGCTCTCAGCTCTCTCAGGTGAAAGAGAGAGCGGGCGGTGCGAGCCCCGTACGGCTCGGCATGTTTGAGAATAAATGTGGGTGCGTGAACGCGGGTACATTTATAGCACTGGGAAGTACTGTCTATTAGAACTGACTGACCGTGCATTGGTTTCGTTTCATAGAAACCGTGTGACATGTAGTTTGTAGTGATTGTGGGCGCTTGAAAACGGGCACGCTCACTACATATAATGCACAATCGAAATGAGTCGATTTATGTGTGCAAACCCTGTATGTGTAGGGCTGTGCTTGTGTGTACGAATGGGCACTAGGTCGTGGGCATTACGGATACACACATTACATCATCGGCTGTGGCCGGGACACCGTGTAGCACAGAGAGTACTGTCTATCAGAACCGACTGACCGTGCATTCGTTTAGTTTTTACAGAAACCACGGGACATGCAGTGTGTAGTGATTGTGGGCACTGAAAAGCGGGCACGTTCACTAACTTACATGTGAAGCACAACCGACACGGGTCGATTTTATGTGTGCAAGCCCTGTATTGTGTAGGGCTGTGCTTGTGTGTACGAATGGGCACTAGGTCGTGGGCATTACGGATACACACATTACACCATCGGCCGTGGCCGGGACACCAGTAAATACATTTTCAGATTTACCTGGGGCGTCGTGAAAACGGCGTCTGTGTGCAGGCAAACGGGCATTGATGCCGATTTGGTGACTGCAAAATACACTGGCACGGTCGCGAATGTTGGGACTGTGCGAGCGAGACATTTTAGTGAAATCCGGCCGCGGCGGGATTTTAACACTGTAGCTTTCCTCGAAGCAGAAATGCGCATCCTGGCTGAAAACGGGGCTTTCCGGGACTCCGCGATTTCCTCGTGAATTCAGGAAGAAAAAGGCGCGGGTCGTGAGGACGGTAACGTACGTTCCTCTGCAGAAAAGCAGCCATCCAGCCGGTAAGCGCATCGATGCTGGTCTTTCTCCGTCGACGCTCACGAGCGGCGGGGGAGGGGAGATCCTCGGAGCTCGCCCATCCCTCGCTACCCGAAGCGAGGAGAGAACAGCAGTCGTCCTTCACAGACACGGCTTCATCTTCCTCATCCATGACGGACGCGGCGGCACACAGCGGCCCTTGTCCGTCGGTCAGAGAGTCGAGCGAAGCGGGCGGAGAAGCTAGCGGCAGCAGCGGCGAGCATCTCGTGGTGAAGGGAGGTTCCGGGCTCCGCTGAGCACGGCGCTTTTCACGGCGCGGCACTACAGCGGGCGGAAAAGGGTGCAGCTTCAGTAAATGAACGCCAGGCGAGTCCGCAGAGTCACCGTAGGCATCAAATCACAGTGATGGCAGCCGCCATCGACGAGAGCTGAAGCTGCGTGATACTCACAGGCAGGAAACACAAGCACGTGGTCCCCGTCGCTGAGCGGGGCTCTACACGAGCCACAGGAGGTGCGAGACATCTTGAAAAAGACGCTCGGCTCTTTTAGTGTGGAAAAACTGTGTGACGCGACGGCGAACACACACACAAAACACACACACATAATGTAAAGGATATTCCACGCCGGAGAAGCGCAGCAGGGAACGGCGGCTGAAGGCGGCGATGACCAGCGGCTTCAGGTAAGAGGCGCGTCCTGCTGAGGTGCTTGTTCCAAATGGCTGTGGCGGCTCGAATCCAATCCAACGATGCGTGCAGCTTCGTGAATTTAAGAAAATCGGCGTGTTAGACAGCTATGCTCGTATTTATAGGCCTAGGCCACGCCTGTTTGGGCGGGAGGTGACGCAGAAGGGCGCGAAGCGCCCTCATTGGTCAGCGTCCTGGCCTCGCATAGGCTGTGCTTTTCTGGCAGAGCAGCCAATGGGTGAGCTGTATTGCTCCGCCTAGGTTGTATGCTTCAGAAAAGCGTTTTACATTATTACAAAATTAAGGATTAATTTTAGGCTTCAATCTCGACAAAGAAATATCTTTCCCGTAGCGTTCTTCGACGCAGTACGAGAGAACTCTACGTAAGAGAACCATTGTTTAAATCCATCATGTGCCGGCAGGCTAGCCTAATCTATCAAAGTGCAAGTTGTCCGGAGGTTGACATTCAATTTTAAGTGTCGCTGTGGGTAGGCTATTAGTAGGGTGACGTCCGGTTTATACCAACCACTATGAAATTGTCCCGGCTAAACAGTTAAAATGCTGACAGCTAAACTGTGTAAAAGTGTGACTGTATTGTTGCTAGAGGATTCCAACAGCGGGACGTACAACTGCCGCTAAAGCTACTGTATGAACTAAAAGACACAAACTAGCTAGCACTTGGTCACTCACTCGTGGTGCATTTATAGTTGTTGTAAAATACCCCTTTTACATATTTATTTTATCGTATTTAACATTAAATGACAAAATATTTTTTAAATAAAATAAATAAATATTAAAATAATAAAAATTAAAATAATTAAAATAATTCTCACTATTTTTTAAAGCTATGATATATCATAGCTTTAAAAAAAATAGTGAGAATTATTCCATATAAATTATTTTGAATAATTAATGTTTTATAAGTCAAACTAACATTGCTCCAGTATTAAATGTTACTAAAAATAAGACAATGAACAGAGGGTAGGCCTACAAATTGTTTCGGTAACACTTTACAATAAGGTTCATTAGTGGCCAAGAAGACGGAGATCCTAAAGAATATTGTTCCCCTCATGCCTCTTACCAGGAGGTTTTTCTGGAGCTCCTTGTTGGTCAGAAACCTCAATGAGGTTGAAGAATAGGGATAAATTAAGCCCCTCTGTGGACTGATTTCCAGATTCTTGTGATTCTCTATCTCTCTCTCTCACACACACACACACACACACACTCACACACACACACACACACACACACACACACACACACAACCAAAATACATCAACATTTTTCATTTTATTCACCTCTTAACATTCTTTCGTTTCATTTTCTTGTTAATTTAATACATTTCTTGAAATCAGTTTGTTGTTAGACTCCCTTCTTTGTAAACTGTCATAAACTGACTACATCAAGACAATCAATCCCAATCACATCAAATGTGTGAGCAAGAACTGTAGTCTGTACATGCATGTGGTACTAAATACATTTTCCATTCTGTCCAGGAAAATGTATTAATACAGAGTTTTTCATTAATTCTGGAAAGCATACACACAATGTCATCAGATAGCATATTCCTATACATTTTGTCAGAAAAGGGTGAATGGTATTGAGAAAGGGCGTCTATTACTGGCATAGCCAAATCAAACCTTTCAAATGTAAGAAATATTTGTGGAAGATTACTTTATTAACCCCTTAATGTGTTATTTTACTTAAATTAAGTACAATGATTTAAGGTTTAAAGTGTTTAAAATGATCCAGTACAGTTGTACCCTTCTCATCATTTTTTATTTTGTAATATTCTATTGATGTAATATTAAGCCTTACTATACATAACTCACTAAATGTTATTTTAAGACTATCATTGTTATCATATAAATGTTTGTATAGAGTGATAAAAGTAAAAATGATCAATAAATGATAAATTACGGTATTTTGCCTTTGTATTACCCATTATTGTTTTGCAGATAATGCAAAGGCAGAATACATTAACTTCCGAATAAGGGTCAAAGGTCACGTTTGAGCTCAATTTTTTTTTATGTAGATAAATATATTAATTATGACAACTACTTGGCAAATTTTCAGTGTCCTACCTGTCATACAATTGGCTGGACAACAAAAAAACTTTAAAGTCATTTTTCTCAGTTTCACACTCTGGTGAGTTAAGGTCTTTTGCCTTTGTAGGGCAGACCTGTTGTCAAAATCCCAAAAGTATGAACAAAAAAACAAAAAAAAACATGACCCGGGACTTGAACTCAATTTCTTTGTGGATGGAGCTTAACTGCCATCAGTTTAAAGAATATATTTTGCCTTTTAATCATGATAGGAAAGTATGAAAAAAAAAAAAAAACGATGACCTGTCGTCAAAATCCCAAAAGTATGAACAAACAAAAAAACAAAAAAAAACATGACCCGGGACTTGAACTCAATTTCTTTGTGGATGGAGCTTAACTGCCATCAGCTTAAAGAATATATTTTGCTTTTTAACCATGATAGGAAAGTATGAAAAAAAAAAAAAAAACGATGACCCGGGACCTGTCGTCAAAATCCCAAAAAGATGAGAAAAAAAAACAAAAAAAAACATGACCCGGGACTTGAACTCAATTTCTTTGTGGATGGAGCTTAACTGCCATCAGTTTAAAGAATATATTTTGCCTTTTAACCATGATAGGAAAGTATGAAAAAAAAAAAAAAAAAAAAAACGATGACCCAGGACTTGAACTCAATTTTTTTGTGGATGGAGCTTAACTGCCATCAGCTTAAATAATATATTTTGCTTTTTAACCATGATAGGAAAGTATGAAAAAAAAAAAAAAAACGATAACCCGGGACCTGTCGTCAAAATCCCAAAAGTATGAGAAAAAAAAAAAAAACATGACCCGGGACTTGAACTCAATTTTTTGTGGATGGAGCTTAACTGCCATCAATTTAAAGAATATATTTTGCCTTTTAAAGGGCATATTGCAGGTTAGAGTACCCAGTGCGCCAATGTATAGAACAATAATGTAGGAACTAGATTTAAATATAAACATATACTTATAAAACGCTATTTAGGCTTCTGGAGTCGTTTTTGTGAGAAAATTTTACTTCCGCATTTGAAAACCGCCAAACCGGAACTGACGTAGCATGGGGGAGCAATAGGAACAATAGGTAAAACAATAGGAAAGCAATGGATCGCAATGACAGTTCGGACGCTGAGGATATTCTAGCCTAAATGTTTACTCGTATGACAGACCTCAGCCATATAATTATGAGCCTTATATGAAGCCAAGAGACTCTAGACAGGCCAGGATTAGACAAAACAACGGTCAGAGGAGACACATTGAGCTGTGGTGTGAGGAGAACAGGGCAGGAGTCGGGTCTCGATGAGAGAATAGTGTTAGCTTATAGATGTATTCACGTTAGCCGACGATATGTATAACACTATGCTCAGATCACAATATTGTAATTATGTGTCAGGCAATAGCAAAGCTAGTATTTAGACCCTTACCTGCACGTGTATGTCAGCCATTAGGAGACAGTTTCCAGAGAAAGAGGGACATTATAAAGGTTTTGAATGGCCTCACTTGGTGATAATGAATAAAAAAATAATCACAATCACAACTTTCTTACTGTATGAAATTTTTATATGTAGAAACAGCCAACACAAACATTAAAATTCGGAGTACAGATTGAAAATGAACATTATATTATATTATAATAATAATAAGTGTCGGCTGCAGACTTGCAAGACATTACAAGTTTATGGAGGATACGTTAATGAATTAAATTAAGACAAGGCACATTTTGTAAAACAAATGTACAATAAGTGATCTCTGACGGATCCGTGACCGTCATGTTTCCCACCGGTGGCCGACCCACATGCTGACGGCGGACCGGGCGACCCGATGAAGGAGCCGGGACAGTGTGCACATATCGCCGTCATCATATAACGTAACGTTAACTCATCATATCGCCGGGATTATAATCATGCAGTCTATAGTGAACGCTACACACTACCGCGTTTTTCAAAGCAGACGCAGAAGCGAAGTCCCATCTCTTACCCTGCACAAAACGCATACAAACATGGAAGAAAGCACCATCCTTTTTCTTGTTCGGAAACCTGTGGACTCGATGTTCTGACAGGCCATAATTCACAGTCATTTATCACGATAATTATTAATTGAAATACAATAACCACCGAAAACACACTGAATCACGACCGCTTTAACATAATACCAGCCTATTCTGCACTGAGCGAACGCAGCGCCCGGCAAACGACTCCCCATTCTGACGTAATATGACGCGGTGGTGAAAAAAAAGCGCTTTTTCAACACGGTCAAGGAAACTGTCACGTTTTCTACTAAATTTGTGCCCTTATGTCTAGCAAAAAAATGTTTAATCATGCATTTACTCTTCATATGGTATTTTCATACAAGGTTATATATTAATTCTGAAAAAAAAAAAACCCTGCAATATGCCCTTTAACCATGATAGGAAAGTATGAAAAAAAAATTAAAAAAAATAACAACGATGACCCGGACTTGAACTCAATTTTTTTGTGGATGGAGCTTAACTGCCATCAGTTTAAAGAATATATTTTGCCTTTTAACCATGATAGGAAAGTATGAAAAAAAAAAAAAAACGATGACCCGGGACCTGTCGTCAAAATCCCAAAAGCATGAACAAAAAAACAAAAAAAACATGACCCGGGACTTGAACTCAATTTTTTTGTGGATGGAGCTTAACTGCCATCAGTTTAAAGAATATATTTTGCCTTTTAACCATGATAGGAAAGTATGAAAAAAAAAACAAAAAAAAAAACGATGACCCGGGACTTGAACTCAATTTTTTTGTGGATGGAGCTTAACTGCCATCAGTTTAAAGAATATATTTTGCCTTTTAACCATGATAGGAAAGTATGAAAAAAAAAAAAAAAACGATGACCCGGGACCTGTCGTCAAAATCCCAAAAGCATGAACAAAAAAACAAAAAAAAACATGACCCGGGACTTGAACTCAATTTTTTTGTGGATGGAGCTTAACTGCCATCAGCTTAAATAATATATTTTGCTTTTTAACCATGATAGGAAAGTATGAAAAAAAAAAAAAAAACGATGACCCGGGACCTGTCGTCAAAATCCCAAAAGTATGAAAAAACAAAAAAAACAAAAAAAAACATGACCCGGGACTTGAACTCAATTTCTTTGTGGATGGAGCTTAACTGCCATCAGTTTAAAGAATATATTTTGCCTTTTAACAATGATAGGAAAGTATAAAAAAAAAAAAAAAAAAAAAAACATGACCCGGGACTTGAACTCAATTTCTTTGTGGATGGAGCTTAACTGCCAACAGTTTAAAGAATATATTTTGCCTTTTAACCATGATAGGAAAGTATGAAAAAAAAAAAAAAACGATGACCCGGGACCTGTCGTCAAAATCCCAAAAGTATGAAAAAAAAAAAAAAAAAAACATGACCCGGGACTTGAACTCAATTTTTTTGTGGATGGAGCTTAACTGCCATCAGCTTAAAGAATATATTTTGCTTTTTAACCATGATAGGAAAGTATGAAAAAAAAAAAAAAACGATGACCCGGGACCTGTCGTCAAAATCCCAAAAGTATGAAAAAAAAAAAAAAAAAAAACATGACCCGGGACTTGAACTCAATTTTTTTGTGGATAAAGCTTAACTGCCATCAGTTTAAAGAATATATTTTGCCTTTTAACCATGATAGGAAAGTATGAAAAAAAAAAAAAAAACGATGACCCGGGACCTGTCGTCAAAATCCCAAAAGTATGAACGAAAAAACAAAAAAAAACATGACCCGGGACTTGAACTCAATTTCTTTGTGGATGGAGCTTAACTGCCATCAGCTTAAAGAATATATTTTGCTTTTTAACCATGATAGGAAAGTATGAAAAAAAAAAAAAAAAAAAAAAAACATGACCCAGGACTTTAACTCAATTTCTTTGTGGATGGAGCTTAACTGCCATCAGCTTAAAGAATATATTTTGCTTTTGACCTGTCGTCAAAATCCCAAAAGTATGAGAAACAAAAAAAATAAAAAAAACATGACCCAGGACTTGAACTCAATTTCTTTGTGGATGGAGCTTAACTGCCATCAGTTTAAAGAATATATTTTGCCTTTTAACCATGATAGGAAAGTATGAGAAAAAAAAAAAAAACGATGACCCGGGACCTGTCGTCAAAATCCCAAAAGTATGAAAAAAAAAAAAAAAAAAACATGACCCGGGACTACTTGAACTCAATTTTTTTGTGGATGGAGCTTAACTGCCATCAGTTTAAAGAATATATTTTGCCTTTTAACCATGATAGGAAAGTATGAAAAAAAAAAAAAAAAAAACGATGACGCGGGACCTGTCGTCAAAATCCCAAAAGTATGAACAAAAAAAACTAAAAAAAACATGACCCCGGACTTGAACTCAATTTCTTTGTGGATGGAGCTTAACTGCCATCAGTTTAAATAATATATTTTGCCTTTTAACCATGATAGGAAAGTATGAAAAAAAAAAAAAAACGATGACCCGGGACCTGTCGTCAAAATCCCAAAAGTATGAACGAAAAAACAAAAAAAAACATGACCCGGGACTTGAACTCAATTTCTTTGTGGATGGAGCTTAACTGCCATCAGCTTAAAGAATATATTTTGCTTTTTAACCATGATAGGAAAATATGAAAAAAAAAAATAAAACGATGACCCGGGACCTGTCGTCAAAATCCCAAAAAGATGAGAAAAAAAAAAAAAAAAAACATGACCCGGGACTTGAACTCAATTTCTTTGTGGATGGAGCTTAACTGCCATCAGTTTAAAGAATATATTTTGCCTTTTAACCATGATAGGAAAATATGAAAAAAAAAAAAAAAACGATGACCCGGGACCTGTCGTCAAAATCCCAAAAAGATGAGAAAAAAAACAAAAAAAAACATGACCCGGGACTTGAACTCAATTTCTTTGTGGATGGAGCTTAACTGCCATCAGTTTAAAGAATATATTTTGCCTTTTAACCATGATAGGAAAGTATGAAAAAAAAAAACAAAAAAAAAAAAAACGATGACCCAGGACTTGAACTCAATTTTTTTGTGGATGGAGCTTAACTGCCATCAGCTTAAAGAATATATTTTGCTTTTTAACCATGATAGGAAAGTATGAAAAAAAAAAAAAAAACGATGACCCGGGGGACCTGTCGTCAAAATCCCAAAAGTATGAAAAAAAAAAAAAAAAACATGACCCGGGATTTGAACTCAATTTTTTTGTGGATGGAGCTTAACTGCCATCAATTTAAAGAATATATTTTGCCTTTTAACAATGATAGGAAAGTATGAAAAAAAAAAAAACGATGACCCGGGACTTGAACTCAATTTTTTTGTGGATGGAGCTTAACTGCCATCAGTTTAAAGAATATATTTTGCCTTTTAACCATGATAGGAAAGCATAAAAAAAAAAAAAAAACGATGACCCGGGACCTGTCGTCAAAATCCCAAAAGCATGAAAAAACAAACAAAAAAAAACATGACCCGGGACTTGAACTCAATTTTTTTGTGGATGGAGCTTAACTGCCATCAGTTTAAAGAATATATTTTGCTTTTTAACCATGATAGGAAAGTATGAAAAAAAAAAAAAAAAACGATGACCCGGGACCTGTCGTCAAAATCCCAAAAGCATGAAAAAACAAACAAAAAAAAACATGACCCGGGACTTGAACTCAATTTTTTTGTGGATGGAGCTTAACTGCCATCAGTTTAAAGAATATCTTTTGCCGTTTAACAATGATAGGAAAGTATGAAAAAAAAAAAAAAAAAAACGATGACGCGGGACCTGTCGTCAAAATCCCAAAAGTATGAACAAAAAAAACTAAAAAAAACATGACCCCGGACTTGAACTCAATTTCTTTGTGGATGGAGCTTAACTGCCATCAGTTTAAATAATATATTTTGCCTTTTAACCATGATAGGAAAGTATGAAAAAAAAAAAAAAAAAAAAAAAAACGATGACCCGGGACCTGTCGTCAAAATCCCAAAAGTATGAAAAAACAAAAAAACAAAAAAAAACGATGACCCGGGACTTGAACTCAATTTCTTAGTGGATGGAGCTTAACTGCCATCAGTTTAAAGAATATATTTTGCCTTTTAACCATGATAGGAAAGTATGAAAAAAAATAAATAAAAATAAAACGATGACCCGGGACCTGTCGTCAAAATCCCAAAAGTATGAGAAAAAAAAAAAAAAAAACATGACCTGGGACTTGAACTCAATTTCTTTGTGGATGGAGCTTAACTGCCATCAGTTTAAAGAATAAATTTTGCCTTTTAACCATGATAGGAAAGTATGAAAAAAAAAAAAAAAAAAAAAAAAAAAAACGATGACCCGGGACTTGAACTCAATTTTTTTGTGGATGGAGCTTAACTGCCATCAGTTTAAAGAATATATTTTGCCTTTTAACCATGATAGGAAAGTATGAAAAAAAAAAAAAACGATGACCCCGGGACCTGTCGTCAAAATCCCAAAAGTATGAACAAAAAAACAAAAAAAAACATGACCCGGGACTTGAACTCAATTTCTTTGTGGATGGAGCTTAACTGCCATCAGCTTAAAGAATATATTTTGCTTTTTAACCATGATAGGAAAGTATGAAAAAAAAAAAAAAAACGATGACCCGGGACCTGTCGTCAAAATCCCAAAAAGATGAGAAAAAAAACAAAAAAAAACATGACCCGGGACTTGAACTCAATTTCTTTGTGGATGGAGCTTAACTGCCATCAGCTTAAAGAATATATTTTGCTTTTTAACCATGATAGGAAAGTATGAAAAAAAAAAAAAAAACGATGACCCGGGACCTGTCGTCGAAATCCCAAAAGTATGAGAAAAAACAAAAAAAAAAACATGACCCGGGACTTGAACTCAATTTTGTTGTGGATGGAGCTTTACGGAAGAGGATTAGGGCCAGGCAATAATAAAAAAATAAAACCATCTCGAGATTAAAGTCATTATAATGCGAGATTAAACTCGTTAAATTTCGAGAAAAAAAGTCGAAATACAATCTTGAGAATAAACTCATTAAATATCGAGAATAAAGTCGTTGTGTTTCGAGAAAAAACTTGTTAAATTTCGAGAAAAAAAGTCGAAATACAATCTCGAGAATAAACTCATTAAATATCGAGAATTAAGTCGTTGTGTTGCGAGAAAAAACTCGTTAAATTTCGAGAAAAAACCTCGAAATACAATCTTGAGAATAAACTCATTAAATTTCGAGAATAAAGTCATTGTGTTTCGAGAAAAAAAGTCGAATTGAAATGTAGAGAATATAACGCATTCAATCAGTGTTCATTGCATACTGATATCAACCGCATCGAGGTTTCCCAGGATACCACAAGACGCATTATTAATTGTTGGTTGTGTACGCCTCCATCCACAGAATGTAACGACTGTAACCATATAGCTAATAGCAATGCTGTACGGTTTTAATT
Organism: Phoxinus phoxinus; assembly: GCF_949152265.1. Taxonomy (NCBI): domain Eukaryota; kingdom Metazoa; phylum Chordata; class Actinopteri; order Cypriniformes; family Leuciscidae; genus Phoxinus; species Phoxinus phoxinus. The sequence continues at coordinate 9,445,026 of NC_136885.1, read as the reverse complement.
GATCATAGCTGTCCATATGCCAGAGTGCATTTGGGCCAGCGCAAGTGGCGTCTTCTCAAGCGTCTCCTTCGTCGTAATTCCACACCTTGAGCATCAACAAATAATGCGTTTTATGGTATCCTGGGAAACCTCGATGAATTTCATGTTGGACAAAAGCGAGTACATCGCGCAAATTGGACAGATTTTTTCTTCTAAAAACACCTAGCCGACCTAGATCATGTTCTATTCTTTGTTACTGCAAGAAAGTCAAAAATATAGATTGACTAAGGGATCTAACTCTGCCATGTCCTCTATCAGTAGGGAGTTTATTCTCACAATTACTTCGACTTTTTTTCTCGAAATTTAACGAGTTTTTTTCTAGAAACACAACGACTTTATTCTCGCTATTTAATGAGTTTATTCTCGAGATTGTATTTCGACTTTTTTCTCGAAATTTAACGAGTTTTTTTCTCGAAACACAACGACTTTATTCTCGCTATTTAATGAGTTTATTCTCAAGATTGTATTTCGACTTTTTTCTCGAAATTTAACAAGTTTTTTCTCGCAACACAACGACTTTATTCTCGATATTTAATGAGTTTATTCTCAAGATTGTATTTCGACTTTTTTTCTCGAAACTTAACGAGTTTAATCTCGCATTATAATGACTTTAATCTCGAGATGGTTTTATTTTTTTATTATTGCCTGGCCCTAATCCTCTTCCGTAGAGCTTAACTGCCATCAGTTTAAAGAATATATTTTGCCTTTTAACCATGATAGGAAAGTATGAGAAAAAAAAAAAAACGATGACCCGGGACCTGTCGTCAAAATCCCAAAAGTATGAGAAAAAAAAAAAAAAAACATGACCCGGGACTTGAACTCAATTTCTTTGTGGATGGAGCTTAACTGCCATCAGTTTAAAGAATATCTTTTGCCTTTTAACCATGATAGGAAAGTATGAAAAACAAAAAAAAACGATGACCCGGGACCTGTCGTCAAAATCCCAAAAGTATGAACAAAAAAACAAAAAAAAACATGACCCGGGACTTGAACTCAATTTCTTTGTGGATGGAGCTTAACTGCCATCAGTTTAAAGAATATCTTTTGCCTTTTAACCATGATAGGAAAGTATGAAAAAAAAAAAAAAAACGATGACCCGGGACCTGTCGTCAAAATCCCAAAAGTATGAAAAAAAAAAAAAAAAAAAAAAACATGACCCGGGACTTGAACTCAATTTCTTTGTGGATGGAGCTTAACTGCCATCAGTTTAAAGAATATGTTTTGCCTTTTAACAATGATAGGAAAGTATGAAAAAAAAAAAAAAAAAAAAAAAAAAAAACGATGACCCGGGACTTGAACTCAATTTTTTTGTGGATGGAGCTTAACTGCCATCAGTTTAAAGAATATCTTTTGCCTTTTAACAATGATAGGAAAGTATGAAAAAAAAAAAAAAAACGATGACCCGGGACTTGAACTCAATTTTTTTGTGGATGGAGCTTAAATGCCATCAGTTTAAAGAATATCTTTTGCCTTTTAACCATGATAGGAAAGTATGAAAAAAAAAAAAAAACGATGACCCGGGACCTGTCGTCAAAATCCCAAAAGTATGAGAAAAAAAAAAAAAAAACATGACCCGGGACTTGAACTCAATTTCTTTGTGGATGGAGCTTAACTGCCATCAGTTTAAAGAATATCTTTTGCTTTTTAACCATGATAGGAAAGTATGAAAAAAAAAAAAAAAACGATGACCCGGGACCTGTCGTCAAAATCCCAAAAGTATGAACAAAAAAAAAACAAAAAAACCCATGACCCGTTACTTGAACTCAATTTTTTTGTGGATGGAGCTTAACTGCCATCAGTTTAAAGAATATCTTTTGCCTTTTAACAATGATAGGAAAGTATGAAAAAAAAAAAAAAAAAAAAAAAAACGATGACCCGGGACCTGTCGTCAAAATCCCAAAAGTATGAAAAAAAAAACAAAAAAAACCATGACCCGTTACTTGAACTCAATTTTTTTGTGGATGGAGCTTAACTGCCATCAGTTTAAAGAATATCTTTTGCCTTTTAACAATGATAGGAAAGTATGAAAAAAAAAAACAAAAAAAAAAAACGATGACCCGGGACCTGTCGTCAAAATCCCAAAAGTATGAAAAAAAAAAAAAAAAAACCATGACCCGGGACTTGAACTCAATTTTTTTGTGGATGGAGCTTAACTGCCATCAGTTTAAAGAATATATTTTGCCTTTTAACAATGATAGGAAAGTATGAAAAAAAAAAAAAAAAAAGTATGAGAAAAAAAAAAAAAAACATGACCCGGGACTTGAACTCAATTTTTTTGTGGATGGAGCTTAACTGCCATCAGTTTAAAGAATATATTTTGCCTTTTAACAATGATAGGAAAGTATGAAAAAAAAAAAAAAAAAAAAACGATGACCCGGGACTTGAACTCAATTTTTTTGTGGATGGAGCTTAACTGCCATCAGTTTAAAGAATATCTTTTGCCTTTTAACAATGATAGGAAAGTATGAAAAAAAAAAAAAAAAACGATGACCCGGGACTTGAACTCAATTTTTTTGTGGATGGAGCTTAACTGCCATCAGTTTAAAGAATATCTTTTGCTTTTTAACCATGATAGGAAAGTATGAAAAAAAAAAAAAAAACGATGACCCGGGACCTGTCGTCAAAATCCCAAAAGTATGAACAAAAAAAAAAAAACGATGACCCGGGACTTGAACTCAATTTTTTTGTGGATGGAGCTTAACTGCCATCAGTTTAAAGAATATCTTTTGCCTTTTAACAATGATAGGAAAGTATGAAAAAAAAACAAAAAACGATGACCCGGGACTTGAACTCAATTTTTTTTGTGGATGGAGCTTAACTGCCATCAGTTTAAAGAATATCTTTTGCCTTTTAACAATGATAGGAAAGTATGAAAAAACAAAAAAAAAAACGATGACCCGGGACCTGTCGTCAAAATCCCAAAAGTATGAACAAAAAAAACTAAAAAAAACATGACCCCGGACTTGAACTCAATTTCTTTGTGGATGGAGCTTAACTGCCATCAGTTTAAATAATATATTTTGCCTTTTAACCATGATAGGAAAGTATGAGAAAAAAAAAAAAAAAAAAAAAAAACGATGACCCGGGACTTGAACTCAATTTCTTAGTGGATGGAGCTTAACTGCCATCAGTTTAAAGAATATATTTTGCCTTTTAACCATGATAGGAAAGTATGAAAAAAAATAAATAAAAATAAAACGATGACCCGGGACCTGTCGTCAAAATCCCAAAAGTATGAAAAAACAAAAAAACAAAAAAAAAACGATGACCCGGGACTTGAACTCAATTTCTTAGTGGATGGAGCTTAACTGCCATCAGTTTAAAGAATATATTTTGCCTTTTAACCATGATAGGAAAGTATGAAAAAAATAAATAAAAATAAAACGATGACCCGGGACCTGTCGTCAAAATCCCAAAAGTATGAAAAAAAAAAAAAAAAAAACATGACCTGGGACTTGAACTCAATTTCTTTGTGGATGGAGCTTAACTGCCATCAGTTTAAAGAATATATTTTGCCTTTTAACCATGATAGGAAAGTATGAAAAAAAAAAAAAAAAAACGATGACCCGGGACTTGAACTCAATTTTTTTGTGGATGGAGCTTAACTGCCATCAGTTTAAAGAATATATTTTGCCTTTTAACCATGATAGGAAAGTATGAAAAAAAAAAAAAACGATGACCCGGGACCTGTTGTCAAAATCCCAAAAGTATGAACAAAAAAACAAAAAAAAACATGACCCGGGACTTGAACTCAATTTCTTTGTGGATGGAGCTTAACTGCCATCAGCTTAAAGAATATATTTTGCTTTTTAACCATGATAGGAAAGTATGAAAAAAAAAAAAAAAAACGATGACCCGGGACCTGTCGTCAAAATCCCAAAAGTATGAACAAAAAAACAAAAAAACAAAAAAAAACATGACCCGGGACTTGAACTCAATTTCTTTGTGGATGGAGCTTAACTGCCATCAGCTTAAAGAATATATTTTGCTTTTTAACCATGATAGGAAAGTATGAAAAAAAAAAAAAAAAACGATGACCCGGGACCTGTCGTCAAAATCCCAAAAGTATGAGAAAAAACAACAAAAAAAACATGACCCGGGACTTGAACTCAATTTTGTTGTGGATGGAGCTTAACTGCCATCAGTTTAAAGAATATATTTTGCCTTTTAACCATGATAGGAAAGTATGAGAAAAAAAAAAAAACGATGACCCGGGACCTGTCGTCAAAATCCCAAAAGTATGAGAAAAAAAAAAAAAAAACATGACCCGGGACTTGAACTCAATTTCTTTGTGGATGGAGCTTAACTGCCATCAGTTTAAAGAATATCTTTTGCCTTTTAACCATGATAGGAAAGTATGAAAAACAAAAAAAAACGATGACCCGGGACCTGTCGTCAAAATCCCAAAAGTATGAACAAAAAAACAAAAAAAACCATGACCCGGGACTTGAACTCAATTTCTTTGTGGATGGAGCTTAACTGCCATCAGTTTAAAGAATATCTTTTGCCTTTTAACAATGATAGGAAAGTATGAAAAAAAATAAAATAAAAAAAAACGATGACCCTGGACCTGTCTTCAAAATCCCAAATGTATGAAAAAAAAAAAAAAAAAAACATGACCCGGGACTTGAACTCAATTTTTTTGTGGATGGAGCTTAACTGCCATCAGTTTAAAGAATATATTTTGCCTTTTAACAATGATAGGAAAGTATGAAAAAAAAAAAAAAAAAAGTATGAGAAAAAAAAAAAAAAAAACATGACCCGGGACTTGAACTCAATTTTTTTGTGGATGGAGCTTAACTGCCATCAGTTTAAAGAATATATTTTGCCTTTTAACAATGATAGGAAAGTATGAAAAAAAAAAAAAAAAAAAAAATGATGACCCGGGACTTGAACTCAATTTTTTTGTGGATGGAGCTTAACTGCCATCAGTTTAAAGAATATCTTTTGCCTTTTAACAATGATAGGAAAGTATGAAAAAAAAAAAAAAAAACGATGACCCGGGACTTGAACTCAATTTTTTTGTGGATGGAACTTAACTGCCATCAGTTTAAAGAATATCTTTTGCCTTTTAACAATGATAGGAAAGTATGAAAAAAAAAAAAAAAAAAAAAAAAAAAAAAACGATGACCCGGGACCTGTCGTCAAAATCCCAAAAGTATGAAAAAACAAAAAACAAAAAAAAAACATGACCCGGGACTTGAACTCAATTTCTTTGTGGATGGAGCTTAACTGCCATCAGTTTAAAGAATATCTTTTGCCTTTTAACAATGATAGGAAAGTATGAAAAAAAAAAAAAAAAAAAAAAAAAAAAACGATGACCCGGGACTTGAACTCAATTTTTTTGTGGATGGAGCTTAACTGCCATCAGTTTAAAGAATATCTTTTGCCTTTTAACAATGATAGGAAAGTATGAAAAAACAAAAAAAAAAACGATGACCAGGGACTTGAACTCAATTTTTTTGTGGATGGAGCTTAACTGCCATCAGTTTAAAGAATATATTTTGCCTTTTAACCATGATAGGAAAGTATAAAAAAAAAAAAAAAATGATGACCCGGGACCTGTCGTCAAAATCCCAAAAGCATGAAAAAAAAAACAAAAAAAAACATGACCCGGGACTTGAACTCAATTTTTTTGTGGATGGAGCTTAACTGCCATCAGTTTAAAGAATATATTTTGCCGTTTAACAATGATAGGAAAGTATGAAAAAAAAAAAAAAAAAAACGATGACGCGGGACCTGTCGTCAAAATCCCAAAAGTATGAACAAAAAAAACTAAAAAAAACATGACCCCGGACTTGAACTCAATTTCTTTGTGGATGGAGCTTAACTGCCATCAGTTTAAATAATATATTTTGCCTTTTAACCATGATAGGAAAGTATGAAAAAAAAAAAACGATGACCCGGGACCTGTCGTCAAAATCCCAAAAGTATGAAAAAACGAAAAAACAAAAAAAAACGATGACCCGGGACTTGAACTCAATTTCTTAGTGGATGGAGCTTAACTGCCATCAGTTTAAAGAATATATTTTGCCTTTTAACCATGATAGGAAAGTATGAAAAAAAATAAATAAAAATAAAACGATGACCCGGGACCTGTCGTCAAAATCCCAAAAGTATGAGAAAAAAAAAAAAAAAAACATGACCTGGGACTTGAACTCAATTTCTTTGTGGATGGAGCTTAACTGCCATCAGTTTAAAGAATATATTTTGCCTTTTAACCATGATAGGAAAGTATGAAAAAAAAAACGATGACCCGGGACTTGAACTCAATTTTTTTGTGGATGGAGCTTAACTGCCATCAGTTTAAAGAATATATTTTGCCTTTTAACCATGATAGGAAAGTATGAAAAAAAAAAAAAACGATGACCCGGGACCTGTTGTCAAAATCCCAAAAGTATGAACAAAAAAACAAAAAAAAACATGACCCGGGACTTGAACTCAATTTCTTTGTGGATGGAGCTTAACTGCCATCAGCTTAAAGAATATATTTTGCTTTTTAACCATGATAGGAAAGTATGAAAAAAAAAAAAAAAACGATGACCCGGGACCTGTCGTCAAAATCCCAAAAGTATGAACAAAAAAACAAAAAAACAAAAAAAAACATGACCCGGGACTTGAACTCAATTTTTTTGTGGATGGAGCTTAACTGCCATCAGTTTAAAGAATATATTTTGCCTTTTAACCATGATCGGAAAGTATGAAAAAAAAAAAAACGATGACGCGGGACCTGTCGTCAAAATCCCAAAAGTATGAGAAAAAACAAAAAAAAAAACATGACCCGGGACTTGAACTCAATTTTGTTGTGGATGGAGCTTAACTGCCATCAGTTTAAAGAATATATTTTGCCTTTTAACCATAATAGGAAAGTATGAGAAAAAAAAAAAAACGATGACCCGGGACCTGTCGTCAAAATCCCAAAAGTATGAGAAAAAAAAAAAAAAAACATGACCCGGGACTTGAACTCAATTTCTTTGTGGATTGAGCTTAACTGCCATCAGTTTAAAGAATATCTTTTGCCTTTTAACCATGATAGGAAAGTATGAAAAACAAAAAAAAACGATGACCCGGGACCTGTCGTCAAAATCCCAAAAGTATGAACAAAAAAAAAAAAAAAAACATGACCCGTTACTTGAACTCAATTTTTTTGTGGATGGAGCTTAACTGCCATCAGTTTAAAGAATATCTTTTGCCTTTTAACAATGATAGGAAAGTATGAAAAAAAAAAAAAAAAAAAAAAACGATGACCCTGGACCTGTCTTCAAAATCCCAAAAGTATGAGAAAAAAAAAAAAAAAAAACATGACCGGGGACTTGAACTCAATTTTTTTGTGGATGGAGCTTAACTGCCATCAGTTTAAAGAATATATTTTGCCTTTTAACAATGATAGGAAAGTATGAAAAAAAAAAAAAAAAAAAGTATGAGAAAAAAAAAAAAAAAACATGACCCGGGACTTGAACTCAATTTTTTTGTGGATGGAGCTTAACTGCCATCAGTTTAAAGAATATATTTTGCCTTTTAACAATGATAGGAAAGTATGAAAAAAAAAAAAAAAAAAAAACGATGACCCGGGACTTGAACTCAATTTTTTTGTGGATGGAGCTTAACTGCCATCAGTTTAAAGAATATCTTTTGCCTTTTAACAATGATAGGAAAGTATGAAAGAAAAAAAAAAAAAAAAAAAAAAAAAACGATGACCCGGGACTTGAACTCATTTTTTTTGTGGATGGAGCTTAACTGCCATCAGTTTAAAGAATATATTTTGCCTTTTAACAATGATAGGAAAGTATGAAAAAAAAAAAAAAAAAAAAAAAAAAAAAAAAACGATGACCCGGGACTTGAACTCAATTTTTTTGTGGATGGAGCTTAACTGCCATCAGTTTAAAGAATATATTTTGCCTTTTAACCATGATAGGAAAGTATAAAAAAAAAAAAAAAACGATGACCCGGGACCTGTCGTCAAAATCCCAAAAGTATGAAAAAACAAAAAACAAAAAAAAAAACATGACCCGGGACTTGAACTCAATTTCTTTGTGGATGGAGCTTAACTGCCATCAGTTTAAAGAATATATTTTGCCTTTTAACAATGATAGGAAAGTATGAAAAAAAAAAAAAAAAAAAAAAAAAAACGATGACCCGGGACTTGAACTCAATTTTTTTGTGGATGGAGCTTAACTGCCATCAGTTTAAAGAATATATTTTGCCTTTTAACCATGATAGGAAAGTATATAAAAAAAAAAAAACGATGACCCGGGACCTGTCGTCAAAATCCCAAAAGCATGAAAAAAAAAACAAAAAAAAACATGACCCGGGACTTGAACTCAATTTTTTTGTGGATGGAGCTTAACTGCCATCAGTTTAAAGAATATATTTTGCTTTTTAACCATGATAGGAAAGTATGAAAAAAAAAAAAAAAACGATGACCCGGGACCTGTCGTCAAAATCCCAAAAGTATGAAAAAACAAAAAAACAAAAAAAAACATGACCCAGGACTTGAACTCAATTTCTTTGTGGATGGAGCTTAACTGCCATCAGTTTAAAGAATATCTTTTGCCGTTTAACAATGATAGGAAAGTATGAAAAAAAAAAAAAAAAAAAAAAAAAAAAAAAACGATGACCCGGGACTTGAACTCAATTTTTTTGTGGATGGAGCTTAACTGCCATCAGTTTAAAGAATATATTTTGCCTTTTAACAATGATAGGAAAGTATGAAAAAAAAAAAAAAAAAAAAAAAAAAAAAAAAAACGATGACCCGGGACTTGAACTCAATTTTTTTGTGGATGGAGCTTAACTGCCATCAGTTTAAAGAATATATTTTGCCTTTTAACCATGATAGGAAAGTATAAAAAAAAAAAAAAAACGATTACCCGGGACCTGTCGTCAAAATCCCAAAAGTATGAAAAAACAAAAAACAAAAAAAAAACATGACCCGGGACTTGAACTCAATTTCTTTGTGGATGGAGCTTAACTGCCATCAGTTTAAAGAATATATTTTGCCTTTTAACAATGATAGGAAAGTATGAAAAAAAAAAAAAAAAAAAAAAAAAAACGATGACCCGGGACTTGAACTCAATTTTTTTGTGGATGGAGCTTAACTGCCATCAGTTTAAAGAATATATTTTGCCTTTTAACCATGATAGGAAAGTATATAAAAAAAAAAAAACGATGACCCGGGACCTGTCGTCAAAATCCCAAAAGCATGAAAAAAAAAACAAAAAAAAACATGACCCGGGACATGAACTCAATTTTTTTGTGGATGGAGCTTAACTGCCATCAGTTTAAAGAATATATTTTGCTTTTTAACCATGATAGGAAAGTATGAAAAAAAAAAAAAAAACGATGACCCGGGACCTGTCGTCAAAATCCCAAAAGTATGAAAAAACAAAAAAACAAAAAAAAACATGACCCAGGACTTGAACTCAATTTCTTTGTGGATGGAGCTTAACTGCCATCAGTTTAAAGAATATCTTTTGCCGTTTAACAATGATAGGAAAGTATGAAAAAAAAAAAAAAAAAAACGATGACGCGGGACCTGTCGTCAAAATCCCAAAAGTATGAACAAAAAAAACTAAAAAAACATGACCCCGGACTTGAACTCAATTTCTTTGTGGATGGAGCTTAACTGCCATCAGTTTAAATAATATATTTTGCCTTTTAACCATGATAGGAAAGTATGGAAAAAAAAAAAAAAAAAAAACGATGACCCGGGACTTGAACTCAATTTTTTTGTGGATGGAGCTTAACTGCCATCAGTTTAAAGAATATATTTTGCCTTTTAACCATGATAGGAAAGTATGAAAAAAAAAAAAACGATGACCCGGGACCTGTTGTCAAAATCCCAAAAGTATGAACAAAAAAACAAAAAAAAACATGACCCGGGACTTGAACTCAATTTCTTTGTGGATGGAGCTTAACTGCCATCAGCTTAAAGAATATATTTTGCTTTTTAACCATGATAGGAAAGTATGAAAAAAAAAAAAAAAACGATGACCCGGGACCTGTCGTCAAAATCCCAAAAGCATGAAAACAAAAACAAAAAAAAACATGACCCGGGACATGAACTCAATTTTTTTGTGGATGGAGCTTAACTGCCATCAGTTTAAAGAATATATTTTGCTTTTTAACCATGATAGGAAAGTATGAAAAAAAAAAAAAAAACGATGACCCGGGACCTGTCGTCAAAATCCCAAAAGTATGAAAAAACAAAAAAACAAAAAAAAACATGACCCAGGACTTGAACTCAATTTCTTTGTGGATGGAGCTTAACTGCCATCAGTTTAAAGAATATCTTTTGCCTTTTAACAATGATAGGAAAGTATGAAAAAAAAAAAAAAAAAAACGATGACGCGGGACCTGTCGTCAAAATCCCAAAAGTATGAACAAAAAAAACTAAAAAAACATGACCCCGGACTTGAACTCAATTTCTTTGTGGATGGAGCTTAACTGCCATCAGTTTAAAGAATATATTTTGCCTTTTAACAATGATAGGAAAGTATGAAAAAAAAAAAAAAAAAAAAACGATGAACCTGATGAACCTGTACACCTGTCGTCAAAATCCCAAAAGTATGAAAAAACAAAAAACAAAAAAAAAACATGACCCGGGACTTGAACTCAATTTCTTTGTGGATGGAGCTTAACTGCCATCAGTTTAAAGAATATGTTTTGCCTTTTAACAATGATAGGAAAGTATGAAAAAAAACAAAAAAAAAAAAAACAAAACGATGACCCGGGACTTGAACTCAATTTTTTTGTGGATGGAGCTTAACTGCCATCAGTTTAAAGAATATCTTTTGCCTTTTAACAATGATAGGAAAGTATGAAAAAAAAAAAACAAACAAAAAAAAAAAACGATGACCCGGGACCTGTCGTCAAAATCCCAAAAGTATGAAAAAAAAAAAAAAAAACATGACTCGGGACTTGAACTCAATTTTTTTGTGGATGGAGCTTGACTGCCATCAGTTTAAAGAATATATTTTGCCTTTTAACCATGATAGGAAAATATGAAAAAAAAAAAAAAAACGATGACCCGGGACCTGTCGTCAAAATCCCAAAAAGATGAGAAAAAAAACAAAAAAAAAAACATGACCCGGGACTTGAACTCAATTTCTTTGTGGATGGAGCTTAACTGCCATCAGTTTAAAGAATATGTTTTGCCTTTTAACCATGATAGGAAAGTATGAAAAAAAAAAAAAAAAAAAAAAAAAAAAAACGATGACCCGGGACTTGAACTCAATTTTTTTGTGGATGGAGCTTAACTGCCATCAGTTTAAAGAATATATTTTGCCTTTTAACCATGATAGGAAAGTATGAAAAAAAAAAAAACGATGACCCGGGACCTGTTGTCAAAATCCCAAAAGTATGAACAAAAAAACAAAAAAAAACATGACCCGGGACTTGAACTCAATTTCTTTGTGGATGGAGCTTAACTGCCATCAGTTTAAAGAATATCTTTTGCCTTTTAACCATGATAGGAAAGTATGAAAAAAAAAAAAAAAACGATGACCCGGGACCTGTCGTCAAAATCCCAAAAGTATGAACAAAAAAAACAAAAAAAACCATGACCCGTTACTTGAACTCAATTTCTTTGTGGATGGAGCTTAACTGCCATCAGTTTAAAGAATATATTTTGCCTTTTAACAATGATAGGAAAGTATGAAAAAAAAGAAAAAAAAAGTATGAGAAAAAAAAAAGAAAAAACATGACCCGGGACTTGAACTCAATTTTTTTGTGGATGGAGCTTAACTGCCATCAGTTTAAAGAATATATTTTGCCTTTTAACAATGATAGGAAAGTATGAAAAAAAAAAAAAAAAAAAAACGATGACCCGGGACTTGAACTCAATTTTTTTGTGGATGGAGCTTAACTGCCATCAGTTTAAAGAATATCTTTTGCCTTTTAACAATGATAGGAAAGTATGAAAAAAAAAAAAAAAACGATGACCCGGGACTTGAACTCAATTTTTTTGTGGATGGAGCTTAACTGCCATCAGTTTAAAGAATATCTTTTGCCTTTTAACAATGATAGGAAAGTATGAAAAAAAAAAAAAAAAAAACGATGACCCGGGACCTGTCGTCAAAATCCCAAAAGTATGAAAAAACAAAAAACAAAAAAAAAACATGACCCGGGACTTGAACTCAATTTCTTTGTGGATGGAGCTTAACTGCCATCAGTTTAAAGAATATCTTTTGCCTTTTAACAATGATAGGAAAGTATGAAAAAAAAAAAAAAAACGATGACCCGGGACTTGAACTCAATTTTTTTGTGGATGGAGCTTAACTGCCATCAGTTTAAAGAATATCTTTTGCCTTTTAACAATGATAGGAAAGTATGAAAAAACAAAAAAAAAACGATGACCCGGGACTTGAACTCAATTTTTTGGTGGATGGAGCTTAACTGCCATCAGTTTAAAGAATATCTTTTGCCTTTTAACAATGATAGGAAAGTATGAATAAAAAAACAAAAAAAACAAAAAAAACGATGACCCGGGACCTGTCGTCAAAATCCCAAAAGTATGAAAAAAAAAAAAAAAAAACATGACTCGGGACTTGAACTCAATTTTTTTGTGGATGGAGCTTAACTGCCATCAGTTTAAAGACTATATTTTGCCTTTTAACCATGATAGGAAAGTATGGAAAAAAAAAAAAAAAAAAAAAAAAACGATGACCCGGGACCTGTCGTCAAAATCCCAAAAGTATGAAAAAAAAAAAAAAAAAAACATGACTCGGGACTTGAACTCAATTTTTTTGTGGATGGAGCTTAACTGCCATCAGTTTAAAGACTATATTTTGCCTTTTAACCATGATAGGAAAGTATGAAAAAAAAAAAAAACGATGACCCGGGACCTGTCGTCAAAATCCCAAAAGTATGATAAAAAAAAATAAAAAAAAACATGACCCGGGACTTGAACTCAATTTCTTTGTGGATGGAGCTTAACTGCCAACAGTTTAAAGAATATATTTTGCCTTTTAACCATGATAGGAAAGTATGAAAAAAAAAAAAAAACGATGACCCGGGACCTGTCGTCAAAATCCCAAAAGTATGAAAAAAAAAAAAAAAAAAAAACATGACCCGGGACTTGAACTCAATTTTTTTGTGGATGGAGCTTGACTGCCATCAGTTTAAAGAATATATTTTGCCTTTTAACCATGATAGGAAAATATGAAAAAAAAAAAAAAAACGATGACCCGGGACCTGTCGTCAAAATCCCAAAAAGATGAGAAAAAAAACAAAAAAAAAAACATGACCCGGGACTTGAACTCAATTTCTTTGTGGATGGAGCTTAACTGCCATCAGTTTAAAGAATATATTTTGCCTTTTAACCATGATAGGAAAGTATGAAAAAAAAAAAAAAAAAAAAAAAAAAAAAAACGATGACCCGGGACTTGAACTCAATTTTTTTGTGGATGGAGCTTAACTGCCATCAGTTTAAAGAATATATTTTGCCTTTTAACCATGATAGGAAAGTATGAAAAAAAAAAAAACGATGACCCGGGACCTGTTGTCAAAATCCCAAAAGTATGAACAAAAAAACAAAAAAAAACATGACCCGGGACTTGAACTCAATTTCTTTGTGGATGGAGCTTAACTGCCATCAGTTTAAAGAATATATTTTGCCTTTTAACCATGATCGGAAAGTATGAAAAAAAAACAAAAAACGATGACCCGGGACCTGTCGTCAAAATCCCAAAAGTATGAGAAAAAACAACAAAAAAAACATGACCCGGGACTTGAACTCAATTTTGTTGTGGATGGAGCTTAACTGCCATCAGTTTAAATAATATATTTTGCCTTTTAACCATGATAGGAAAGTATGAGAAAAAAAAAAAAACGATGACCCGGGACCTGTCGTCAAAATCCCAAAAGTATGAGAAAAAAAAAAAAAAAACATGACCCGGGACTTGAACTCAATTTCTTTGTGGATGGAGCTTAACTGCCATCAGTTTAAAGAATATCTTTTGCCTTTTAACCATGATAGGAAAGTATGAAAAACAAAAAAAAAACGATGACCCGGGACCTGTCGTCAAAAAACATGACCCGGGACTTGAACTCAATTTCTTTGTGGATGGAGCTTAACTGCCATCAGTTTAAAGAATATCTTTTGCCTTTTAACCATGATAGGAAAGTATGAAAAAAAAAAAAAAAACGATGACCCGGGACCTGTCGTCAAAATCCCAAAAGTATGAACAAAAAAAACAAAAAAAACCATGACCCGTTACTTGAACTCAATTTCTTTGTGGATGGAGCTTAACTGCCATCAGTTTAAAGAATATATTTTGCCTTTTAACAATGATAGGAAAGTATGAAAAAAAAGAAAAAAAAAGTATGAGAAAAAAAAAAGAAAAAACATGACCCGGGACTTGAACTCAATTTTTTTGTGGATGGAGCTTAACTGCCATCAGTTTAAAGAATATATTTTGCCTTTTAACAATGATAGGAAAGTATGAAAAAAAAAAAAAAAAAAAAACGATGACCCGGGACTTGAACTCAATTTTTTTGTGGATGGAGCTTAACTGCCATCAGTTTAAAGAATATCTTTTGCCTTTTAACAATGATAGGAAAGTATGAAAAAAAAAAAAAAAACGATGACCCGGGACTTGAACTCAATTTTTTTGTGGATGGAGCTTAACTGCCATCAGTTTAAAGAATATCTTTTGCCTTTTAACAATGATAGGAAAGTATGAAAAAAAAAAAAAAAAAAACGATGACCCGGGACCTGTCGTCAAAATCCCAAAAGTATGAAAAAACAAAAAACAAAAAAAAAACATGACCCGGGACTTGAACTCAATTTCTTTGTGGATGGAGCTTAACTGCCATCAGTTTAAAGAATATCTTTTGCCTTTTAACAATGATAGGAAAGTATGAAAAAAAAAAAAAAAACGATGACCCGGGACTTGAACTCAATTTTTTTGTGGTTGGAGCTTAACTGCCATCAGTTTAAAGAATATCTTTTGCCTTTTAACAATGATAGGAAAGTATGAAAAAAAAAAAAAAAAAGAAAAAAAAAACGATGACCCGGGACTTGAACTCAATTTTTTTGTGGATGGAGCTTAACTGCCATCAGTTTAAAGAATATCTTTTGCCTTTTAACAATGATAGGAAAGTATGAAAAAACAAAAAAAAAACGATGACCCGGGACTTGAACTCAATTTTTTGGTGGATGGAGCTTAACTGCCATCAGTTTAAAGAATATCTTTTGCCTTTTAACAATGATAGGAAAGTATGAAAAAAAAAACAAAAAAAACAAAAAAAACGATGACCCGGGACCTGTCGTCAAAATCCCAAAAGTATGAAAAAAAAAAAAAAAAAACCATGACTCGGGACTTGAACTCAATTTTTTTGTGGATGGAGCTTAACTGCCATCAGTTTAAAGACTATATTTTGCCTTTTAACCATGATAGGAAAGTATGGAAAAAAAAAAAAAAAAAAAAAAAAACGATGACCCGGGACCTGTCGTCAAAATCCCAAAAGTATGAAAAAAAAAAAAAAAAAAACATGACTCGGGACTTGAACTCAATTTTTTTGTGGATGGAGCTTAACTGCCATCAGTTTAAAGACTATATTTTGCCTTTTAACCATGATAGGAAAGTATGAAAAAAAAAAAAAACGATGACCCGGGACCTGTCGTCAAAATCCCAAAAGCATGAACAAAAAAACAAAAAAAAACATGACCCGGGACTTGAACTCAATTTTTTTGTGGATGGAGCTTAACTGCCATCAGTTTAAAGAATATATTTTGCCTTTTAACCATGATAGGAAAGTATGAAAAACAAAAAAACAACAAAAAAACATGACCCAGGACTTGAACTCAATTTCTTTGTGGATGGAGCTTAACTGCCATCAGTTTAAAGAATATATTTTGCCTTTTAACCATGATAGGAAAGTATGA
Source organism: Phoxinus phoxinus (assembly GCF_949152265.1). NCBI lineage: Eukaryota > Metazoa > Chordata > Actinopteri > Cypriniformes > Leuciscidae > Phoxinus > Phoxinus phoxinus. The sequence goes on along the minus strand of NC_136885.1, from coordinate 9,429,101 downwards.
GAAAAAAAAAAAAACGATGACCCGGGACCTGTCGTAAAAATCCCAATAGTATGAAAAAAAAAAAAAAAAAACCATGACCCGGGACTTGAACTCAATTTTTGTTTTGGATGGAGCTTAACTGCCATCAGTTTAAAGAATATATTTTGCTTTTTAACCATGAGAGGAAAGTATGAAAAAAAAAAAAAAACGATGACCCGGGACCTGTCGTCAAAATCCCAAAAGTATGAAAAAACAAAAAAACAAAAAAAAACATGACCCGGGACTTGAACTCAATTTCTTTGTGGATGGAGCTTAACTGCCATCAGCTTAAAGAATATATTTTCTTTTTAACCATGATAGGAAATTATGAAAAAAAAAAAAAAAAAAAAAAAAAAAAACGATGACCCAGGACCTGTCGTCAAAATCCCAAAAGTATGAAAAAACAAAAAAACAAAAAAAAACATGACCCAGGACTTGAACTCAATTTCTTTGTGGATGGAGCTTAACTGCCATCAGTTTAAAGAATATATTTTGCCTTTTAACCATGATAGGAAAGTATGAAAAACAAAAAAACAACAAAAAAACATGACCCAGGACTTGAACTCAATTTCTTTGTGGATGGAGCTTAACTGCCATCAGTTTAAAGAATATATTTTGCCTTTTAACCATGATAGGAAAGTATGAGAAAAAAAAAAAAACGATGACCCGGGACCTGTCGTCAAAATCCCAAAAGTATGAAAAAAAAAAAAAAAAACATGACCCGGGACTTGAACTCAATTTTTTTGTGGATGGAGCTTAACTGCCATCAGTTTAAAGAATATATTTTGCCTTTTAACAATGATAGGAAAGTATGAAAAAAAAAAAAAAAAAAGTATGAGAAAAAAAAAAGAAAAAACATGACCCGGGACTTGAACTCAATTTTTTTGTGGATGGAGCTTAACTGCCATCAGTTTAAAGAATATATTTTGCCTTTTAACAATGATAGGAAAGTATGAAAAAAAAGAAAAAAAAAGTATGAGAAAAAAAAAAGAAAAAACATGACCCGGGACTTGAACTCAATTTTTTTGTGGATGGAGCTTAACTGCCATCAGTTTAAAGAATATATTTTGCCTTTTAACAATGATAGGAAAGAATGAAAAAAAAAAAAAAAAAAAAAACGATGACCCGGGACTTGAACTCAATTTTTTTGTGGATGGAGCTTAACTGCCATCAGTTTAAAGAATATCTTTTGCCTTTTAACAATGATAGGAAAGTATGAAAAAAAAAAAAAAAAAATGATGACCCGGGACTTGAACTCAATTTTTTTGTGGATGGAGCTTAACTGCCATCAGTTTAAAGAATATCTTTTGCCTTTTAACAATGATAGGAAAGTATGAAAAAAAAAAAAAAAAAAAAAAACATGACCCGGGACTTGAACTCAATTTCTTTGTGGATGGAGCTTAACTGCCATCAGTTTAAAGAATATCTTTTGCCTTTTAACAATGATAGGAAAGTATGAAAAAAAAAAAAAAAAAAAAAAAAAAAAACGATGACCCGGGACTTGAACTCAATTTTTTTGTGGATGGAGCTTAACTGCCATCAGTTTAAAGAATATCTTTTGCCTTTTAACAATGATAGGAAAGTATGAAAAAACAAAAAAAAAACGATGACCCGGGACTTGAACTCAATTTTTTGGTGGATGGAGCTTAACTGCCATCAGTTTAAAGAATATCTTTTGCCTTTTAACAATGATAGGAAAGTATGAAAAAAAAAAAAAAAAAAAAAAAAAAAAAAACGATGACCCGGGACCTGTCGTCAAAATCCCAAAAGTATGAAAAAAAAAAAAAAAAACATGACTCGGGACTTGAACTCAATTTTTTTGTGGATGGAGCTTAACTGCCATCAGTTTAAAGACTATATTTTGCCTTTTAACCATGATAGGAAAGTATGAAAAAAAAAAAAAAAAAAAAAAAACGATGACCCGGGACCTGTCGTAAAAATCCCAATAGTATGAAAAAAAAAAAAAAAAAACCATGACCCGGGACTTGAACTCAATTTTTTTGTGGATGGAGCTTAACTGCCATCAGTTTAAAGAATATATTTTGCCTTTTAACCATGATAGGAAAGTATGAAAAAAAAAAAAAAAAACGATGACCCGGGACCTGTCGTAAAAATCCCAATAGTATGAAAAAAAAAAAAAAAAAACCATGACCCGGGACTTGAACTCAATTTTTTTGTGGATGGAGCTTAACTGCCATCAGTTTAAAGAATATATTTTGCTTTTTAACCATGAGAGGAAAGTATGAAAAAAAAAAAAAAACGATGACCCGGGACCTGTCGTCAAAATCCCAAAAGTATGAAAAAACAAAAAAACAAAAAAAAACATGACCCAGGACTTGAACTCAATTTCTTTGTGGATGGAGCTTAACTGCCATCAGCTTAAAGAATATATATATTTTGCTTTTTAACCATGATAGGAAAGTATGAAAAAAAAAAAAAAAACGATGACCCGGGACCTGTCGTCAAAATCCCAAAAGTATGAAAAAACAAAAAAACAAAAAAAAACATGACCCGGGACTTGAACTCAATTTCTTTGTGGATGGAGCTTAACTGCCATCAGCTTAAAGAATATATTTTGCTTTTTAACCATGATAGGAAAGTATGAAAAAAAAAAAAAAAAAAAAAAAACGATGACCCGGGACCTGTCGTCAAAATCCCAAAAGTATGAAAAAACAAAAAAACAAAAAAAAACATGACCCAGGACTTGAACTCAATTTCTTTGTGGATGGAGCTTAACTGCCATCAGCTTAAAGAATATATTTTGCTTTTTAACCATGATAGGAAAGTATGAGAAAAAAAAAAAAACGATGACCCGGGACCTGTCGTCAAAATCCCAAAAGTATGAGAAAAAAAAAACAAAAAAAAAACATGACCCGGGACTTGAACTCAATTTTTTTGTGGATGGAGCTTAACTGCCATCAGTTTAAAGAATATATTTTGCCTTTTAACCATGATAGGAAAGTATGAAAAACAAAAAAACAACAAAAAAACATGACCCAGGACTTGAACTCAATTTCTTTGTGGATGGAGCTTAACTGCCATCAGTTTAAAGAATATATTTTGCCTTTTAACCATGATAGGAAAGTATGAAAAAAAAAAAAAAAAAAACGATGACCCGGGGGACCTGTCGTCAAAATCCCAAAAGCATTAACAAAAAAACAAAAAAAAACATGACCCGGGACTTGAACTCAATTTTTTTGTGGATGGAGCTTAACTGCCATCAGTTTAAAGAATATATTTTGCCTTTTAACCATGATAGGAAAGTATGAAAAAAAAAAAAAAAAACGATGACCCGGGACTTGAACTCAATTTTTTTGTGGATGGAGCTTAACTGCCATCAGTTTAAATTATATATTTTGCCTTTTAACCATGATAGGAAAGTATGAAAAAAAAAAAAAAAAAAAAAAAAAAAAACGATGACCCGGGACTTGAACTCAATTTTTTTGTGGATGGAGCTTAACTGCCATCAGCTTAAAGAATATATTTTGCTTTTTAACCATGATAGGAAAGTATGAAGAAAAAAAAAAAAAAAACGATGACCCGGGACCTGTCGTCAAAATCCCAAAAGTATGAGAAACAAAAAAACTAAAAAAAACATGACCCAGGACTTGAACTCAATTTCTTTGTGGATGGAGCTTAACTGCCATCAGTTTAAAGAATATATTTTGCCTTTTAACCATGATAGGAAAGTATGAGAAAAAAAAAAAAAACGATGACCCGGGACCTGTCGTCAAAATCCCAAAAGTATGAAAAAAAAAAAAAAAAAAACATGACCCAGGACTTGAACTCAATTTTTTTGTGGATGGAGCTTAACTGCCATCAGTTTAAAGAATATATTTTGCTTTTTAACCATGATAGGAAAGTATGAAAAAAAAAAAAAAAACGATGACCCGGGACCTGTTGTCAAAATCCCAAAAGTATGAGAAACAAAAAAACTAAAAAAAACATGACCCGGGACTTGAACTAAATTTTTTTGTGGACGGAGCTTAACTGCCATCAGCTTAAAGAATATATTTTGCTTTTTAACCATGATAGGAAAGTATGAAAAAAAAAAAAAAAAAAAAAAACGATTACCCGGGACCTGTCGTCAAAATCCCAAAAGTATGAAAAAAAAAAAAAAAAAAAACATGACCCGGGACTTGAACTCAAATTTTTTGTGGATGGAGCTTAACTGCCATCAGTTTAAAGAATATATTTTGCCTTTTAACCATGATAGGAAAGTATGAAAAAAAAAAAAAAAACGATGACCCGGGACCTGTCGTCAAAATCCCAAAAGTATGAACAAAAAAACAAAAAAAAACATGACCCGGGACTTGAACTCAATTTCTTTGTGGATGGAGCTTAACTGCCATCAGCTTAAAGAATATATTTTGCTTTTTAACCATGATAGGAAAGTATGAAAAAAAAAAAAAAACGATGACCCGGGACCTGTCGTCAAAATCCCAAAAGTATGAGAAAAAAAAACAAAAAAAACATGACCCGGGACTTGAACTCAATTTTGTTGTGGATGGAGCTTAACTGCCATCAGTTTAAAGAATATCTTTTGCCTTTTAACAATTATAGGAAAGTATGAAAAAAAAAAAAAAAAAAAAAAACGATGACCCGGGACCTGTCGTCAAAATCCCAAAAGTATGAGAAAAAAAAAAAAACATGACCGGGGACTTGAACTCAATTTTTTTGTGGATGGAGCTTAACTGCCATCAGTTTAAAGAATATCTTTTGCCTTTTAACAATGATAGGAAAGTATGAAAAAAAAAAAAAAAAAAAAAAAAAAAAACGATGACCCGGGACCTGTCGTCAAAATCCCAAAAGTATGAAAAAACAAAAAAACAAAAAAAAACATGACCCGGGACTTGAACTCAATTTTTTTGTGGACGGAGCTTAACTGCCATCAGCTTAAAGAATATATTTTGCTTTTTAACCATGATAGGAAAGTATGAAAAAAAAAAAAAAAAAAAAAAACGATTACCCGGGACCTGTCGTCAAAATCCCAAAAGTATGAAAAAAAAAAAAAAAAAAAACATGACCCGGGACTTGAACTCAAATTTTTTGTGGATGGAGCTTAACTGCCATCCGTTTAAAGAATATATTTTGCCTTTTAACCATGATAGGAAAGTATGAAAAAAAAAAAAAAAAACGATGACCCGGGACCTGTCGTCAAAATCCCAAAAGTATGAGAAAAAAGAATAAAAAAACATGACCCGGGACTTGAACTAAATTTTTTTGTGGATGGAGCTTAACTGCAATCAGCTTAAAGAATATATTTTGCTTTTTAAACATGATAGGAAAGTATGAAAAAAAAAAAAAAAAAAAAACATGACCCGGGACTTGAACTCAATTTTTTGGTGGATGGAGCTTAACTTCCATCAGTTTAAAGACTATATTTTGCCTTTTAACCATGATAGGAAAGTATGGAAAAAAAAACAAACAAAAAAAAAAAACGATGACCCGGGACCTGTCGTCAAAATCCCAAAAGTATAAAAAAAAAAAAAAAAAAAAAACATTACCCGGGACTTGAACTCAATTTTTTTGTGGATGGAGCTTAACTGCCATCAGTTTAAATAATATATTTTGCCTTTTAACCATGATAGGAAAGTATGAAAAAAAAAAAAAAACGATGACCCGGGACCTGTTGTCAAAATCCCAAAAGTATGAACAAAAAAACAAAAAAAAACATGACCCGGGACTTGAACTCAATTTCTTTGTGGATGGAGCTTAACTGCCATCAGCTTAAAGAATATATTTTGCTTTTTAACCATGATAGGAAAGTATGAAAAAAAAAAAAAAACGATGACCCGGGACCTGTCGTCAAAATCCCAAAAGTATGAGAAAAAAAAACAAAAAAAACATGACCCGGGACTTGAACTCAATTTTGTTGTGGATGGAGCTTAACTGCCATCAGTTTAAAGAATATCTTTTGCCTTTTAACAATGATAGGAAAGTATGAAAAAAAAAAAAAAAAAAAAAAAAAACGATGACCCGGGACCTGTCGTCAAAATCCCAAAAGTATGAGAAAAAAAAAAAAACATGACCGGGGACTTGAACTCAATTTTTTTGTGGATGGAGCTTAACTGCCATCAGTTTAAAGAATATCTTTTGCCTTTTAACAATGATAGGAAAGTATGAAAAAAAAAACAAACAAAAAAAAAAAACGATGACCTGGGACCTGTCGTCAAAATCCCAAAAGTATGAAAAAACAAAAAAACAAAAAAAAACATGACCCGGGACTTGAACTCAATTTTTTTGTGGACGGAGCTTAACTGCCATCAGCTTAAAGAATATATTTTGCTTTTTAACCATGATAGGAAAGTATGAAAAAAAAAAAAAAAACGATGACCCGGGACCTGTTGTCAAAATCCCAAAAGTATGAGAAACAAAAAAACTAAAAAAAACATGACCCAGGACTTGAACTCAATTTCTTTGTGGATGGAGCTTAACTGCCATCAGTTTAAAGAATATATTTTGCCTTTTAACCATGATAGGAAAGTATGAAAAAAAAAAAAAAAACGATGACCCGGGACCTGTTGTCAAAATCCCAAAAGTATGAACAAAAAAACAAAAAAAAACATGACCCGGGACTTGAACTCAATTTCTTTGTGGATGGAGCTTAACTGCCATCAGCTTAAAGAATATATTTTGCTTTTTAACCATGATAGGAAAGTATGAAAAAAAAAAAAAAAACGATGACCCGGGACCTGTCGTCAAAATCCCAAAAGTATGAGAAAAAAAAACAAAAAAAACATGACCCGGGACTTGAACTCAATTTTTTTGTGGATGGAGCTTAACTGCCATCAGTTTAAAGAATATCTTTTGCCTTTTAACAATTATAGGAAAGTATGAAAAAAAAAAAAAAAAAAAAAAACGATGACCCGGGACCTGTCGTCAAAATCCCAAAAGTATGAGAAAAAAAAAAAAACATGACCGGGGACTTGAACTCAATTTTTTTGTGGATGGAGCTTAACTGCCATCAGTTTAAAGAATATCTTTTGCCTTTTAACAATGATAGGAAAGTATGAAAAAAAAAAAAAAAAAAAAAAAAAAAAACGATGACCCGGGACCTGTCGTCAAAATCCCAAAAGTATGAAAAAACAAAAAAACAAAAAAAAACATGACCCGGGACTTGAACTCAATTTTTTTGTGGACGGAGCTTAACTGCCATCAGCTTAAAGAATATATTTTGCTTTTTAACCATGATAGGAAAGTATGAAAAAAAAAAAAAAAAAAAAAAACGATTACCCGGGACCTGTCGTCAAAATCCCAAAAGTATGAAAAAAAAAAAAAAAAAAAACATGACCCGGGACTTGAACTCAATTTTTTTGTGGATGGAGCTTAACTGCCATCAGTTTAAATAATATATTTTGCCTTTTAACCATGATAGGAAAGTATGAAAAAAAAAAAAAAACGATGACCCCGGGACCTGTTGTCAAAATCCCAAAAGTATGAACAAAAAAACAAAAAAAAACATGACCCGGGACTTGAACTCAATTTCTTTGTGGATGGAGCTTAACTGCCATCAGCTTAAAGAATATATTTTGCTTTTTAACCATGATAGGAAAGTATGAAAAAAAAAAAAAAACGATGACCCGGGACCTGTCGTCAAAATCCCAAAAGTATGAGAAAAAAAAACAAAAAAAACATGACCCGGGACTTGAACTCAATTTTGTTGTGGATGGAGCTTAACTGCCATCAGCTTAAAGAATATATTTTGCTTTTTAACCATGATAGGAAAGTATGAAAAAAAAAAAAAAAAAAAAAACGATGACCCGGGACCTGTCGTCAAAATCCCAAAAGTATGAAAAAACAAAAAAACAAAAAAAAACATGACCCAGGACTTGAACTCAATTTCTTTGTGGATGGAGCTTAACTGCCATCAGCTTAAAGAATATATTTTGCTTTTTAACCATGATAGGAAAGTATGAAAAAAAAAAAAAAAACGATGACCCGGGACCTGTCGTCAAAATCCCAAAAAGATGAGAAAAAAAACAAAAAAAAACATGACCCGGGACTTGAACTCAATTTCTTTGTGGATGGAGCTTAACTGCCATCAGTTTAAAGAATATATTTTGCCTTTTAACCATGATAGGAAAGTATGAAAAAAAAAAAAAAAAAAAAACGATGACCCAGGACTTGAACTCAATTTTTTTGTGGATGGAGCTTAACTGCCATCAGCTTAAATAATATATTTTGCTTTTTAACCATGATAGGAAAGTATGAAAAAAAAAAAAAAACGATAACCCGGGACCTGTCGTCAAAATCCCAAAAGTATGAGAAAAAAAAAAAAAAAAAACATGACCCGGGACTTGAACTCAATTTTTTGTGGATGGAGCTTAACTGCCATCAATTTAAAGAATATATTTTGCCTTTTAAAGGGCATATTGCAGGTTAGAGTACCCAGTGCGCCAATGTATAGAACAATAATGTAGGAACTAGATTTAAATATAAACATATACTTATAAAACGCTATTTAGGCTTCTGGAGTCGTTTTTGTGAGAAAATTTTACTTCCGCATTTGAAAACCGCCAAACCGGAACTGACGTAGCATGGGGGAGCGCGGTCAAAGTAAACAATAGGAAAGCAATGGATCGCAATGACAGTTCGGACGCTGAGGATATTCTAGCCTAAATGTTTACTCGTATGACAGACCTCAGCCATATAATTATGAGCCTTATATGAAGCCAAGAGACTCTAGACAGGCCAGGATTAGACAAAACAACGGTCAGAGGAGACACATTGAGCTGTGGTGTGAGGAGAACAGGGCAGGAGTCGGGTCTCGATGAGAGAATAGTGTTAGCTTATAGATGTATTCACGTTAGCCGACGATATGTATAACACTATGCTCAGATCACAATATTGTAATTATGTGTCAGGCAATAGCAAAGCTAGTATTTAGACCCTTACCTGCACGTGTATGTCAGCCATTAGGAGACAGTTTCCAGAGAAAGAGGGACATTATAAAGGTTTTGAATGGCCCCACTTGGTGATAATGAATAAAAAAATCACAATCACAACTTTCTTACTGTATGAAATTTTTATATGTAGAAACAGCCAACACAAACATTAAAATTCGGAGTACAGATTGAAAATGAACATTATATTATATTATAATAATAATAAGTGTCGGCTGCAGACTTGCAAGACATTACAAGTTTATGGAGGATACGTTAATGAATTAAATTAAGACAAGGCACATTTTGTAAAACAAATGTACAATAAGTGATCTCTGACGGATCCGTGACCGTCATGTTTCCCACCGGTGGCCGACCCACATGCTGACGGCGGACCGGGCGACCCGATGAAGGAGCCGGGACAGTGTGCACATATCGCCGTCATCATATAACGTAACGTTAACTCATCATATCGCCGGGATTATAATCATGCAGTCTATAGTGAACGCTACACACTACCGCGTTTTTCAAAGCAGACGCAGAAGCGAAGTCCCATCTCTTACCCTGCACAAAACGCATACAAACATGGAAGAAAGCACCATCCTTTTTCTTGTTCGGAAACCTGTGGACTCGATGTTCTGACAGGCCATAATTCACAGTCATTTATCACGATAATTATTAATTGAAATACAATAACCACCGAAAACACACTGAATCACGACCGCTTTAACATAATACCAGCCTATTCTGCACTGAGCGAACGCAGCGCCCGGCAAACGACTCCCCATTCTGACGTAATATGACGCGGTGGTGAAAAAAAAGCGCTTTTTCAACACGGTCAAGGAAACTGTCACGTTTTCTACTAAATTTGTGCCCTTATGTCTAGCAAAAAAATTTTTAATCATGCATTTACTCTTCATATGGTATTTTCATACAAGGTTATATATTAATTCTGAAAAAAAAAAAAAACCCTGCAATATGCCCTTTAACCATGATAGGAAAGTATGAAAAAAAAATAAAAAAAAATAACAACGATGACCCGGACTTGAACTCAATTTTTTTGTGGATGGAGCTTAACTGCCATCAGTTTAAAGAATATATTTTGCCTTTTAACCATGATAGGAAAGTATGAAAAAAAAAAAAAAAAAAAAAACGATGACCCGGGACTTGAACTCAATTTTTTTGTGGATGGAGCTTAACTGCCATCAGTTTAAAGAATATATTTTGCCTTTTAACCATGATAGGAAAGTATGAAAAAAAAAAAAAAAACGATGACCCGGGACCTGTCGTCAAAATCCCAAAAGCATGAACAAAAAAACAAAAAAAAACATGACCCGGGACTTGAACTCAATTTTTTTGTGGATGGAGCTTAACTGCCATCAGCTTAAATAATATATTTTGCTTTTTAACCATGATAGGAAAGTATGAAAAAAAAAAAAAAAACGATGACCCGGGACCTGTCGTCAAAATCCCAAAAGTATGAAAAAACAAAAAAAACAAAAAAAAACATGACCCGGGACTTGAACTCAATTTCTTTGTGGATGGAGCTTAACTGCCATCAGTTTAAAGAATATATTTTGCCTTTTAACAATGATAGGAAAGTATGAAAAAAAAAAAAAAAAAAAAAAAAAAACGATGACCCGGGACCTGTCGTCAAAATCCCAAAAGTATGATAAAAAAAAATAAAAAAAAACATGACCCGGGACTTGAACTCAATTTCTTTGTGGATGGAGCTTAACTGCCAACAGTTTAAAGAATATATTTTGCCTTTTAACCATGATAGGAAAGTATGAAAAAAAAAAAAAAACGATGACCCGGGACCTGTCGTCAAAATCCCAAAAGTATGAAAAAAAAAAAAAAAAAAAAACATGACCCGGGACTTGAACTCAATTTTTTTGTGGATGGAGCTTAACTGCCATCAGCTTAAAGAATATATTTTGCTTTTTAACCATGATAGGAAAGTATGAAAAAAAACAAAAAACGATGACCCGGGACCTGTCGTCAAAATCCCAAAAGTATGAAAAAAAAAAAAAAAAAAAACATGACCCGGGACTTGAACTCAATTTTTTTGTGGATAAAGCTTAACTGCCATCAGTTTAAAGAATATATTTTGCCTTTTAACCATGATAGGAAAGTATGAAAAAAAAAAAAAAACGATGACCCGGGACCTGTCGTCAAAATCCCAAAAGTATGAAAAAAAAGAATAAAAAACCATGACCCGGGACTTGAACTCAATTTTTTTGTGGATAAAGCTTAACTGCCATCAGTTTAAAGAATATCTTTTGCCTTTTAACAATGATAGGAAAGTATGAAAAAAACAAACAAAAAAAAAAACGATGACGCGGGACCTGTCGTCAAAATCCCAAAAGTATGAAAAAACAAAAAAAAACAAAAAAAAACATGACCACTTGAACTCAATTTCTTTGTGGATGGAGCTTAACTGCCATCAGTTTAAAGAATATCTTTTGCCTTTTAACAATGATAGGAAAGTATGAAAAAAAAAAAAAAAAAAAAAAACGATGACGCGGGACCTGTCGTCAAAATCCCAAAAGTATGAAAAAACGAAAAAACTAAAAAAAACATGACCCGGGACTTGAACTCAATTTCTTTGTGGATGGAGCTTCACTGCCATCAGTTTAAATAATATATTTTGCCTTTTAACAATGATAGGTAAGTATGAAAAAAAAAACAATAAAAAACGATGACCCGGGACCTGTCGTCAAAATCCCAAAAGTATGAAAAAACGAAAAAACAAAAAAAAACATGACCCGGGACTTGAACTCAATTTCTTTGTGGATGGAGCTTAACTGCCATCAGTTTAAAGAATATCTTTTGCCTTTTAACCATGATAGGAAAGTATGAAAAAAAAAAAAAAAAAAAAAACGATGACCCGGGACTTGAACTCAATTTTTTTGTGGATGGAGCTTAACTGCAATCAGTTTAAAGAATATCTTTTGCCTTTTAACCATGATAGGAAAGTATGAAAAAAAAAAAAAAAAAAAAAAAAACATGACCCGGGACTTGAACTCAATTTCTTTGTGGATGGAGCTTAACTGCCATCAGTTTAAAGAATATCTTTTGCCTTTTAACAATGATAGGAAAGTATGAAAAAAAAAAAAAAAAAAAAAAAAAAAAAAAAAAAACGATGACCCGGGGACCTGTCGTCAAAATCCCAATAGTATGAAAAAACAAAAAAACGATGACCCGGGGACCTGTCGTCAAAATCCCAAAAGTATGAAAAAAAAAACAAAAAAAAACATGACCTGGGACTTGAACTCAATTTTTTTGTGGATGGAGCTTAACTGCCATCAGTTTAAAGAATATCTTTTGCCTTTTAACCATGATAGGAAAGTATGAAAAAAAACAAAATAAAAAAAAACGATGACCCGGGACCTGTCGTCAAAATCCCAAAAGTATGAAAAAACAAAAAATAAAAAAAAAACATGACCCGGGACTTGAACTCAATTTCATTGTGGATGGAGCTTAACTGCCATCAGCTTAAAGAATATATTTTGCCTTTTAACAATGATAGGAAAGTATGAAAAAAAAAAAAAAAAAAAAAAAAAAACTATGACCCGGGACTTGAACTCAATTTTTTTGTGGATGGAGCTTAACTGCCATCAGTTTAAATAATATCTTTTGCCTTTTAACCATGATTTTGGATGCTAAACTATTCTTTATTATAGGCTTTGTACTTTGTACACTTTGTACACTCACGTTCCAATATAGAAAAATTATCCTCTTCAAATGCGCAAAAATGTGCTTGGAAACATCACAGTGGAGCGGTGCTTACTATGAACGGCACAAACTGTACAACTGACTATTTAAACAGAGCAGTGTAATTTTTATATGTAAGGTTGACTATTTTATTATTATATTTTATTAAGGCTATAATGAACATGCTGCGATGTCAAGATTGCAATGCTGGAATGCTGTGTGTGTGTGTGTGTGTGTGTGTGTGTGTGTGTGTGTGTGTGTGTGTGTGTGTGTGTGTGTGGCTCGATCGAACAATGGAGACATAAAAACATACTCCGTCACTTTGTTCATACAGAACATCATTCAAAATGCAAAGTGTTTCCTTATATTTGTGTACACTCGCAATAAAACACATTGGGCTTTTGTTAAACTATAAACTCTTGTCAAACTGTAACCTACAACTGTCACCCAACCAAAATCTCTCTCTCTCACACACACACACACACACACACACACACACACACACACACACACACACACACACACACACACACACACACACACACACACACACACACACACACACACACACACACACACACACACACACACACACACACACACACACACACACACACACACACACACACACACACACACAGTTTAAAAGCAAAAAAAATGTATCCAACCTCATTTAAAAACAGTCTGTCGGTGCCATCTTTTGGACATTCATCATATTGCATTGGTTTTAATTTCTTGTCCTCAAACAGAGCAGTAATCTGTTTATTTTAAGCAGCAAAGATCAGCAGCAGGAGTCCGATTTCATTTAAGAACAATAGGCTATTGAACTCACAATTCAAGCAATCCACCCCGAACTATAGAGCCAAATCATGAAACTAAAAAGCGCACGGTTGAGACAAAGATAATTTTACTTGCCCAACCTGATTAGAACATGGGGAAAAAATAAACAAAATCCTGATTATAACATTTATTGTAAGCTGCTATCGATAGTGCATTATAAATACATTACTCACGGTAACAATGTTGCGAAGCACTCAAAAAATAATCACAGTGAACAATTAAAAAATGGGGCGTTTTCATATTTTCTAACATGATACAGTTAAGCAACCTCACACGACGAGTCCTCTTTTCATGAATACCACCATCACAATTGAAAAATTGACATTGATTTCATACAACAGTTCAATAAATGCATAAAATGAGTCACTTACACTTTTTTTTGTTCTGTTTCAGCAGCGAAAATAGTTCAACAAAGATCACAGCAGAACCATCGCGCATCTCACAGTGTTTTTTCATTAGTGAATGATTCCGCTTTTTGAAAGAATCGCTTGACTCAAAGATTCAATGATCAATCAATAGACATCTGTCTCATTCATTAATGACTCAGTCGTTCGAACGACTCGTTTGAACGAATGAATCAATGACTCGCTCATTAAGACGGTCGCCTGGCGACACTTAAAGGAGGTATAGTGTTATGTTCAAAAGTATAGCCTATCATTCTTTCCAACGATCGTTAATTAACTTATATTTAAAACAATCTCATAACATTATTTAATGCATTGTTATTTTTCAGTTTAAAATATTTAATTTGATCAGCCACAGGGTGTCCCTAGTGTCTTATTATTCTAAATAATTTAATTTATTGATCAAATTTAGAAATTAAAAATGAAATATGAAGCATACATTTAATAAGAGTAGGGGTGTGACTAGGTACAGATATTAGGCTACAATATACAGATTTAAATCATCGCGCTCCACCGTCGATTTGAGATTGCAATGCATGTGTGTGTGTGTGTGTGTGTGTTAAAATAATTTAGTTTAGTTAGAGAACGGGCACTAACCTATTAAAACCTGAACGTGTCCGCTTAATAAATCGTGAGTTGAACGAGAGTCGCAGCAAAGATCAGTCCAATTTCATTAATCATCATGGGTGAAGAGCTGACTGAAAAGATGATGATGAAATATTTTGTGTAAAAACGACTTTAAGCGAATCTGTCATTGTACTGTTTTGTTGTTTTCCATTAAGAATAATAGGCTATTGAACTCGCAATTCAAGCAATAACGCGTTCACGGCGAGGAACGAGCAGAACAGAGTGAATGTGTTTTAGTTCATTCCTACTGGACGTCCAGTACTTACTTTCGCTTTTAAGTTAGCGATTTAAAAGCTCCCGCCGGTGTCACACGTCGATTAAACGGTGGGAAAATATCCTCACACAGTCACCCTAATAAATATATATTTATGTCTGAACTATTTTGATCTCATTTAGACCTTTCATGCTGGCATTGACTGTCATACATTACTAGAGGGCAGTATAGCCCTATGTATGACTTGATTTTTATTAAATAGCCCTATTCTGGCCTATTCTGTTGGTCTGAGCTAATGACTGTAAATTAGAAAGTTGTCCGGCTCAAGGAGAAGAATACATATATAAATTTTTGTGACTGTAGGTAAAACTAACCCCCCCTCTTGGGTCAAAAGTATCTTGAAAGTGACACACTTCCTGCTGCCAGTTGGTGGCGCTATAACTTTGACTCACAATAGTCACATCCATGTGATCGGCCTCTTACAGCGAACACACTGCTGAAGTTTCATCAAGATCAATTAATGTATGAGGATGTTATAACACACTTCCTGTTTCCAATATTCGCCATAAATTCGTTTCCTCGCCACGGCCAAACCGTTCGAGATATCAAAAATCCCCTGGCAATTTTTCATCCTCCATGTCTTGACTTCATGCTGAATGAGTTTCGTGGCGATTGGTTGAATCGTCTAGGAGGAGTATTTTAAATTCCATTGAATACGTTTTTCTAACTACCCCAAATAGCCGACTTCCTGTTGGGCTGGGGTAAAAAGTCAGAGCATGAAGGATATATGAACCGATGAGATCTATAAGTGTACCGAGTTTCATATTATTTCATGCAAGCGTGTTTGATTTATGGACCAAGTTTTCGGACCCCGTTCCAGGGGGCGCTGTCGAGCCCCCCTGCCACGCCCGGGTACCAGCTTCAGTCCGGCTCTAATGGCCGCGGGTTCTGACCTGTGTGCAAAGTTTCAAGAGTTTTTGAGCACGTTAAGGCCCCCAAAAGTGGCAAAAACCTTGAAAAAAAAATTCTTATAAAGAAGAAGAAGAAATATATATATATAATTAAAGCTGCAAGCAGCGATTGCGGGCCCAAGCCGGTGGCACCGCCACCCTGGTGCCTTTAGTGGAACTAAAGGCACCGGGTGGCGGTGCCACCGGCTTGGGCTCTCCATCGCTGCTGGCAGCTTTAATTATATATATATATATATATATATATAAATAAAAAAAATAAAATAAAAAATATATATATATATATATTATGTAAATTCTTTTTTTCCCCCTATTTTTAACATATATATTATTATATATATAATAATAATATATATATTATTAACATTTTTGGATGCTAAACTATTCTTTTTATAGGCTTTGTACTTTGTACACTTTGTACACTCACGTTCCAATATAGAAAAATTAAAAAAATTTATTATGAACGGCACAAACTGTACAAATGACTATTTAAACAGAGCAGTGTAATTTTTATATGTAAGGTTGACTATTTTATTATTATATTTTATTAAGGCTATAATGAACATTCTGCGATGTCAAGATTGCAATGCTGGAATGCTGTGTGTGTGTGTGTGTGTGTGTGTGTGTGTGTGTGTGTGTGTTTGTATGAGGCTCGATCGAACAATGGAGACATAAAAACATACTCCGTCATTTTGTTCATACAGACCATCATTCAAAATGCAAAGTGTTTCTCTATATTTGTGTACACTCGCAATGAAACACAACATTGTGCTTTTGTTAAACTATAAACTCTTGTCAAACTGTAACCTACAACTGTCACCCAACCAAAATCACACACACACACACACACACACACACACACACACACACACACACACACACACACACACACACACACACACACACACACACACACACACACACACACACACACACACACACACACACACACACACACACACACACACACACACACATCCCCCCTCCCCTCCCCTCCCCACACAGACAGAATGGCAGAGAGACAGAGAGAGAGAAAATACACATTCAAACCACAATATCTGACTTCCTGTTGGTCGGAGCTAATGACTGTAAATTAGAAAGTTGTCCGGATCGAAGAGAAGAATATATGTACCGAGTTTGGTTACTGTAGGTAAAACTATAACTAAGTTATAACACACTTTATGCATCCTTTTTTAATCATAAATTTGTTTCCTCGCCACGGCCAAACCGTTCGAGATATCAAAAATCCCCTGCCAATTTATCATCTTCCATGTCTTGACTTCATGCTGACCGAGTTTCGTGGTCATCGGATGAATTCTCTAGGAGAAGTGTTTCAAATGCGAGAGCAAGCGTTCTCCAATCAACCCGTAATAGCCGACTTCCTGTTGGGCTGGCGTAAAACTTGACCCAGGGAAAGTTGTTCGGCCCGATTAAATCTATATGTGTACCGAGTTTCATATTAATTCATGCAAGCGTGTTTGATATACGGACAAGTGTTCGAATCCCATTCCAGGGGGCGCTGTCGAGCCCCCCTGCCACGCCCGGGTACCAGCTTCAGCCCGGCCCTATATAATGGCCGCGGGTTCTGACCTGTGTGCAAAATTTCAAGAGTTTTCGAGCATGTTAAGGCCCTCAAAAGTGGCAGAGATTTTGCACACAGCTGAGAAATGGTTAAACTAAACTAGCCCCCCTCCTCACACACACACACACACACACACACACAGAGGGGCAGAGGGAAAATGCTCCAAACAGTACACATTCAAACCAAAATATCTGACTTCCTGTTGGTCGGAGCTAATGACTGTAAATTAGAAAGTTGTCCGGATCGAAGAGAAAAATATACGTACCGAGTTTGGTTACTGTAGGTAAAACTAATACCCCATTTTTGACTAAAGGTGGCGCTACTGAGCCCCTTACCACGCCCGTTTCTGAAACTTCGCACATGTCTATTACACAATAAATGTCAAATGCATGTTGAGTTTCATGCAATTTGAAGCATGTTAAGTGCCTCAAATGCATCCAAAAAGAATATAAAAGTTTAAAGCGTTGCCATGGCGACAGTATTAAAGATATCAATAATCCTTTCACAGGTCTACATCTGCCGTGTGTTTACATTATACAGATGAAGTTTGAAGCAAATCGGGTAAAAATAAGAGGGTGATTTCAAAGCATTTAGAAAGTGACACACTTCCTGCTGCCAGTTGGTGGCGCTATAACTTTGACTCACAATAGTCACATCCATGTGATCGGCCTCTTACAACAAACACACTGCTGAAGTTTCATCAAGATCAATGAATGTATGAGGATGTTATAACACACTTCCTGTTTCCAATATTCGCCATAAATTTGTTTCCTCACCACGGCCAAACCGTTCGAGATATCAAAAATCCCCTCGCAACTTTTCATCCTCCATGTCTTGACTTCATGCACACCGAGTTTCGTGGTGATTGTTTGAATCGTCTAGGAGGAGTATTTTAAATTCCATTGCATGTGTTTTTTAAACTACGCCAAATAGCCGACTTCCTGTTGGGCTGGGGTAAAAAGTCAGAGCATGAAGGATATATGAACCGATGAGATCTATAAGTGTACCGAGTTTCATATTATTACACGCAAGCGTGTTTGATTTATGGACCAAGTTTTCGGACCCCGTTCCAGGGGGCGCTGTCGAGCCCCCCTGCCACGCCCGGGTACCAGCTTCAGTCCGGCTGTAATGGCCGCGGGTTCTGACCAGTGTGCAAAGTTTCAAGAGTTTTTGAGCACGTTAAGGCCCCCAAAAGTGGCAAAAACCTTGAAAAAAAAATTATTATAAAGAAGAAGAAAAAAAACAAAAAACCCTTAGAAGAACAATAGGGCTCTGCGCCCTTTCAGGGCTTGGGCCCTAAATATAGCTGCAAGCAGCGATTGCGGGCCCAAGCCGGTGGCACCGCCACCCTGGTGCCTTTAGTTGCACTAAAGGCACCGAGGTGGCGGTGCCACCGGCTTGGGCCCTCCATCGCTGCTTGCAGCTATATTTATTTTTATATATATATATATATATATATATATATATATATATATATATATATATATATATATATATATATATATATAAAAACCACCACCCCGGTGCCTTTAGGGTTCCTGTGCACGACGGGCAATAACGGAACTCCGCTTTGACTGTCGAGAAGAAGTCTGCTTTAGAGCTTGCATCAGTGTGGGTTCTGCAAAAGTGCGCATCGAGGGCACATATCAACCACAAAGTATGCGTGAGCACCCTTCTGAAACCTAAAATGAAAAATTAGACACCCTACAGTCTCATGGACTTAACGGTAACGGACACATGAAATCAGCAGCCATTGTAAGTACACAACACCGAAAATTCCTATGAAGTGTGGTATATATATTCATTGAAATTACTGTACTTTAAAACACTTGTTTAAAAGAAAAAACACATATATACATAGTATAAAACACTAGATGGCACAATATACCTATTTTTAATAGTCTTTCTGCCCCCCTCCCCACACACACAGACACACACGGGGGGGGTGTCAGACAGACAGACGGACACACGCGCACACACGCACACACACACACACGCACACACACACACACACACACACAGAATGGCAGGGGGAACTCTGTCAGAGAGAGACAAAACCACATTCAAACCAAAATATCTGACTTCCTGTTGGTCGGAGCTAATGACTGTAAATGAGAAAGTTCTCCGGCTCGATGTGCACAAAATACATACCGTTGTGACTGTAGGTAAAAATAACCCCCCCCACTTTAGTCAAAAGCATCTTGAAAGTAACACACTTCCTGCTGCCAGTTGGTGGCGCTATAACTTTGACTCACATTAGTTACATCCATGTGATCGGCCTCTTACAAAAAACACACTACTGAAGTTTCATCAAGATCAGTTAATGTATGAAGACGTTATAACACATCGTGTTTCTCTTTTCTCGCCATAAATTTGTTTCCTCGCCACGGCCAAACCGTTCGAGATATCAAAAATCCGTCCGCAATTTAGCATCCTCAATGTCTTGACTTCATGCTGACCGAGTTTGGTGGCGATCTAAATAATTTTCTAGGAGGAGTATATAAAATTCCAGGGGGATTCGTTTTTAAACAACCCATAATAGCCGACTTCCTGTTGGACTGGCGTAAAACTTAGAGCACGAAAGTTGTTCGGCCCGATTAAATCTATATGTGTACCGAGTTTCATATTATTACATGCAAACGTGTTTGATATATGGACCAAGTTTTCGAACCACGTTCAAGGGGGCGCTGTTGAGCTCCCTTGCCACGCCCGGGTACCAGCTTCAGGCCGGCCCTGATGGCCGCAGGTTCTGACCTGTGTGCAAAGTTTCAAGAGTTTTCGAGCACGTTAAGGGCCCCAAAAGTGCCAGAGAAGTCCCACACAGCAGAGAAAGGGTTAAAATAAAGCCCCCCTCCTCTCTCACACACACAGACACTGAGAGAGACTGGCAAAATTCCCATCAAATCACATTCAAACCAAAATATCTGACTTCCTGTTGGTCGGAGCTAATGACTGTAAATTAGAAAGTTGTCCGGCTCGATTTTTGTTACTATAGGTAAAACTAATACCCCATTTTTGACTAAAGGTGGCGCTACTGAGCCCCTTACCACGCCCGTTTCTGAAACTTTGCACAAGTGTACTAGGCAATAAATGTAAAGTGTCTGTCGAGTTTCATGCAATTTCAAGCATGTTAAGAGTCTCAAAAACTTTAAAAAAGAATATTAAAGTTTGATGCATTGCCATGGCAACAGTATTTAAGATATCAATAATCCTTTCACAGGTCTACATCTGCCGTGTGTTTACATTATACAGATGAAGTTTGAAGCAAATGGGTAAAAATAAGAGGGTGATTTCAAAGCATTTTTAAAGTGACACACTTCCTGCTGCCAGTTGGTGGCGCTATAACTTTGACTCACAATAGTCACATCCATGTGATCGGCCTCTTACAACAAACACACTGCTGAAGTTTCATCAATATCAGTTAATGTATGAGGATGTTATAACACACTTCCTGTTTCCAATATTCGCCATAAATTTGTTTCCTCGCCACGGCCAAACCGTTCGAGATATCAAAAATCCCCTCGCAATTTATCATCCTCAATGTCTTGACTTCATGCACACCGAGTTTCGTGGTCATCGGATGAATTCTCTGGGAGAAGTGTTTCAAATGCCAGAACATGCGTTTCCATACAGCCCATAATAGCCGACTTCCTGTTGGGCTGGCGTAAAACTTAGAGCACGAAAGTTGTTCGGCCCGATGAGATCTATATAGCCCCTTTCACACAGAGATTCCGGAAAATACACGGATAAAGTGACCCGGGATTTGACCCGGGTTCGTTTGAAAATGGTTCATTCACACTGCCAGTGATTTGCCGGAATCAGAGAGCGCGTTCACACACAACCCGGGTATGTCCCGGATAGACGCGTGACGTTATGATGTGACGTATAAGGTACGCGTCGAAAAGACGACGATCATTTTTTTTCGGATTCGGTCGTACACTAACGCATCACGTACCGTTCCACAAAGCTGGCGAACGATCTCAGCTTCGGCGCGGATTGCAAGGAGCTCTCGGGTCTCTGCTTCAGTCCAGTTTGCAGACATCTTTTCGTTCTTTCTTGTATCGATGACGAACACAAACTTTCTTCTAACAGAGTAACAGAGTCGCACGATAACTACGTCATTGCGAAGGCTCGTGCATCATCACTACGACACACCCCTTACGGCATTTGTCCTGGCTTTTGTTCACACAGCGCGCGTTCCGGGTCTGAACACGGCAATGTTACTAGGTCCCCAACCCGGCATCGATCCCGGCATTAAACCCGGGTCGTGTTTGCGTTCACACAGAAGGCGTTCCGGCAATTTGCCGGCAATTTGCCGGGTTCAAAGTGCTGTGTGAATGGGGCTTATGTGTACCGAGTTTCATATTATTACATGCAAGCGTGTTTGATATATGGACATGTTTTTGAATCCCATTCCAGGGGGCGCTGGCGAGCGTGTAAAGAGTGTGTAGTGGCGGTTTTATGATATTCACTGATCTTTAGTAAAATATAGATGATTCAAAGAATGTCACATGTGTGACTCTCACTTGTTAGTGTGAGAAGATTATGTTTATGTACCTGGGAAGGCAGAAGGGAGAGGCACTCCAGAGAACAGACGAACAAGGACCTCTGACCTAGATGTCAGAAGGCCATTTGATGTAGGGGGGGCTTAGTGACGAATCTAAACTAGTGTTATGGCTTCCTTGTCTATGGAAAATTACTGAATGGAAGACTACTGGGAGGATGGCTCTGGCAAGAAGACCTTGGAAGAGCCAGGAGATAAAAGCAGGTTCAGTCTGTCCGGGGGTGTGTCACTCTTCTGCACAGGGTAACAACTGTGTGTTAGACTGCTCCTATTCTTGCAAGAATAAATACTTCTAATTTTTATAATTTGACTCTGAGTCTCCCTTACGCAGTGATGTTTGTTTGATGAATTTTTGCCACAACAATTTGGTATCAGAATAGTGGGACTCCTTGGACGTGCCTCCTGGACCTGAGATCGGACGGTGTTTGGCCACCTGGACTGAGTAAGTTCCAGCTCTACCTCGTAAACTTGAGAGAGATGGGGCCGACCGATTTCAGAGCCAGGAGAATCGGACACTGGAATCAAAAGAACTCAGGTGGCTACGAACAACATATCTCTGGGTAAGGTATAATTAAATTAAGTTTAATTGGGGGGAAAAGTGATACTGAACCATATTGGCTGAGGACTGTTTTCTGTGGTATGTAATCTGAAATTAATTGAGATCTACGTACAGATCAAGATATTTCAAACAGATACAAGGAAAATAATTTGAAATTAATTGAGGTCTGTGACAGAACAAGATATTTCAAGCAGATAAATAATCTGGAATTAATTGAGAACTGTGACAGACCAAGACATTTCACACAGATAGGTACCTGAAATTAATTGTTCCACCACGGAGCAAATTATTTTTGGGTGCTGAGGCTAATTAGGGGGAGCCAAGAAAATCGTAACAGATTTTTTTGGTAAACCGTAATTAGGAGGACACTAATAGTGTGACCCGTCCGGCTGGGTTAAAAGAAAGGTCGGGTTTGTCGGGGACGCCTGACAAATAAAGAGAACGCGCGTAAAAGAGAAATCCACAGAGAACAGATAAGCGGCCAATATGGGGAAGTCTGAAAAGCAAGCTTGCGAAATTTGGTACACCGGTGTTTTGTCAAATGAGATAAAATTAAGGGCAGAAATGTATGATATTGAGCGCCACAAGATTAAAGATGGTGCGGGAATCAGTTGAACAGAGCAGTGAGAAACAGAAAGGTTGTTGTGTCTGCGTTCAACGTGTGTAAAAGTGTGAAAAGACAATGAGGTGTTGGCTTGAAGCAGATAAAAAGAGTCGATGTAGAATGTATTTCCATATAGTAAGATTGAATATAACTGATAAAAGGGTTTTTATTTTTCATCCATTAGATGGGTGCATGACATTAGATGTCAGAAGATTTTGTTTGTAACAAAAGTTGAAGTAGCAAGCAGCAATAAGGCTGTCTTTGTGAAGGATTGAGATTTGAGTAATATGATATTTTGGTTTCTGAAAAAACAGTAGAGATAAGTGGGACAGAGACAGTAATGATAATACTTGTTGAATCGGCAGACTAACCATTTTGAGAAGAAAACAACTGTAGAAAATGTATGTTATGAAAATTGATTTCTGATCAAATTTATGGAACCATTTATGAACGCCTGTTAAGTCAGATTAAGAAATGGTATGAAAAGTGAGGTTCAGATTAATAATAATAGTAATAAGGTATTGAGTATGATTAACAGGGATTAACATGATATAAAGATAATGAATGTTTCATTAAGCAAAATGCTGAACAATTCTATATTTTAGTGGTAAAATAAAGAGTGAAATTATGTTTATTTTTGGTTTGACAACCATTATCTTTTGAACCTAAAGACTCCAGCTATGCTGGGAGTACAGCAACAGCGCGTGCTTATTCAGCCCGGCTTCCGGATGTTAAATGTGTACTTGCTATTGTAATCAGTGTTGTTGATGATAATAACGAATTAGAGAAATGTAAAGACATATTTTGGAATTCAATAATGTAAAATGTCGGATATTTTGTTGATATTAAGTCATTGAAGGAAAAAAGACATTGGCTGGTTTATAAAGGAAATTATGGGTCGGGGATAATTTTCCCTGGACAAGTGTTAAAGTTAAACAGAAACTTTTTGAAGCCTGCTTAGAAAACAATTTATGCATTTCCGTGCAGTTTATGAAAATGAATGTTCTGCCAATAATGATGAAGATTATGATTTGGCTAGTGATTGAGTCCGCCACTGGTGGACTGTTAAAAGAATAGAGAGAACTGTTTATCAGCTCTGTTTACATTCCTGTAGAACACACTGCTTCAAGTGTGTGCAGTAAGTTGGAGCTGCTAGAAAGCTCAAGATAATCGAACTATAGGCAAGGGGACAGAGAGTGTTTTAATTGTGGTCAGCTGCGTTTTGCAGTTACTGTAAATGCCCACTCAGAAAGGTGGAAAAGAAAGTTGATGGAATGTGAAAGTGACGTGTATTAATGTGGGTTTGAAAGTAGAACAGGATTTGAAGACGATATTAAAGTTTTCGTCTGAGAAAGAACTAAGAATGTGAATGGAGTGCGGAGTGGATGGAGAATGAAGGAAAGTGAAAAGTGCTAAGTAAATGAAAAGAAAGTTGATAGATGGAAGTCGTAAGTAGATTGAAGGAAAAAGGAAAGTTGAAAGATTTAAGTCGTAAGGAAATTCTTTTAAAAGGAAAATAACTAAAGTACCAGTAAATGTAAAATTACGGATAAGGAAAATATTTGTAAAAGTAAAGATAACTAAAAAGATGATTGTCTTTTAATGAAACGTTATTGAGAACTAGAATATCTATTTGTATTTAAGATCAAATAAGTAGAAGTAGCACTGGGTTGCTAAATGTAAAAACAATTTTGTAGAAATGGATCTGATTAAACAAACAGCTTGGAAATTGACCATGAAGGAAGAAGCTGATGTTTTGGTTTCAAAAGATAAGCTTGGGACTTGACTGAAACTGTATGACAGTCTCAATATGAGTGGAATTTGTAATGTCTAAATTCCCTGTATGAGTAAAAGACAACTATAAAATTATTTTTAATATTGAAAACATATGTAATTTCTAGCAAAGGTGCCTTTAAACTGGGCTAGAATTAAAAGATAAAGTAGATAAAGTAGAGAATGTTTAGTATGACAAAAAGTGTACCAAGTCCTGAAGGCCTCAGAGTCTCGCTCTCATTCAATGTCAGAAGGCTGTTATCTTAGCCTGTCGTGACAATAAGCTATTTATAGTGTTTCAGCTGAAAATTATAGCATAATGAGATGTTAAAAGAAATCATGTTAAAGGAAATCATTGCCATTCAGAGGGCAATTAGTACTTAAATATTTTAGATTGTAAAACTGAATGACTTTAAAGGAGTCTTTAGAATAATAATGTAGACCTGAATGACAGAAGTGACATTTTTGTACTTTGTTATTTTAGGACCAGTAACGTATTTGTCTGATCTTAGCCTTCACCATGACACAGTACCTATGACCATGCTATAGATGTGCACTGAATAGACGGATGTGAATAAAGTTCACTGTGATTTTGTTGATTCAGACAGGTCTAACAGATTTGAGTTATTAAATACTGTTGTTATTAACCTGTCTCCCTTAACATTTATAGGCATGCAGTCAAGATAGAGGTGACTCTTAAATGTGCCTTTCCTAAGCTCCAGAAAACAGCTGAGTTCTGTTGAAGAAAACTGATTGTGTGAGCGGGTCACCAGTGGGTACGAGTGGCCTACCCAACGACGGGGCAGATCCTTCTGGCCAGGGGACTATAGCTAAGGCAGGGAGGTCACGCAATAACACTGGGCATCTCCGGATGGAGGTGTTAATATGTGAGGAAGGTATGAGAGTTGAGCGCTGATTACCAGAGGCCACTGGGGTCAGCATAGCATTGGGAGGTCAGATGCTGTGTGAGGAATCGAGACGGTCTGACCCGAGAGAATGTAAGTTCCTCTATACCACTCACCAGAGAAAACCCCGCAATTCACTGTATGGCTTGTTTTCAATTGTGACAAGTCTGATGGAAATTATAGATAGAGCTAATGTGAAATGTGCTTTCAAGAGCCAGCTGAGACCATGAGTTGATTGTCTTTATTTGTTGGGGAGACAGTAACATAACTTATTAATTTATATCAGGAACATGATGTTGTTGCCTTATGGGCAAGGAAAATTATAGAAGTGTTGATTTTGAACTAATATGTCTATAAGATGGTTTTAACTCCTGAAAATCATGAGACATGGTGGGTGGATAAAGATTAAGACAGTTTTTAGTAGAGTTTGGATAACAAAAGTTAGGTGAATTGAGAATTTATACAAGTATTCAAACTAATGTATTTTATGATTATTGTAATGGTTCTAATTTGAGTTAAACATTTGTATATTAACATTTGTGAACTATTAAGGGTTCTAGACTATGATTAACTAAGTTTCAGTCTTAGGAGGCTGTTAAAAAAGATTATTTGTGTATAGTGAAAGAGAGACTGCTGAGTGGAGGAAAGGATTGGTACTCTGTCTGTCTTTATGTTATCAGGCCTGGTAAGGCAAGCTTAAACAAAATAATGATAATGAACAAAAAACAACCCAGCTGACTTTTCTAAAGACAAAATAATGAACATTTGAAACGGTTTGAAGAGGCCATGTAAAATTATATAAAAGCTACAGGGAAATGTGAAGTTTAAATCTTATTTAAACCTTAAATATTATACTTTTAGAGTTAATATAAAAAAGAACATTGGAAATGAGCAGTTAACATATGTGTGTCACATAAGTGTGTGTGATGGGGACAGCACTTTATGTCTTGTGTTAGTTTAGGGCAGCTATTCCGCCTGAATAGTGAGTATATTGTGTCTTTAACCTCTGGAGAGTGTTTTTTCATTACAGATGTGTTAAGGCAAGTGACAAATTGTAAAGAAGGCAAATGCTGAGTGAATCTGATGAGAAGATGATAGAGAACATGGGACGAGCTTTAAGATCACGCTCCGTCTGGTAGTAATTACTTTTGTCATTCATGATGTGGATTTGAATTACTTTTGGATAAGTTTAGGTATTTATATAAATTGGAATTGTGGAGTTGTAGATCATGGGTTGAAATAAAAGAAGATGTTATAGATTTGACAGCAACAACAAAGATGTGACACATTGGCTAAGTCAATATCAAATTATGCAGAGAGCCATTTATGATTATCGTAAACAGGAGGAGAATGTTTTTTTGACTGACATTGACCAAGTCTGTACAGCACGACCTGACTTTTAAAAATGGTTGCGAGGCAAAACAACAGGCCTGAAAAGCAGGATAAGAAGTAAGACTGAGGGCCGTTGCCCGTCAAATACTTCGATAAGAAAATGAAATTGTGGCTTTAAGTGAAGAATGTAATATTTTTGTTTCAGAGACAGAGAAAGATGTCTGGAGGAAATTTGTCTGAAGACACTATGTTAAATGTTATGTTAAATTGATGATCGAGTTGTGTCGACCATTTTCATACAGCCCATAATAGCCGACTTCCTGTTGGACTGGCGTAAAACTTAGAGCACGAAAGTTGTTCGGCCCGATTAAATCTATATGTGTACCGAGTTTCATATTATTACATGCAAACGTGTTTGATATATGGACCAAGTTTTTCGGACCACGTTCAAGGGGGCGCTGTTGAGCTCCCCTGCCACGTTTGGGTACCAGCTTCAGCCCAGCCCTGATGGCCGCAGGTTCTGACCTGTGTGCAAAGTTTCAAGAGTTTTCGAGCACGTTAAGGGCCCCAAAAGTGCCCGAGAAGTCCCAAACAGCAGAGAAAGGGTTAAAATAAAGCCCCCCCTCCTCTCTCACACACAGACACTGAGAGAGACTGGCAAAATTCCCATCAAATCACATTCAAACCAAAATATCTGACTTCCTGTTGGTCGGAGCTAATGACTGTAAATTAGAAAGTTGTCCGGCTCGGGGAGATAAATATAAATACCGATTTTTGTTACTGTAGGTAAAACTAATACCCCATTTTTGACTAAAGGTGGCGCTACTGAGCCCCTTCACCGCGCCCGTTTCTGAAACTTCACACATGCCTAGTACCTAATAAATTTAGTTACACTAAAGGCACGGGGCTGGCGCTGCCACCGGCTTGGGCCCTCCATCGCTGCTTGCAGCTATATTTATTTATATATATATATATATATATATATATATATATATATATATATATATATATATATATAAAGCCGCCACCCCGTTGCCTTTCGGGTTCCTGTGCACGACGGGCAATAACGTAACCCCGCTTTGACTGTCGAGAAGAAGTCTGCTTTAGAGCTTGTATCAGTGTGAGTCTTTCTGCTCCCCTCCAAACACACACAGAGAGAATGGCAGGGGGAACTCTGTCAGAGAGAGACAAAACCACATTCAAACCAAAATATCTGACTTCTTGTTGGTCGGAGCTTATGACTGTAAAAGAGAAAGTTGTCCGGATCGATAAGCATAATATACAGACCGAGTTTTGTGACTGTAGGTAAAAATAACCCCCCCACTTTAGTCAAAAGTATCTTGAAAGTAACACACTTCCTGCTGCCAGTTGGTGGCGCTATAACTTTGACTCACAATAGTCACATCCATGTGATCGCCCTCTTACAACAAACACGCTACTGAAGTTTCATCAAGATCAATAAATGTATGAAGACGTTATAACACATTGTGTTTTTCTTTTCTCGCCATAACTTCGTTTCCTCGCCACGGCCAAACCATTCGAGATATCAAAAATCCGTCCGCAATTTAGCGTCCTCAATGTCTTGACTTCATGCTGACCGAGTTTGGTGAAGATCAAATTAAATTTCTTGGAGGAGTATATAAAATTCCAGGGGCGTGCGTTTTCATACAACCCATAATAGCCGACTTCCTGTTGGGCTGGCGTAAAACTTAGAGCACGAAAGTTGTTCGGCCCGATGAGATCTATATGTGTACCGAGTTTCATACTAATTCATGCAATATTCAGTTTGATATATGGACCAAGTTTTCGGACCCCGTTAAAGGGGGCGCTGTTGAGCCCCCCTGCCACGCCCGGGTACCAGCTTCAGCCCGGCCCTGATGGCCGCAGGTTCTGACCTGTGTGCAAAGTTTCAAGAGTTTTCGAGCACGTTAAGGGCCCCAAAAGTGCCCGAGAATTCCCACACAGCAGAGAAAGGGTTAAAATAAAGCCCCCCCTCCTCTCTCACACACACACACACACACTGAGAGAGACTGGCAAAATTCCCATCAAATCACATTCAAACCAAAATATCTGACTTCCTGTTGGTCGGAGCTAATGACTGTAAATTAGAAAGTTGTCCGGCTCGGGGAGATAAATATAAATACCGATTTTTGTTACTGTAGGTAAAACTAATACCCCATTTTTGACTAAAGGTGGCGCTACTGAGCCCCTTACCACGCCCGTTTCTGAAACTTTGCACAAGTGTACTAGGCAATAAATGTAAAGTGTCTGTCGAGTTTCATGCAATTTCAAGCATGCTAAGAGTCTCAAAAACTTTAAAAAAGAATATTAAAGTTTGCTGCGTTGCCATGGCAACAGTATTTAAGATATCAATAATCCTTTCACAGGTCTACATCTGCCGTGTGTTTACATTATACACATAAAGTTTGAAGCAAATCGGGTAAAAATAAGAGGGTGAATTCAAAGCATTTTGAAAGTGACACACTTCCTGCTGCCAGTTGGTGGCGCTATAACTTTGACTCACAATAGTCACATCCATGCGATCGGCCTCTTACAGCGAACACACTGCTGAAGTTTCATCAAGATCAGTTAATGTATGAGGATATTATAACACACTTCCTGTTTCCAATATTCGCCATAAATTTGTTTCCTCGCCACGGCCAAACCGTTCGAGATATCAAAAATCCCCTGGCAATTTTTCATCCTCAATGTCTTGACTTCGTGCACACCGAGTTTCGTGACGATTGGTTGAATCGTCTAGGAGGAGTATTTTAAATTCCATTGCATGTGTTATTTAAACTACGCCAAATAGCCGACTTCCTGTTGGGCTGGGGTAAAAAGTCAGAGCACGAAGGATATATGAACCGATGAGATCTATAAGTGTACCGAGTTTCATATTATTCCATGCAAGCGTGTTTGATTTATGGACCAAGTTTTTGGACCCCGTTCCAGGGGGCGCTGTCGAGCCCCCCTGCCACGCCCGGGTACCAGCTTCAGTCCGGCTCTAATGGCCGCGGGTTCTGACCAGTGTGCAAAGTTTCAAGAGTTTTCGAGCACGTTAAGAGACCCAAAAGTGCCCGAATAGTCGTAAGAAAAATAATAATAAATATAGCTGCAAGCAGCGATTACGGGCCCAAGCCGGTGGCACCGCCACCCCGGTGCCTTTAGTTGCGGTGCCACCGGCTTGGGCCCTCCATCGCTGCTTGCAGCTATATTTATGTATATATATATATATATATATATATATATATATATATATATATATAAAAAACCGCCACCCCGGTGCCTTTAGGGTTCCTGTGCACGACGGGCAATAACGTAACTCCGCTTTGACTGTCGAGAAGAAGTCTGCTTTAGAGCTTGCATCAGTGTGGGTTCTGCAAAAGTGCGCATCGAGGGCACATATCAACCACAAAGTATGCGTGAACACCCTTCTGAAACCTAAAATGAAAAATTAGACACCCTACAGTCTCATGGACTTAACGGTAACGGACACATGAAATCAGCAGCCAGTGTAAGTACACAAGACCAAAAATTCATATGAAGTGTGGTATATATATTCATTGAAATTACTGTACTTTAAAACACTTGTTTAAAAGAAAAAACACATGTATACATAGTATAAAACACTAGATGGCACAATATACCTATTTTTAATAGTCTTTCTGCCCCCCTCCCCACACACACAGAGACAGGGGGGCTGTCTGTGTGTGTGCCCTCCCTCCCCTCCCCACACAGACACACACGGGGGGGGGGGGGGGGGGGAGTGTCAGACAGACAGACACACGCACACACGCACACACACACACACACACACACAGAATGGCAGGGGGAACTCTGTCGGAGAGAGACAAAACCACATTCAAACCAAAATATCTGACTTCCTGTTGGTCGGAGCTAATGACTGTAAATGAGAAAGTTGTCCGGCTCGATAAGCACAATATACATACCGAGTTTTGTGACTGTAGGTAAAAATAACCCCCCCACTTTAGTCAAAAGCATCTTGAAAGTAACACACTTCCTGCTGCCAGTTGGTGGCGCTATAACTTTGACTCACATTAGTTACATCCATGTGATCGGCCTCTTACAAAAAACACACTACTGAAGTTTCATCAAGATCAGTTAATGTATGAAGACGTTATAACACATCGTGTTTCTCTTTTCTCGCCATAAATTCGTTTCCTCGCCACGGCCAAACCGTTCGAGATATCAAAAATCCGTCCGCAATTTAGCATCCTCCATGTCTTGACTTCATGTTGACTGAGTTTGGTGGCGATCGAAAGAATTTTCTAGGAGGAGTATATAAAATTCCAGGGGGATTCGTTTTTAAACAACCCATAATAGCCGACTTCCTGTTGGACTGGCGTAAAACTTAGAGCACGAAAGTTGTTCGGCCCGATGAGATCTATATGTGTACCGAGTTTCATATTATTACATGCAAACGTGTTTGATATATGGACCAAGTTTTCGGACCACGTTCAAGGGGGCGCTGTTGAGCCCCCCTGCCACGCCCGGGTACCAGCTTCAGGCCGGCCCTGATTGCCGCGGGTTCTGACCTGTGTGCAAAGTTTCAAGAGTTTTCGAGCACGTTAAGGGCCCCAAAAGTGCCCGAGAAGTCCCACACAGCAGAGAAAGGGTTAAAATAAAGCTCCCCCTCCTCTCTCACACACACAGACACTGAGAGAGACTGGCAAAATTCCCATCAAATCACATTCAAACCAAAATATCTGACTTCCTGTTGGTCGGAGCTAATGACTGTAAATTAGAAAGTTGTCCGGCTCGGGGAGATAAATATAAATACCGATTTTTGTTACTGTAGGTAAAACTAATACCCCATTTTTGACTAAAGGTGGCGCTACTGAGCCCCTTACCACGCCCGTTTCTGAAACTTTGCACAAGTGTACTAGGCAATAAATGTAAAGTGTCTGTCGAGTTTCATGCAATTTCAAGCATGTTAAGAGTCTCAAAAACTTTAAAAAAGAATATTAAAGTTTGCTGCGTTGCCATGGCAACAGTATTTAAGATATCAATAATCCTTTCACAGGTCTACATCTGCCGTGTGTTTACATTATACACATAAAGTTTGAAGCAAATCGGATAAAAATAAGAGGGTGATTTTAAAGCATTTTGAAAGTGACACACTTCCTGCTGCCAGTTGGTGGCGCTATAACTTTGACTCACAATAGTCACATCCATGTGATCGGCCTCTTACAGCGAACACACTGCTGAAGTTTCATCCAGATCAATTAATGTATGAGGATGTTATAACACACTTCCTGTTTCCAATATTCGCCATAAATTCGTTTCCTCGCCACGGCCAAACCGTTCGAGATATCAAAAATCCCCTGGCAATTTTTCATCCTCCATGTCTTGACTTCATGCACACCGAGTTTCGTGGTGATTGGTTGCATTTTCTAGGAGGAGTATTTTAAATTCCATTGCATGTGTTTTTTAAACTACGCCAAATAGCCGACTTCCTGTTGGGCTGGGGTAAAAAGTCAGAGCACGAAGGATATATGAACCGATGAGATCTATAAGTGTACCGAGTTTCATATTATTACACGCAAGCGTGTTTGATTTATGGACCAAGTTTTCGGACCGCGTTCCAGGGGGCGCTGTCGAGCCCCCCTGCCACGCCCGGGTACCAGCTTCAGTCCGGCTCTAATGGCCGCGGGTTCTGACATTTGTGCAAAGTTTCAAGAGTTTTTGAGCACGTTAAGAGACCCAAAAGTGCCTGAATAGTCGTAAGAAAAATAATAATAATAATAATAATAATAATAATAATAATAATAATCCGAAGGAAAACAATAGGGCCTTCGCCTTTTCAAGGCTTGGGCCCTAATAATAATAATCCGAAGAAAAACAATAGGGCCTTCGCCCTTTCAGGGCTTGGGCCCTAATAATAATAATAATAATCCGGAGGAAAACAATAGGGCCTTCGCCTTTTCAAGGCTTGGGCCCTAAATATAGCTGCAAGCAGCGATTACGGGCCCAAGCCGGTGGCACCGCCACCCCGGTGCCTTTAGTTGCACTAAAGGCACCGAGGTGGCGCTGCCACCGGCTTGGGCCCTCCATCGCTGCTTGCAGCTATATTTATTTATATATATATATATATATATATATATATATATATATATATATATATACATATATATATATATATATATATATATATATATATATATATATATATATATATATATATATAAAACCGCCACCCCGGTGCCTTTAGGGTTCCTGTGCACGACGGGCAATAACGTAACTCCGCTTTGACTGTCGAGAAGAAGTCTGCTTTAGAGCTTGCATCAGTGTGGGTTCTGCAAAAGTGCGCATCGAGGGCACATATCAACCACAAAGTATGCGTGAGCACCCTTCTGAAACCTAAAATGAAAAATTAGACACCCTACAGTCTCATGGACTTAACGGACACATGAAATCAGCAGCCATTGTAAGTACACAACACCGAAAATTCCTATGAAGTGTGGTATATATATTCATTGAAATTACTGTACTTTAAAACACTTGTTTAAAAGAAAAAACACATGTATACATAGTATAAAACACTAGATGGCACAATATACCTATTTTTAATAGAGTCTTTCTGCCCCCCTCCCAACACACACAGAGACAGGGGGGCTGGCTGTCTGTGTGTGTGCCCTCCCTCCCCTCCCCACACAGACACAGTTCATATTATATGTTTATTATATATTTTATATATATATATATATAAAACCGCCACCCCGGTGCCTTTAGGGTTCCTGTACACAACAGGCAATAACGTAGCTCCACTTTGACTGTCGAGAAGAAGTCTGCTTTAGAGCTTGCATCAGTGTGGGTTCTGCAAAAGTGCGCATCGTATATAAATATATATATATGTGTGTGTGTATATTCTTTTCCTCCCCTATTTTTAACATGTATATTATTATTATTATATATATAATAATAATAATATATATATATATATTATTAACATTTTTGGATGCAAAACTATTCTTTATTATAGGCTTTGTACATAATTGAAAAATTATCCTCTTCACATGCGCAAAAATGTGCTTGGAAACATCACAGTGGAGCGGTGCTTACTGTGAACGGTACAAACTGTACAACTGACTATTTAAACAGAGCAGTGTCATTTGTATATGTTAGTTTGACTATTTTATTATTATATTTTAATAAGGCTATAATGAACATGCTTGCGATGTCAAGATTGCAATGCTGGAATGCACAGTGTGTGTGTGTGTGTGTGTGTGTGTGTGTGTGTGTGTGTGTGTGTGTGTGTGTGTGTGTGTGTGTGTGTGTGTGTGTACGAGGCTCGATCGAACAATGGAGACATAAAAACATACTACGTCATTTTGTTCATACAGGACATCATTCAAACTGCAAAGTGTTTCCTTATATTTGTGTACACTCGCAATAAAACACAACATTGTGCTTTTGTAACTATAACTATAACTAAACTATAAACTCTTGTCAAACTGTAACCTACAATTGTCACCCAATCAAAATCGCCCCCCCCCCCCCACCCATACACACACATACACAGATCCCCCCCTCACCCTTTTAAAACAACCCATAATAGCCGACTTCCTGTTGGGCTGGCGTAAAACTTAGAGCATGAAAGTTGTTCGGCCCGATGAGATCTATATGTGTACCGAGTTTCATATTATTACATGCAAGCGTGTTTGATATACGGACAAGTGTTCGAATCCCATTCCAGGGGGCGCTGTGGAGCCCCCCTGCCACGCCCGGGTACCAGCTTCAGGCCGGCCCTGATGGCCGCAGGTTCTGACCTGTGTGCAAAGTTTCAAGAGTTTTCGAGCACGTTAAGGGCCCCAAAAGTGCCCGAGAAGTCCCACACAGCAGAGAAAGGGTTAAACTAAACTAGCCCCCCTCCTCACACACACACACAGACACTGAGAGAGACTGGCAAAATTCCCATCAAATCACATTCAAACCGAAATATCTGACTTCCTGTTGGTCGGAGCTAATGACTGTAAATTAGTGCAACTAAAGGCACCGGGGTGGCGGTGCCACAGGCTTGGGCCCGTAATCGCTGCTTGCGGCTATATTTATATATATATATATATATATATATATATATATATATATATATATATATATATATATATATATATATATATATATTTATTAATTATTATTACCTTCATCTGATCGATTTTTGAAGGCAGCATGCATCCTTCACTGCGTTTGATATCCCACAATCCTGAGCAGTGTGCACGTTCAATTCCTTAAGAGTTGAGCTAAGAAATAAAGATGGCTATGGTCGTCTGTGGCAGGCGTAGGACCATAACATGTTCATCCAATCACTGCATTCGGTCCGAATGCAATGATTCGATGTCCGACCTGTCTGTCAACATATGTATTTGACATGTATAACATACCTCACCGCACCTGCTCGCGCAGTCATCACATCATAAGTGCGTTTCATGATATGCAGCATCCTTTTACAGTTCCTCCTGATCCAAAACAACGAGTTTATGCTGCGTTCACGACATAACAACAGTAATTTGGAAGAGATGAAAAACCTGTGACGTTATACTTATATTTGAAGGGAAGGTGGGATCTCATGCTTTCAAAGCTAGCTCGCTGTTGCTACCTTTAAAGGAACACGTCGACTTTTTGGGACTTTAGCTTATTCACCGTATCCCCCAGAGTCAGAGGTGGAAAGTCCAGGTTCAGAAAGTAAAAGTCCTACTCAGTATTTTGTTCCAATCACCTGGATTTGCTAATTAGCACAGTTTTTCAGCCAGGAGATAGAACTAATTAGTGAAATCAGCTGACTGAGTTCATGGGTGGAATAAACATATGGCAGGACTTTTACTTTCTGACCCCTGGACCTTACACCTCTGCCCAGAGTTAGATAAGTCCATACATACCCTTCTCATCTCCGTGCGTGCCGTAACTCTGTCTAACGCACCCACCGCTAGCCTAGCTTAGCACAAAAACTGGAGGTAAACGGCTCCAGCTAGCATACTGCTCCCAATAAGTGACAAAATAACGCCAACATTTTCCTCTTTACATGTTGTGATTTGTATAGTCACAGCGTGTACAAATAACAAGGTCACATGAGACACAGTCATCTTCTAACTGTACATACTGGGAACTATATTCTCAGAAGGCGAAGCACTGCTACTTTTTTGCAGTGATTTGCTCACAGCACCTGAGAAGCCCCGTGGTGAGGAGCAGAGAGTTCGCTCAGGGTGTTGCGCTAATCACATCACCCAAGTAACAGTACTTCGCCTTCTGAGAATATAGACATTATTTTGTCATTTATTGGGAGCAATATGCTAGCTGGAGCCATTTACCTCCAGTCTTTGTGCTAAGCTAGGCTAGCGGTGGGTGCGTCAGACAGAGTTACGGCACGCACTGAGATGAGAAGGATATGTATGGACTAACTCTGGGGGATACGGTGAATAAGCTAAAGTCCCAAAAAGTCGGCGTGTTCCTTTAAACAAACGCTTAATTTTCACAAGCTCACTCTGTTTTGTTGTAGATCAGTAAACTGTTATGCTGGGGCGAACTGTGCCAGAAAGTTTGCCTTGGCAAGCTGTTTCCACTCCAGAAACTAACGATTGCTTTAAGTATTTTGGGGCCTTTAAAATTCGCTGTCATTTGTCTGGCTTAAAATTTTTGTTAAAAAAATAAAACTTTTATTAAAAAAAAGGTTCTAAAAATTGGTTCTGAAGAGTGTTTCCTATATAGCTAAGCAGGACGTGCCCCTCAGTGCACAAGATAAACTCAGCTGATTGAGGAAATGATACCGAAAAGCCCTCCGCTGACAGTTTGAGGTGAGGACTTCTGAATTACTGAGGGAAAGTAAGATTAATGTGCCACTCAAGTTTAAATGTCTTATCTCTCAAGAGCACATTTGGCGAGACTGTCCACTCAGACCAAAACTTGTAATATGTTTTTTAATTAGTACCTGATGATGATAATGAAGCTTGACAAGAATACCTCTAAAATAACATTGATTAATGAGATGGAATCAGGTCTGTAGAAAACAAATATAGGAGCATGTTTCCTTTACAAAGTTCAGTAATGGTCAGTGCTGCTGAATGGCCTGTGCGGCAACACACCGAACTGTGATCCTGACTCAAGTTCGATTCTAGCTCGCAACATTTCCAAATCACTCCCCATCAAAATTTAAAGACACCTAAACATGTAAGAGAATTAATTGTAATAAACTGGTTTTATTTAAGTGAAAAGTATTAGTTAATAAGACTGAATCAGCCTGACTAGATTAGGCTACACTCTTAAAAATAAAAGGTTCCAAAGGTTTTTTTTGTTTGTTTGCAGTGATGCCATAGAAGAACCATTTTGGGTTCCACAAAGAACCTTTCAGTAAACCGTTCAAACCATTTGTATCTTAGTGTGAAGAACATTTTAATAATGTAAAGATTTTTATTTATTTTTTGCAATGGAAAGGTTCCATGGATATTTACAGAACCGTGAATAGAGTGTACACCAACAAAAGTAATTAAAATGGTAACATTTTAAATGCTATTAAATCAATAAAAATGCCAAAATTACAAGAAAAACAATAATATTATAGTAATTATAAACAATGTCTCATTGACACACAACAACACCATGAAGGGGAATATAGAGATGAATTACTTTCACATCACTTTTCACACTTACATATTCAGATTCCGGGTTCTTCTCATCTAAATCTGCCATTGACTTAAATAAATCTGTATTCATCCTGAGTCTGTCTTCTTTAAACCACACAGATGTCTTCGCTGAACGTGTTGAACAAATAATCAATCACAGAAATAAAATAAAAATTCTCGCATGCTGGTTGTCATGAGACTATATGCTTTAACAACTAAGGAAACCTCAGTGCTTGTGATTTAGCTTTGTCATGACGTTCATAACCCAGCTTTGACAGGGTGAAAAATGTCAGCTTCACCATTTTGCTGATTGGCAGTAGGGTCTACATTTTGTTTTTTAATTATTATATGCAATTTCTGTCTTTGTGGATGGAAATAAATTGGGGCAGTCAATGGCCTACCATTCTTACGGGCAGGGAGGAATATAAGATATCAAAGGATAGCTAATGCGTTCTGCATATGCATACTTTACATTTAAAGCCCCGAGCGCTCCATTATTTAGTATTTTGAAGTACAGCAGAATATGGGCAATAATTTATATGGTTCACTTACATAATCAACAATGGAATGCAAATGAAGGCACACTGATATATTAAAGAAAAAAATAATAACACTACAAAACAAAAGTCATACATAAAGACTGGTTATATTAAGGGATACATTGGTTACAACCAGGCATATATTAATTTCTCATGAATTACTAAGGAAAAGGACAAATGAAAGTACATACCTTGTAGCAGTCAGCAAAAGTAAACTCATATCTATTCGTTCTCTAAACAGCTTTTCCTATAAGTAAACTTGTTTGTAATAAGAAGTTTTAGCAGCTTTGCTGAAGAGTTCTAGCGTGAAATTATATTTAAGGATATCTATATCAAGCTAATGACAAAATCTGAGTAGCCATGGGAACATGTGCATATTCCTTCTTTGACGACAGGCATCTCTAAATGGCAATTTAGACAAAGCTCATTCATGCAGATTAAATACATTTACCCGGTTTTACAGACAATGCTGAAGCCTAGTCCTATAAATGCATGTTTGAGCTTTTTTTTAAATGAAAGCAACTTGCACTGACATATCTTAAAATATGTCACTGCCACTGTTTTGTCTCTAGATGCACATCAGTCATTTATGAAAAATAAGCTTGTTGTGTAAGAATTTTTACATATTCCAGGTGTTGTGGCAAAAATTCATCAAACAAACATCACTGCGTAAGAGACACTCAGAGTCAAATTATAAAATAGAAGTATTTATTCTTGCAAGAATAGGAGCAGTCTAATACACAGTTGTTACCCTGTGCAGAAGAGTGACACACCCCCAGACAGACTGAACCAGCTTTTATCTCCGTTCCAAGGCCTTCTTCCTGCCAGAGCCTTCCTACCAGTAGTTTTCCATAGACTAAGCCCTCCTTCACCAAATGGCCTTCTGACATCTAGGTCAGAGGTCCTTGTTCGTCTCTTCTCTGGAGTGTCTCTCCCTTCTGCCTCCCCAGGTACATAAAAAGAATCTTCTCTCACTACAAGTGAGAGTCACACATGTGACATTCTTTGAATCATCTATATTTTACTAAAGATCAGTGAATATCATAAAATCGCCACCACACAGGTTTTACAAAATTGCTTACACACAATTTCTGAAACTATGGAGTGGAGAGGAGTGGGGTGAGCAGTCGCTCATTATCATTTAAAGAGACATGCACCGAAACGGGTCGATGTGAACAGAGCTGTTTTTGAGGAGGTAAAAATGGTGTTGTTTTACACAACCATTGAGGAATTTTAACCAAAGTATGTTACAAACTTTACATGAAGACCCTACCAACTTGTGGACAATGGGCATCTGGTGACACCTTTAAGTAATGAATTTGCATTTTATTGCATGACACAAGTATTTGATCACCAACCAACCATTAATAATCCGGCTCTCACAGACCTGTTAGTTTTTCTTTAAGAAGCCCTCCTGTTCTCCACTCATTACCTGTATTAACTGCCCCTGTTTGAACTCGTTACCTGTATAAAAGACACCTGTCCACACACTCAATCAAACAGACACCTGTCCACACACTCAATCAAACAGACACCTGTCCACACACTCAATCAAACAGACACCTGTCCACACACTCACTCAATCAAACAGACACCTGTCCACACACTCAATCAAACAGACACCTGTCCACACACTCAC
The DNA here is from genome assembly GCF_949152265.1 of Phoxinus phoxinus. NCBI lineage: Eukaryota > Metazoa > Chordata > Actinopteri > Cypriniformes > Leuciscidae > Phoxinus > Phoxinus phoxinus. The sequence continues at coordinate 9,389,297 of NC_136885.1, read as the reverse complement.
TCAATCAAACAGACACCTGTCCACACACACACTCACTCAATCAAACAGACACCTGTCCACACACTCACTCAATTAAACAGACACCTGTCCACACACTCACCCCCAATTTCCACCAGATGCGTTACGGCTGCGTTACGGCGGCGGAGTCAATCGGTTTCCATTAAAGTCAATGTGTGTATTTCCACTGAATGCAGAACAGCTGCGTTCCGACTCCGGCGATCCGCAGCCCTCCGGAGCAGATACGCAGAGCTTCTATTTTTGCCGGATGCCGGAGAGCTCCGCAGCACTACAGGGCAGAGTGCGCAGGACAGGAAGTCGAGCAAAAAACAGAACAAACCAAAAAAATAAAATATCCGTTTAATTTTCAAAATAAAATACACCGTGATCATGGCGGATCATATTTGGCGGAAAATATGATGATCATTGCGGAAAACTGTTCCTGGTTTGGTGGTTCTGTTTATCGAAACTACATATCGCGCGATCACACGTGAATTAGCGAGATCTCGTTGGTCCTCGGCCGCAGCCGTTCTGCAACAAATCCGGACCTGGTGGGTATTGACGGACGACGGAACACGGAGCTGTCACGCAGCTGAGCCGTTCCGCATCTGGTGGAAATTGGGGGTCACTCAATCAAACAGACACCTGTCCACACACTCAATCAAACAGACACCTGTCCACACACTCAATCAAACAGACACCTGTCCACACACTCAATCAAACAGACACCTGTCCACACTCAATCAAACAGACACCTGTCCACACACTCAATCAAACAGACACCTGTCCACACACTCAATCAAACAGACACCTGTCCACCCACACACTCAATCAAACAGACACCTGTCCACACACTCAATCAAACAGACACCTGTCCACACACTCAATCAAACAGACACCTGTCCACACACTCAATCAGACACCTGTCCACACACTCAATCAAACAGACACCTGTCCACACACTCAATCAAACAGACACCTGTCCACACACTCAATCAAACAGACACCTGTCCACACACTCAATCAAACAGACACCTGTCCACACACTCAATCAAACAGACACCTGTCCACACACTCAATCAAACAGACACCTGTCCACACACTCAATCAAACAGACACCTGTCCACACACTCAATCAAACAGACACCTGTCCACACTCAATCAAACAGACACCTGTCCACACACTCAATCAAACAGACACCTGTCCACACACTCAATCAAACAGACACCTGTCCACACACTCAATCAAACAGACACCTGTCCACACACTCAATCAAACAGACACCTGTCCACACACTCAATCAAACAGACACCTGTCCACACACTCAATCAGACACCTGTCCACACACTCAATCAAACAGACACCTGTCCACACACTCAATCAAACAGACACCTGTCCACACACTCAATCAAAAAGACACCTGTCCACAGACTCAATCAAACAGACACCTGTCCACACACTCAATCAGACACCTGTCCACACACTCAATCAAACAGACACCTGTCCACACACTCAATCAAACAGACACCTGTCCACACAATCAAACAGACTCCTGTCCACACACTCAATCAAACAGACACCTGTCCACACACTCAATCAAACAGACACCTGTCCACACAATCAAACAGACTCCTGTCCACACACTCAATCAAACAGACACCTGTCCACACACACAATCAAACAGACACCTGTCCACACACTCAATCAAACAGACACCTGTCCACACACACACTCAATCAGACACCTGTCCACACCATAGATATTATATAGAGACTAGATGCCCTATTGGCCGCTGGGCACTGAGAAATACGGCCGCCATCTTAAACCGGTCGTACTCCTAGTTTCGTTGCTCAGCAGCAGTTAGATTCCAGAGCACTGTGGAGCATTTTCCTGTTCTAATCGGCGGACCATCGCAAATAGGGCCCGGGATTACTTTTCACAAGTACATTTGAACATTACCGTACTTTTGGTTGTATTTTGTGAATAGAATATTACCAGATAATTGAGAAGGAGCAAGGATCTTTGATATTACTGTACTGAAATCGTAGCCAGCTAACGTTAGATGTTATGTTTACTGCATCACTCGGCATGGAGAGGTGGGGTAAAGTAATAATTACAAGAGCTACTCGGTTATCAGATACAAGCATTCCCTGTATAAAACATATAAATATAGGTTATTTGTGTTTGCGCACGTGATATCAGGAAGCAATGTAACGTTAATAACGTTACCTGTGTAATACACACATGACGGCGATGCGCAAATCGAGTGTGTGTGAGAGAGAGAGTAAGTGTGTGTGTGTGTGTGTGAGAGAGAGTAAGTGTGTGTGTCACAAATCATTATTGTTTCTTCAACTTATTAAAATATCTTACTTTACTGCAACTAGGCCTAGGCTATCTGTTTCTGCTTCTTTATCATATTTATAGTGTGTGATTTATAAAATACCTTATATCCTACATCACATATTTTGATTTTGGACGTCTGGTCACTTTATATCTTATATCAGAATATTATATTACTGTTAAGCCTACTATGAATATTAAAATATGCCGAACCATGTGTCCCGTATCATAGCTACATGAATGACATTTGCAGAAAAAAAACCCGCGTGAAAATCAGTTCGGTTTTCAGTGAGATATGATTAATTAAATGCGCTGACAGCTCTTTGCACCTGCCATACAGATTACACTGAGTGGAGCGGGTGACCGGTTTAAGATGGCAGCCCCACGGCTCGACCGCGCTAATAGGCAGTAGCGGTCGATAGGGCGTCTATCTATATGATGTCTATGGTCCACACACTCAATCAAACAGACACCTGTCCACACACTCAATCAAACAGACACCTGTCCACACACTCAATCAAACAGACACCTGTCCACACACTCAATCAGACACCTGTCCACACACTCAATCAAACAGACACCTGTCCACACACTCAATCAAACAGACACCTGTCCACACACTCAATCAAACAGATACCTGTCCACACACTCAATCAAACAGATACCTGTCCACACACTCGGCCCATGCTGACCACTCCCAAGCTACGGCCCTATCCCACGAACCCACAATTTTTCCGATTTCCCACTATAGTGGCCAAATGTCCCGTCGAACCATGCTGAGTTTACAGTTTTTCAAAAATGCAAATGCATTTAGATAATTCAGACTTCTTTCCTTACTAATAAAATATACTTTTATTCAAACCTAGTATGCCTCGTATGTCCTTATGTGATTCCATTATGGTACAATGTTGCCTCGAGGCAACATGCAGTTTTATGTAATTTCCTATGAAACATGTCATGACATATAATGTAAAGTTTTTGAAAATACTTCTTTACTTACCAATGAAGGTGACTCTGATTTTTGTAACTGATTATCTGGACAGAAAACTTGCTTTAACGTTGCGTCGAACACGTTCACATGGAGACGTTCTCTGGAGACTTGAGGAGGGGAGGGGTGTGTGTGTGTGTGTGTGTGTGTGTGTGTGTGTGTGTGCGTGTCGCGCGCATGCATGCGAGTGACAGAGAGACGGAGGGACAGCAGGGAAAGGAAACACAGCTGAGCGAATTCTCTTGCGTGTTTTTAAATAGCGTCGAAGGAAAGACATTGACAAAGACGAAAACTAAGGACATTTACTCTATAATTTTATTTTATTTTATTCTTTTCCCTCGTTTTTATTTTTATTTCAGTTAACGACAATGTTTTTTCCCATCTAGTTTTCGTTTTTTTCGTTCGTTTTCGTTAACGATTATAACCCTGACATGCACACACACACACACACACACACACACACACACACACACACACACACACACACACACACACACACACACACACACACACACACACACACACACACACACACACATCCCCCCTCCCCTCCCCTCCCCTCCCCACACAGACAGACACACACACAGAATGGCAGAGAGACAGAGAGAGAGAAAATAGACATTCAAACCACAATATCTGACTTCCTGTTGGTCGGAGCTAATGACTGTAAATTAGAAAGTTGTCCGGATCGAAGAGAAGAATATACGTACCGAGTTTGGTTACTGTAGGTAAAACTATAACTAAGTTATAACACACTTTATGCATCCTTTTTTAATCATAAATTTGTTTCCTCGCCACGGCCAAACCGTTCGAGATATCAAAAATCCCCTGGCAATTTATCATCTTCCATGTCTTGACTTCATGCTGACCGAGTTTCGTGGTCATCGGATGAATTCTCTAGGAGAAGTGTTTCAAATGCGAGAGCAAGCGTTCTCCAATCAACCCGTAATAGCCGACTTCCTGTTGGGCTGGCGAACAACAAAACTTGACCCAGGGAAAGTTGTTCGGCCCGATTAAATCTATATGTGTACCGAGTTTCATATTAATTCATGCAAGCGTGTTTGATATACGGACAAGTGTTCGAATCCCATTCCAGGGGGGCGCTGTCGAGCCCCCCTGCCACGCCCGGGTACCAGCTTCAGTCGGGCCCTAATGGCCGCGGGTTCTGACCTGTGTGCAAAATTTCAAGAGTTTTCGAGCACGTTAAGGCCCTCAAAAGTGCCAGAGATTTTGCACACAGCAGAGAAAGGGTTAAACTAAACTAGCCCCCCTCCTCTCACACACACACACAGAGACACACAGAGGGGCAGAGGGAAAATGCTCCAAACAGTACACATTCAAACCAAAATATCTGACTTCTTGTTGGTCGGAGCTAATGACTGTACATTAGAAAGTTGTCCGGATCGAAGAGAAGAATATACGTACCGAGTTTGGTTACTGTAGGTAAAACTAATACCCCATTTTTGACTAAAGGTGGCGCTACTGAGCCCCTTACCACGCCCGTTTCTGAAACTTCGCACAAGTGTACTAGGCAATAAATGTCAAATGCATGTTGAGTTTCATGCAATTTGAAGCATGTTAAGAGCCTCAAATGCATCCAAAATAATATAAAAGTTTAAAGCGTTGCCATGGCGACAGTATTAAAGATATCAATAATCCTTTCACAGGTCTACATCTGTCGTGTGTTTACATTATACAGATGAAGTTTGAAGCAAATCGGGTAAAAATAAGAGGGTGATTTCAAAGCATTTTGAAAGTGACACACTTCCTGCTGCCAGTTGGAGGCGCTATAACTTTGACTCACAATAGTCACATCCATGTGATCGGCCTCTTACAGCGAACACACTGCTGAAGTTTCATCAAGATCAATTAATGTATGCAGAAGTTATAACACACTTCCTGTTTCCAATATTCGCCATAAATTTGTTTCCTCGCCACGGCCAAACCGTTCGAGATATCAAAAATCCCCTCGCAACTTTTCATCCTCAATGTCTTGACTTCATGCACACAGTGAAAGGTTTTAATCCAGTCGTAGGGCCTACTTTTTCCTTGAACTATTCCAGCTGCGCTGAAGTCATGCTCGCTATACTTCTGCTGCTGGCGGGGACACTAAAAACAGCGAGCCGGTCCCGCAAATCTTGGGTCGTGCCGCCGGGAAACCTGTGTGCGTGCGTGTGTGTGTGTGCGCGAGCAGACTGTCATGTGTCAGTCATATGTCAGCGTGATAGGTTTAAAACGTCTTTCTATGTTTGTTTTTCCATCGTCAACTTCTCATATTTAATTTGAATAGGCCTACATGTCTGAAATAGGCTATAAAAAGAAGGATAAGCCTAAAACAGGCCCGAGGCCCGGCCGGCGTGTGAACTATGACGTGAAAATTGGCCCGAAGCCCGGCCCTAGGGGCGTAAATAAGTCGGGGCCCGTCGGGCTCGGGCTGAAATGCAGGGCTCTACATCACACACAAAAGCAGCACAGCTTGAATCTCTTCCATCAAAATATGAACACAACCAATCAGCATGTTCACCGCACAAGTCCCACCCCCGAAAGTTCCTGAACTTTGAAAAAGTACTACCTCGCCAGCAGGGACTTTCGGAGGGGGAAATATTTACCCGGAACTTCATTTAGACCCTGGTTCCTGCGGTGTAAACACACCGAGTACCACTCCAAAGTTCCTAGTTCCTGGGGAAAGTTCCTGCGGTAGAAACGCGGCTTTAAACTGTCTGTACACTTACAAAAGTTCTCAATGCTTCGGTTTGCATGTTGGGACCCTCATTATGCTACCTTGTTAGTGTGAGGCTATTTTGAGCCTTGTTAGTGTTATTAACTAGCGATTTACTTTTACTTATTCAATGCCCCATATACTAGCGTTATAAGCTAATCAGTTTTAAGAGATGGTAAATGGACTGCATTTATATAGCGCTTTCACAGACCCAATGGCCACCAAAGTGCTTTACATATTGTATCACATTCACCCATTCACACACCGACGGCGGTGTCAGCCATGCAAGGCGCCATCCAGCTCGTCAGGAGCAGCTGGGGTTAGGTGTCTTGCTCATGGACACCTCGACACTTGGTCAGGTGGAACCGGGGATTGAACCACAAACCTTCCAGTTTGTAAACAACCTACATGAACCACTGAGCCACTGCCACCCCTTAAGATAAGATGTGTTTTCACCGGAATTGTCCTTTAAGAGTGGCTTAAGAATTGCTTAAAGATTTTTATTGTAAATGAAAGCAATGTTACTGTAGTGTGTATAGTAAATGTTTTTGACTTATTTTCTCAAGTAATTTAATTGAAGCTTGCTATTTAAAGACACATTTAAAGTTTCATTGAGCTTTCTATATTTTAAATTTAAAGTGTTTTCGTAAATTATAAGAGAAGGTTATTTGCCATTTGATATCAAAGTCTTCTAAGCATTTTGAAGGGTAATATTCAAGCTGATATAGCCTAAGCTGTTTTGCACATTTTAATTTCCTGTGCAATATTGTTACTGAAAAGCATCACATTTGTTTTAAGTTTTAAAGTATTTACATTCAATTCACATTTAAATTTGAGCAAGTATTGAAGGTTGATTTAGATGTTTTGTTAACTGTGCATATTTTCTACTTACAAAATTGGGTCAATTTAAAGTGATTCAAAATGTCAGATCCAAGTGAGACGACAATTCAGGCAAGGTACAGTGATAGGGATATCACTGTTTTGTTGCCTGTAGGTGTCGTAGTGAAGTTCCACTCTTCAAGCGCATCTTTTCACGCAGCTCACTATGTCACAAAAAACAATCATAGACTTCGACTTTTCTGATTCTGACTATAATCAAGTTCCACCTTCTCCTCAGTCAGTGCGTCGGAGCAGCCGCATTCAAACTCGGGAATCTCCCTGATCCTAACTGCTCTCCGAGAATATCGTCACTATCTTGGAAGAGAACGGTTTCCCGGTCAGTAATGACCTCTCACGTAATGATCTCATTCTCTTGGCTTCAAACACTCTGGGCACCTCTGCTGCCCCACCCGAGGATGACACTTCAGCCATTCCGGCTCCAACCCCTCAACCCAAACCAGCAGGCAGGAAGCGCCTCAAGCAAAAAGGCCAAAGTCCTCTGCACCAACGCCGTAACCTTCGCCTAATCTCGGAACAGAAGGATTCAACGTGCAGCTTCTAAAAGCCGTCCAAGGTCTTACCGAAACCGTCCAAGGATTTGAAAGTAGGCTAGGAGTGTTCGAGTTCGCTTTTGCCACGAAAGCAGCCGGATTACCCATGCAATCAACATCTTCAGACTTCTACCCTGCCTTCTCCACCTTTCCTGGCGTGGCTGATATGCCTACGCGACCCTCCACGTCCGCCGAGCTCTGAACCAGATGAACCAAAGTTATAGTAAAATAATCGTGGGCCCACACACACACACTTTCACACAGTCTCACATGCACACAAAGGAACTCTGAACCTCACGGTGATTCAGAGCGCTATCTGGTTAATCATTCTTTACGATGACGACTATAACTTTAACACAAGTGGCCTCAGAAACGCAACGCTAAACTGCCATCTACTGAGCCCCTTACCACGCCCGTTTCTGAAACTTCGCACAAGTGTACTAGGCAATAAATGTCAAATGCATGTTGAGTTTCATGCAATTTGAAGCATGTTAAGAGCCTCAAATGCATCCAAAATAATATAAAAGTTTAAAGCGTTGCCATGGCGACAGTATTAAAGATATCAATAATCCTTTCACAGGTCTACATCTGTCGTGTGTTTACATTATACAGATGAAGTTTGAAGCAAATCGGGTAAAAATAAGAGGGTGATTTCAAAGCATTTTGAAAGTGACACACTTCCTGCTGCCAGTTGGAGGCGCTATAACTTTGACTCACAATAGTCACATCCATGTGATCGGCCTCTTACAGCGAACACACTGCTGAAGTTTCATCAAGATCAATTAATGTATGCAGAAGTTATAACACACTTCCTGTTTCCAATATTCGCCATAAATTTGTTTCCTCGCCACGGCCAAACCGTTCGAGATATCAAAAATCCCCTCGCAACTTTTCATCCTCAATGTCTTGACTTCATGCACACAGTGAAAGGTTTTAATCCAGTCGTAGGGCCTACTTTTTCCTTGAACTATTCCAGCTGCGCTGAAGTCATGCTCGCTATACTTCTGCTGCTGGCGGGGACACTAAAAACAGCGAGCCGGTCCCGCAAATCTTGGGTCGTGCCGCCGGGAAACCTGTGTGCGTGCGTGTGTGTGTGTGCGCGAGCAGACTGTCATGTGTCAGTCATATGTCAGCGTGATAGGTTTAAAACGTCTTTCTATGTTTGTTTTTCCATCGTCAACTTCTCATATTTAATTTGAATAGGCCTACATGTCTGAAATAGGCTATAAAAAGAAGGATAAGCCTAAAACAGGCCCGAGGCCCGGCCGGCGTGTGAACTATGACGTGAAAATTGGCCCGAAGCCCGGCCCTAGGGGCGTAAATAAGTCGGGGCCCGTCGGGCTCGGGCTGAAATGCAGGGCTCTACATCACACACAAAAGCAGCACAGCTTGAATCTCTTCCATCAAAATATGAACACAACCAATCAGCATGTTCACCGCACAAGTCCCACCCCCGAAAGTTCCTGAACTTTGAAAAAGTACTACCTCGCCAGCAGGGACTTTCGGAGGGGGAAATATTTACCCGGAACTTCATTTAGACCCTGGTTCCTGCGGTGTAAACACACCGAGTACCACTCCAAAGTTCCTAGTTCCTGGGGAAAGTTCCTGCGGTAGAAACGCGGCTTTAAACTGTCTGTACACTTACAAAAGTTCTCAATGCTTCGGTTTGCATGTTGGGACCCTCATTATGCTACCTTGTTAGTGTGAGGCTATTTTGAGCCTTGTTAGTGTTATTAACTAGCGATTTACTTTTACTTATTCAATGCCCCATATACTAGCGTTATAAGCTAATCAGTTTTAAGAGATGGTAAATGGACTGCATTTATATAGCGCTTTCACAGACCCAATGGCCACCAAAGTGCTTTACATATTGTATCACATTCACCCATTCACACTCCGACGGCGGTGTCAGCCATGCAAGGCGCCATCCAGCTCGTCAGGAGCAGCTGGGGTTAGGTGTCTTGCTCATGGACACCTCGACACTTGGTCAGGTGGAACCGGGGATTGAACCACAAACCTTCCAGTTTGTAAACAACCTACATGAACCACTGAGCCACTGCCACCCCTTAAGATAAGATGTGTTTTCACCGGAATTGTCCTTTAAGAGTGGCTTAAGAATTGCTTAAAGATTTTTATTGTAAATGAAAGCAATGTTACTGTAGTGTGTATAGTAAATGTTTTTGACTTATTTTCTCAAGTAATTTAATTGAAGCTTGCTATTTAAAGACACATTTAAAGTTTCATTGAGCTTTCTATATTTTAAATTTAAAGTGTTTTCGTAAATTATAAGAGAAGGTTATTTGCCATTTGATATCAAAGTCTTCTAAGCATTTTGAAGGGTAATATTCAAGCTGATATAGCCTAAGCTGTTTTGCACATTTTAATTTCCTGTGCAATATTGTTACTGAAAAGCATCACATTTGTTTTAAGTTTTAAAGTATTTACATTCAATTCACATTTAAATTTGAGCAAGTATTGAAGGTTGATTTAGATGTTTTGTTAACTGTGCATATTTTCTACTTACAAAATTGGGTCAATTTAAAGTGATTCAAAATGTCAGATCCAAGTGAGACGACAATTCAGGCAAGGTACAGTGATAGGGATATCACTGTTTTGTTGCCTGTAGGTGTCGTAGTGAAGTTCCACTCTTCAAGCGCATCTTTTCACGCAGCTCACTATGTCACAAAAAACAATCATAGACTTCGACTTTTCTGATTCTGACTATAATCAAGTTCCACCTTCTCCTCAGTCAGTGCGTCGGAGCAGCCGCATTCAAACTCGGGAATCTCCCTGATCCTAACTGCTCTCCGAGAATATCGTCACTATCTTGGAAGAGAACGGTTTCCCGGTCAGTAATGACCTCTCACGTAATGATCTCATTCTCTTGGCTTCAAACACTCTGGGCACCTCTGCTGCCCCACCCGAGGATGACACTTCAGCCATTCCGGCTCCAACCCCTCAACCCAAACCAGCAGGCAGGAAGCGCCTCAAGCAAAAAGGCCAAAGTCCTCTGCACCAACGCCGTAACCTTCGCCTAATCTCGGAACAGAAGGATTCAACGTGCAGCTTCTAAAAGCCGTCCAAGGTCTTACCGAAACCGTCCAAGGATTTGAAAGTAGGCTAGGAGTGTTCGAGTTCGCTTTTGCCACGAAAGCAGCCGGATTACCCATGCAATCAACATCTTCAGACTTCTACCCTGCCTTCTCCACCTTTCCTGGCGTGGCTGATATGCCTACGCGACCCTCCACGTCCGCCGAGCTCTGAACCAGATGAACCAAAGTTATAGTAAAATAATCGTGGGCCCACACACACACACTTTCACACAGTCTCACATGCACACAAAGGAACTCTGAACCTCACGGTGATTCAGAGCGCTATCTGGTTAATCATTCTTTACGATGACGACTATAACTTTAACACAAGTGGCCTCAGAAACGCAACGCTAAACTGCCATCTACTGAGCCCCTTACCACGCCCGTTTCTGAAACTTCGCACAAGTGTACTAGGCAATAAATGTCAAATGCATGTTGAGTTTCATGCAATTTGAAGCATGTTAAGAGCCTCAAATGCATCCAAAATAATATAAAAGTTTAAAGCGTTGCCATGGCGACAGTATTAAAGATATCAATAATCCTTTCACAGGTCTACATCTGTCGTGTGTTTACATTATACAGATGAAGTTTGAAGCAAATCGGGTAAAAATAAGAGGGTGATTTCAAAGCATTTTGAAAGTGACACACTTCCTGCTGCCAGTTGGAGGCGCTATAACTTTGACTCACAATAGTCACATCCATGTGATCGGCCTCTTACAGCGAACACACTGCTGAAGTTTCATCAAGATCAATTAATGTATGCAGAAGTTATAACACACTTCCTGTTTCCAATATTCGCCATAAATTTGTTTCCTCGCCACGGCCAAACCGTTCGAGATATCAAAAATCCCCTCGCAACTTTTCATCCTCAATGTCTTGACTTCATGCACACAGTGAAAGGTTTTAATCCAGTCGTAGGGCCTACTTTTTCCTTGAACTATTCCAGCTGCGCTGAAGTCATGCTCGCTATACTTCTGCTGCTGGCGGGGACACTAAAAACAGCGAGCCGGTCCCGCAAATCTTGGGTCGTGCCGCCGGGAAACCTGTGTGCGTGCGTGTGTGTGTGTGCGCGAGCAGACTGTCATGTGTCAGTCATATGTCAGCGTGATAGGTTTAAAACGTCTTTCTATGTTTGTTTTTCCATCGTCAACTTCTCATATTTAATTTGAATAGGCCTACATGTCTGAAATAGGCTATAAAAAGAAGGATAAGCCTAAAACAGGCCCGAGGCCCGGCCGGCGTGTGAACTATGACGTGAAAATTGGCCCGAAGCCCGGCCCTAGGGGCGTAAATAAGTCGGGGCCCGTCGGGCTCGGGCTGAAATGCAGGGCTCTACATCACACACAAAAGCAGCACAGCTTGAATCTCTTCCATCAAAATATGAACACAACCAATCAGCATGTTCACCGCACAAGTCCCACCCCCGAAAGTTCCTGAACTTTGAAAAAGTACTACCTCGCCAGCAGGGACTTTCGGAGGGGGAAATATTTACCCGGAACTTCATTTAGACCCTGGTTCCTGCGGTGTAAACACACCGAGTACCACTCCAAAGTTCCTAGTTCCTGGGGAAAGTTCCTGCGGTAGAAACGCGGCTTTAAACTGTCTGTACACTTACAAAAGTTCTCAATGCTTCGGTTTGCATGTTGGGACCCTCATTATGCTACCTTGTTAGTGTGAGGCTATTTTGAGCCTTGTTAGTGTTATTAACTAGCGATTTACTTTTACTTATTCAATGCCCCATATACTAGCGTTATAAGCTAATCAGTTTTAAGAGATGGTAAATGGACTGCATTTATATAGCGCTTTCACAGACCCAATGGCCACCAAAGTGCTTTACATATTGTATCACATTCACCCATTCACACACCGACGGCGGTGTCAGCCATGCAAGGCGCCATCCAGCTCGTCAGGAGCAGCTGGGGTTAGGTGTCTTGCTCATGGACACCTCGACACTTGGTCAGGTGGAACCGGGGATTGAACCACAAACCTTCCAGTTTGTAAACAACCTACATGAACCACTGAGCCACTGCCACCCCTTAAGATAAGATGTGTTTTCACCGGAATTGTCCTTTAAGAGTGGCTTAAGAATTGCTTAAAGATTTTTATTGTAAATGAAAGCAATGTTACTGTAGTGTGTATAGTAAATGTTTTTGACTTATTTTCTCAAGTAATTTAATTGAAGCTTGCTATTTAAAGACACATTTAAAGTTTCATTGAGCTTTCTATATTTTAAATTTAAAGTGTTTTCGTAAATTATAAGAGAAGGTTATTTGCCATTTGATATCAAAGTCTTCTAAGCATTTTGAAGGGTAATATTCAAGCTGATATAGCCTAAGCTGTTTTGCACATTTTAATTTCCTGTGCAATATTGTTACTGAAAAGCATCACATTTGTTTTAAGTTTTAAAGTATTTACATTCAATTCACATTTAAATTTGAGCAAGTATTGAAGGTTGATTTAGATGTTTTGTTAACTGTGCATATTTTCTACTTACAAAATTGGGTCAATTTAAAGTGATTCAAAATGTCAGATCCAAGTGAGACGACAATTCAGGCAAGGTACAGTGATAGGGATATCACTGTTTTGTTGCCTGTAGGTGTCGTAGTGAAGTTCCACTCTTCAAGCGCATCTTTTCACGCAGCTCACTATGTCACAAAAAACAATCATAGACTTCGACTTTTCTGATTCTGACTATAATCAAGTTCCACCTTCTCCTCAGTCAGTGCGTCGGAGCAGCCGCATTCAAACTCGGGAATCTCCCTGATCCTAACTGCTCTCCGAGAATATCGTCACTATCTTGGAAGAGAACGGTTTCCCGGTCAGTAATGACCTCTCACGTAATGATCTCATTCTCTTGGCTTCAAACACTCTGGGCACCTCTGCTGCCCCACCCGAGGATGACACTTCAGCCATTCCGGCTCCAACCCCTCAACCCAAACCAGCAGGCAGGAAGCGCCTCAAGCAAAAAGGCCAAAGTCCTCTGCACCAACGCCGTAACCTTCGCCTAATCTCGGAACAGAAGGATTCAACGTGCAGCTTCTAAAAGCCGTCCAAGGTCTTACCGAAACCGTCCAAGGATTTGAAAGTAGGCTAGGAGTGTTCGAGTTCGCTTTTGCCACGAAAGCAGCCGGATTACCCATGCAATCAACATCTTCAGACTTCTACCCTGCCTTCTCCACCTTTCCTGGCGTGGCTGATATGCCTACGCGACCCTCCACGTCCGCCGAGCTCTGAACCAGATGAACCAAAGTTATAGTAAAATAATCGTGGGCCCACACACACACACTTTCACACAGTCTCACATGCACACAAAGGAACTCTGAACCTCACGGTGATTCAGAGCGCTATCTGGTTAATCATTCTTTACGATGACGACTATAACTTTAACACAAGTGGCCTCAGAAACGCAACGCTAAACTGCCATCTAGTCCCCGGAGATCATATCACTCTCTCTCTCACGTCGCGCCCATCGCGGCAAAACCGAAGGAATGATGTCTTCGTTCAGAAGTCAAGTTGAATCAAACTCAACAAAATATTTGTCTTTCACACATTAATCTTAAACAGTAGTCACAAATCACTTACTAACGGTTAGTTAGTAAAACTAGCAACGATATAGGAAATCAATCCGATCAGGATTTCTCCATTTCACTCACTCTCTTAGCCTGTCAAATTTTCTGTCTCCTCTCTCACAACAGCCAATCACCATCACGACTACCTCTCTAGGAGGTGGGCTTTGCGATCTCTTATCCAATAAGAAAATAAATTATTAAACATGCTTGTAAAAAAACACATTTCCGAGCAAGTACATTTCAACCAAACCAAATAACAAAACTGAATTTTAAAGAAACAGTCAATATATATTGAGATTTGTGAATTGCATTAAACATAACATACATAGTAAGTACTCTATTTACCAGGGCCGGCGCTAGCCATTTGGGTGCCCTAAGCACAAATGCTTGGTGGTGCCCCCCCCCCCCCCTCAACCCTCAACCCCCAACCCCAACCCCCAACCCCCAACCCCAACCCCCACCCCCAACCCCCAACCCCAACCACCCACCCAAGGAATAATTCTTAAAGCCAGAATTTCTTAGTTAGGTTCTCTTTACTTCCAAAATAACTGCTGCAAATAAATAATTTTACATTAACAATGGCACCAAATATGAAAATAAATAAATAATATAAAGGTTAAAATTATAAATACCAAAAACCACCACAATTACTAAAAACACAGATTTGGAACTAAACAATGTAAACACAGAAAGTTAAAAGTGCAAAAAAAAGTTTAAAGAGGAAATAACAGTATAAGTATGAACTTTAAAGTGCACATTTTAAACTGCAAATAACCATACATAACTGCACAGTAGAATTTACTCAACAGAGGGACTACATCTCTATAAAGAGACCATTCTGCTATTCAATAGAACTATATTAAACATTTTCACTACCATCAGTTGTCAGAGGCCCTACAGAGGCACACGCCTACATTTCCTAGCTGCAAAATCAGCTATCAGGTCATCATATGACAGTTTCTGAGCCACGTCCCCATTGATGCAGATGACAGCCAGACCACTTAAACGTTCCTGCCCCACTGATGAACGCAGGTACGTTTTGATGAGTTTGAGCTTTGAAAAGCTTCGCTCAGCAGAGGCAACTGTGACAGGGAGAGTCAGTGCAATACGAAGAGCAATCCACAGATTGGGATATACCTCTTGGAGCCGATTGTTATGCAGAAATGTCAGCATTTCCAAGGCAGATGTCTGTGGTGAAAGCTGAGGAAGGTTGATGATTTCCTGCATCATCTGAGGTCCATCAATGTCAGCCAGTCCCTTGTCCGTCATTGTCTTGTGTACTTCATTGCAGTGTCTCTTCAAGTCCTCCTTGGACATTCCGTTCACTTTGCTGAAGTCAAGCAGCACTCCATATTTTTCTTTGACTTGATTCATGGTCTCAAACCTCTCCTGTAGTGACATTAAAGCAGAGTCCACAACACAATTGAAAAATGTGACTTCAAGCTTTTTAAGGGCATCATTGAGGGGCTCATCAGCAGCTTCGTATGCAAAGTGCCTTTTTGTGCTCCTGAGCCTTTTCTCCTTCAGCTCTGTTTCTATATTCAGGGCCTCACAGAGTTCCTTGGCAGTTGACACAGCCTCATCAAACCCAGATTGTCTGTATTTGGAGAGGTTGATTTTGGTACTGTCAATGACCCTGACAGCAACAATCAAGCTGCATGGTACTGGATTGCAGTAGCTTGTTCACCTGGTTTGTAATGGTAAGTAGTTCACACCACACAACAGAGCAAATCACAAAACGAAATGAGGCTACTTCCTCAGTGTGGCGTGACACAGAGGGTTCTATGAATCGACAGCTAGCGACTACGCCACCCTGGAATCTTGCCAGGGACAATTGAATTAAATTTCTTAAAGCAACACAGGTCAGTTCACAGTAAATCGTCAGGAGACGTGAATACAAAAATATAAACTTTATTAAAAATAGAAAGAGACTTTGTATAGACAAAACAGACCAACATTTAAATGTAGACCACGACAATGACACAATTTAATACAACACACAAAGAGCGACCTGAGTAGCCAGCAGCAACGTAATTCAGGGAAAAAGGAGCCGAGGCGTGACAGCAGGGGATAAAGGGCCCAATAAGGCCTCCACGGCAAGTCACCTTTCTCGTACACCTGTGCATCAACACACACTCGTACATACACCACTCAGGACACAGTATTCGTGAGTAAAGGACCACCACCAGCAATCCACCCCTGCCTTAAGCATTCAGCTCCTGTAACAGAATTAGGTTATACACACACTTCATGGTCACAGTAGAAAATCACTCCACAAAAGACAAACAAATTGAAATAAGGAAAAGAGTCTCACCACTCACGGTTAACCCCTCCAAATCAGCGTACAAATACTGATCACATTACAAAATAATGAATACAAAACAAGAAACAAAATGAACAGGATCACATTGCCACACAAACGCAAAAATAAAGAATGCACATTAACTAGATTCAACACAAAAAAATAAATCTCCTATACCCTTAAATCATAATACAGCACATAAATGTACTACAATAAACAAACAAAATTTCACATTAACAATGTTTACAATCTAACAAACACACTACATGGACTAAAGAAAATATAAAGCAGAGCACACGCACGCACACGGAGCACACGCAACAAACACACAGGAAAGCAAATTAAATCAAAATGTAAACACAAAGCAACAGCGCCTCCAGACTGTAGTCCCACGCAGCCCAACAGGACGGAAGCTAATCGACCATGCAGACACGATCAATCTGTACTTTATACATCTATAAAATTACAAATTTAATCAGATTAACTCTCCACAATTCAACTACTAACTATTAATAAAAAATCAGTTTCTCTCTACAGAACAGTACCACTCAACCCATAATATATTAGCAGCACATACCTTATGGGTGCGTTCTCCCAGGACCAAATCAGTCAGACAACACTCGTTTGAAAGCGAAGGGCTCGTCCATTCTGTCGGGGGGACAGCGTGCGCGCCGGCGGTACTAACGTACTGAATGGTAAACACACGTACTGGCCGTGCTTGAAATCAGCCTCACTCAAACCTCTGCACACAAACAAGGGTGCCGCTACAATACGAGAGGATATTAGATAAATCACAATCGTGGCTTTCACCTACCAGAAGAAGGACAACCTAATTTCAGCGTCAGCCGCAGGACCTCGTATGGCATCCTAAAAATAAGCTAACGTTAGCTACCGTATGCCAGTAACAACCTAGCCGACAGCACCAAACATACCTGATGGCAACTGACGAATGACGCGGAAGAAAGGGGCGGTGACTCGTGCCAGTGACTCCACACACTCTAGCCAACCCGTTTATATATGCTCTACTGCAGCTCACTGATAGGACGAACCTCAATGAGAGGAATAACCAACCACATGCAGGCAGGGGGAACTTCATTGGACCTGCCACATCAGCAAGAGCTTGAGCCTCCACTTTTGCCACTGGATCATTAACAGCCTCCCTTGCCTCCAGGAGAGCATCTCTCACTTCCTTTGTTTGATTTCGGACAGCTGTTACACTCTGAAGCCTACTCTCCCATCTAACGTCACTCCAAGATTTCAGAGCGAGTTTAACATGTTTTGTTAAAATGGACCATCGCTGGGTGGCACCGGAGAAGAAATTGAACAGCTTCTGCAAATACCCAAAGTAGCCAGTGGCATCTTGTGAGGACTTGGCAGCATCAGCTATGACAAGGTTCATAGTGTGAGCTCCACAAGGGACAAACAATGCTCTTGGGTTCAACTGTAGCAGTCTAGCCTGAACACCTTGCTTCTTCCCTCTCATGTTGGCTCCATTGTCATAGGCCTGTCCTCGACAATTTTCAAAAGGAATGCCAAGCTCCTTCAATTTCTCAAGGACAACATTGGACAGGTTAAGGCCAGTAGTTTGCTCCACATTAATATATCCTAGAAAGTATTCTTTAATGTCTGGTTGCAGTTGGAAACAGACAATGCGCACTATGACTGACATCTGTTCCGTGTGACTCACATCTGGAGTGCAGTCAAGAATGATAGAGAAATATTTGGCCAAATGGATTTGTCTCACAATGGTGTGTAGTGTATCTGAAGAGATGATCTGAATTAGTTCGTTTTGTATCTCATGGCTGAGGTAATGTGTGTGGGAACTCTCATCTTTTATTCTGGCCAAATGATTTTCCATTACAGGGTCAAATGTTGCCATAAGCTCTACTTCCTTCAAGAAGTTGCCATTGTCTGGCTCATAAAGACGGTCAGAAGAGCCTCTAAAATACAAATTTCTTGAGGCCAGTGAGAGAGTGATTGAGAGCAAGCGTTTGAGAATCTCTCGCCACCTTTTCCTTTCTGCCTCCAGTAGTGTCAACTCCTGCTGATATATTGCCATGCCCTTCTTTAGACGTGTTTCCAGTTCTCTCCACTTGAGCATGCACTGTGTGTGATCTTGGCTACATTCATGACCCCTCAAACTGGTGTTGATGTTAGACCAATCACTGTGGCCCTCTGCAGTCAGCTTTATATCTTTTGTGCTAAAAAGCTTGCATGCAAAGCAGAACACAGCATTTTTCTGTGGATAGTACACTACCCAGCTCCTGTGCACCTTTTCTCCATTAGGGAGAACTTTGAACTGGAGGCTAGTATGAAATGCTCTTCCATCCGGTCCCTTAGGGAAATTAAAATCAGAGCTGACTTTAAAAGGCCCTCTCGATTTCCACACGATCAGCATCTAAGATGTGAGCTGACCATAGAGCAGGATCAGTTGGAGGGTGCACATATGGCTCTGCAGTATCACTTGGCCCCTCAGATGGCCCCTCAGTGACAGGACTCACTCTGCCTTGAGAAGCGGATGCAGTTGTGTGCCGACTTGTATCTGTACCTGGGCTAGGTGCTGTTGCAGAGTCTGAGCTGGTTGGTGGCTGGTGTTCCTGGCTACAACTGCTGGTTGATGTTCTTCCTCCTGGCCTTGAGTTGCTCCTTGCATGTATTTTAGCATTGACCCTGCATTCAGAAATACAAGACAAAATATTCAGGGATTCTACTGAAATGCATTTTTGATTGAACCATCAACCATCATACAAAAATATTGCACACATTAGTCTTTTATATAGGCCTATGTGTCACTGGAACATTTAAATTCAAAACTCTATTTTACCTTTAAAAGAGGACTGATGAGGCACAATATAATAATTCAGTACATAATTTGTAGGACTGGGAAAAGATTAATCAAGATTAATCGCATCCAAAATAAAAGTTTGTGTCTACATGAATGATATATGTGTGTGTACTGTGTATAATTATTTTGTATATATATAAATACACTTAGGGGTGGAGCCGAACCCGAATACGGTATTCGGAAAGGCACAAATAACGTGTTTTTTACGAATACTTATTTCGAACAAATACTTAAAAAAAATATTTGTATTCGGGAAAAGAAAAACGTTATATCAAATAGCTGCGTTTCCTCATGAGACCGCAGTGCACGCCCGGATGAGTGAGTGACGGACACAGGCTGCTCCACACAGCAACAGAGAGCGCTCGGCTGAGCGAAAAAAAAAACACTTAACTGCATCACTATTTTTGTTAAACAGATTTTTGTATCTTAACTGGGTTCCTGAGGCAGTTTATAACTTTCGGGAAGCGCAATTTGATCGGGAGATTATTCCATTACGCTGCATTACGTCTGCAGTCGCGTGCTCTCATGTTCGCTCTGTTTACGTAGGTCTGTTCAGCGCGGTCATTTAGACAATTATGCTCTTGACAGAGTAACGTTAACGTTGGCTAAAAATTCTTGTGTAGTTGTGTGTCGAATTGTATGTTGAATTGTATGCACGTGTGGGAGTTATATGGTACGTTAAGTTACTCTGTCTTTTGCAGACAGCTAGATGTAATTAGGCTATAGGCTAGTTAACTTTAGCATAGCTTCCCGTCACGCATTAATTTAGCTGAAACTCCCCACATGGATTTGGGCAACCAAATAGAAAAGAGTGTGGCTGCTGCTGAGCCATCTCTTGGTCCTCCACCAGCCAAAAAAACGTGCTCAAGTTCTGTGTGGAAGCATTTTACAGTCAGTGCTGCAGATAAAACCAAAGTGATATGTAATGTGTGCAAAAGTCAAATCAGCAGAGGCAGAGATATCAAACATCTGTCAACATCTGCTATGCATAATCACTTGCACTTAAAGCATCCTCTCCTGGTACTGTCTGCCAACCCCCCCACAAGCACCAATCCCCCCATCAGCACCAAATCATCATCACAGCCATTTTCTGCCCCTGCAAGTCAGTTTCAATCACCTATATTAGCTGCATTTAATGCAAAACAGACTTATCCACCCAACCACCCCACTGCAAAGCAAATAACAAACACAGTGGGAGAAATGATTTGCCTTGACCTGATGCCCTACTCAGTAGTGGAGAATAAAGGTTTTCGCAAGCTTCTCAATGTGGTTCCCCCCCGATACCAACTACCATCTCGTTGGCATTTCTCTCGCACAGTTGTACCACAACTTTACCATGATGTGAAAACAAAAGTAAAAGAAACTCTCTCAAAAATTGAAGGGAAATTTTTGCACTGCACGTCTGACATCTGGACGAGCAAATTTTCCATAAATGCATATCTTTCTCTCACTGGCCACTGGATAGAATGCAAACAGAATCCACAAGGAATAGATGAACATAAACGTGTGACAGCACTTCTCAAGATGGAGGTTCTTAATGAAGATCACACAGCAGCCAACATTCTACATCACCTCCAGGCCGTTGTGAAACAATGGCAAGATGATGTTGGAGCGAAATTTTCTGTTGAGTATTTTGTCACAGATAATGCCACTAACATGGTTAAGGCAATGGCTGATGGTAACTATGTGCACATTAGGTGTATGGCTCACACCTTACACCTAGTGGTAACAGCTGCTCTAAAGGAGTGCCGGGGAGTGACCAATGTGTTATTGATTGCTCGCAAGATCACTGGGTTTGTACACAGATCAAACAAAGCTGTGAACAAACTTCACAGAATCCAGGAAGAGCTTGGCCTTCCCAAGAACACTTTGGTGCATGATGTGTCAACCAGGTGGAATTCCTCCTTCCACATGCTCCAGCGGCTGTTGGAGCAGAGACGACCACTGACTACCATGAGTGCAGAGATGGATCTGGGAGGTGTAATGTCACACCATCAATGGGAACTAGTGCAGGCCATTGTGAAAATACTACAACCATTTGAGGAGGCAACACGCACTGTGTGTGAGGATGTGGCTTCTCTGTCTTCTGTTATCCCTTGTGTGCAGGCTCTCAAGACTGCACTAACAAACTTAAATATGGATGCAGATGTACAGGCTCTTCCAGAGGCACTTAAAATGGTGACCACATTGCAGTTTCAGTTGGCTCAGCGCTTCCAGGCTGTCTTTGATAACTCCTCGGGTCATTACTTTAAAGCCACCCTACTGGATCCCAGATTTAAGAGCTTGCCCATGTCACTACTTAGTACATCAGAGTTTGACAGGCTCAAGGCAGATGTGGCTGCAGAGGTGGATGCAGAACTCCAAGCGGATGATGTTTCTGGGGTACCTGAAGCTGCCAGTTCATCCTCAGTTGAGAGTGAGACCAGTGGGCAAAAAAGCCTCTTTTGGGGGGCAATGCACAATCTTGCTAAACCAAAAGCCAAATCTGCCTCATCTGGTGCTATGACCTCCCTCAAGATAGTTGAGAGCTACTTAGCTGAGGACAGCACTGAATCACTGACCTCAGATCCTGCAGTGACCTTCTGGTCAAAAATGATGCAGCCACAGCCAGCCCTGGCTCATGTGGCAATGAAATATCTCATCTGCCCCCCAACAAGTGTCTCCTCTGAGAGGATCTTTAGCACAGCAGGAGATATTGTGTCCCCACATCGCTCCAGACTGCTCCCCTCACATGTGGAGGAGCTTGTGTTCACAAAATACAACATGGAGAAATTTAACTGAGATGTTAGCAGAAGATATCTTCTTCCAAGTGAAATATGGTTAAGTTACGGTTAACACACACACACACAAAAAAAAAAAATTTGTTCTGCCAGATATTCCATTCAGGGGTTGATAAAGTTTAGTTCTTAGAATTCTGAGCATTAGAAAGAAGTTATTTCAGAAGTTTACAGTTTACAGTTTCAGAAGTTTACAGTTCTTTGAAGTATTATTTGTTTTTATTCTGTCTGTTCAGCGTCCTCCAACAAGGACGGGTGGTGGTGGGGTTCATAATGTTCACAATGGTATTTTATTAGTTGTTGGTTTAACCATGGATGAGGTAATGGCTGTTATGTTATTTTCTTTTCAATGACGTTCCTTGTTACATGTTCATTGCTGGATTTATGGAACAACATCAACCAATATTGCATATTCATAATTATTATAATGGATATAATTAAAGATTACACTATAACGTAAATTAGCGCCTATTTTTCCCGAATACAAATTTTTACGGCAATTTTACTCGAATACAAATACAAATACAAATACAAATACTTTTCCCCCCTCAACAAATACAAATACAAATACAAATACCGGCTGCTTTGCACACCCCTAATTTGCATGTATGTATTTAGGAAATATTTGTTATTTATATATAAAATATTTACATTTATATATAATATAAATTATATATAAATATATACAGTATATACATGCAAATATTTCTTAAATATATACGTGCATATGTGTGTGTATTTATATATAACAAATAATTATACACAGTACACACACATATATCATGTAGACACAAACTTTTATTTTGGATGTGATTAATCTTTTCCCAGCCCTAATAATTTGACAACTCTGTGAATATGAAAATATACAAGCACTGAGATTGTGGGTTTTTTTTTTTCTAATTGCAGTTTCACCAACAGATGTCGCCCTTGGGCCTTGGCCTATGAACCTCTTGAAAATGACCACATTATCCGCATAGAACAACAACGAAAAAACTTATCCAAGCAGTCTAATTTGGCAAAATCACATCACGGTCAGTTGCAGGGTTTTTCTAAAGTTCACCTTACCAAGAGGCAGATAGATAGACATTGTATTGAAGCAAAGAAATTACAATAGGGAACGTTCTGCACTAATAGCACACATCTGTAACGTAATAGCCTACCTAGGGGGAAAATTAGCTTTATTTGTCATTCAAATATGACGATGAGGACCCCAACGATTGGCCTTCCTTCCACCAGAGGGAGACTGGCACAGGAGATTCACCTTTTTCTCGACTAATTTGGTCTATGCCTATATTACTTTTGTATTGCTTTTGTATTAACATGCTTTAGACATATTTTTTATTTGTTATTTATACTAGTAGCCTATTGTGATGATTTTTCACGACCCAGATTTTTTGGTGCCCCCCCCAAGCACTTGGTGCCCTACGCGCAGTGCGTGATGTGCGTGTGCGGAGCGCCGGCCCTGCTACTTACAGTACAATCTACAATTCAATTGCTTAAATTCACCCAGGTTACACACGTATAATAAAAATATACATAATAGCCTATAAAAAATCACCTCTTCGATCCCACCAGGGCATACAGAAAGGGCAGGCTCTGGAATGTTGCTCACTGGAATGGACCGGGAAATTTCACTCAGTGGAACAGACTTAAGAATTTCACTCATTGGAACAGACGGGAACTTCATTCACTGGAACGGATTTGGGAAATTTTAACACTAGAACCAGCTCGGGAAGTTTTCTCACTGGAACAGACTCGGGAATTTGTTTCACTGGAACGGACTCAGGAACATTACTCACTGGAACGAACTGAGGAACATTACTCACTGGAACTGATTCGGGGATACCACTCAGTGGAAGCATTGTGACCACTTGCATTGCAATGCTGTACTCCATGGAGCAGGAATTTGTTAGGGGTGTAACAATACATCTATATGGATCGATTTAACGTCTAACGATACAATGCATCAATTTCACATGTAAAATATCAATATACACCTTTATTTTGACACTCTCCACATTCTCACGTAACATCCTTCCGCCAAAGCCCACATTTTCATTTACTCACAATACTGTCTACCGGTGAGTCTTTATAACGTTAATCTCCTCAGTTGAAATAGATGCCTGACAAGACTGACTGAACCCTAAACTAGTTTTGTCACAAAAGCTGGTATTGTCCACTGTCAAGGCATCGCGAGTTCATGTTTTACAGCAGAAACAGACAAGCAGTCACACCCTTGTTGGTGAACACAACACGATAAGTCCGTTTTAAGCACAGTATTCAGGTCAGATGTCCCTTTGAAAAGACGCGCTCTCTAAGAGGAGTTTTGTCAAAGCTGACTAAAAGTGATCAAGGATGGATAATTTTGACGAACTTGATGAACCCGTGATATCTTCTTCGGGGCGTAAAAGGAAAATAAAAGCTGAAACTTTTTCACGAAACCTTACTAAAGCAGCACGTTTAGTGGTGAGGGAAAAGCTCAATGTGTTGTGTGTACGTTAATCACAACAACAAAGCTTGTCAGGGTCTATATCATCTGAGGAGATTAACGTTACAAAGATTAACCGAGTGTTGTATTATTTATCATAGCAATTACTTGGTTTTGTTTAACTCAGAAACATGAAATGTGAATGTGAACAAACATTAAACAATAAAAACAATGGAAGACAAGGAACAGACTGAAACTGAGGGCTTAAATACATAGAAGACAAGGTAGCTAATTAGCAAGACACACCTGAACAGAACACTCAAATCAATCAGAAAGCACAGACAAACACACTGAAAACCCTAATAAGTTGATTGAACTCAATTGATTTGAGTAAACTCGTTCCCTCAATTTAATTGAGTAATGGGTTCTCCCAAAACGTGCATATTTAAGTTTACTTAACTTGGTGCTTATGTAGACTTGACTTAAATTGTTTAGTTCACCAAATTTGACATTTATTTAATGTACTTAGAAAATTAAGTTCACTTAACTTAGTGTTAATTTCCACTCTTAACCCGAATTAGTTGACTTTACTCGCAAATTGCGTGGAAACCCGTTGCCCTATACCACTTTAGTTTTTACACAAGCTGAAACTAAACATGTTGAGTTGTATTAACATGGAACCCTAACTTTTTACACAAGCTGAAACTAAACTTTTCATTTGAGTGTCACCATTGTTGAGATTCATATGCTGATTGTTGATGTCTATGTGTGACAAAATAACATGGCATTTAAAAAAAGAAATCTACATAATGTTTTTTACAACAGTTCAAATTATAAAAATTCTGTTGGATTTCCTGGTGAAAAAAATCACAGGTCTTTCATGTCAATCAAATGGCAAGATCTAGACAATAATAGATTAAACTCTTGATGAAATGAGGTGCTACTGACTTATAATCTTTGTTGATGACCTTTATTGATGATAACATCAATACGCAGTCTTAGTCACTGGATCACTTACTATTTCTATACCAATTGTGCCTTTTAAACTCACAGTTAAAGCAGCCAGAGAAGAACTAATGTTCAAATGTCAAGGGCCCAACTTAAGCCAACACTTGTCACCATTATGGTGACATCTAAACCTCTGTTAATTCTCAATACCGTCTGCTGCCAAGGCCTGTGCTCGTACTGCCTTGAACGCACGTTAGACGCGGGTCATTTCACGTGACCAGGCAGGTTTTAACCCCCTCCCCTTCCTTATGAAACTAAACATACTAAGTTATCTCTTGCTTAACCTGATTAGTGCAATGAATCTTTCATCTAAATAGTACAATCAACTAATGTTGTTTAGTAATGATAGCAGGTTTTTACTAAACATAAAATAATAAGTAATGATCACTCGTAAGTTTAATTAGAAACAAAATCTGGGTTTACAGTGCAGTTAATGAAGAAACTCTTCTGAAGAAGACAACAGAAACCCGAGGAAAATCAAACTCAAAAGATGACAACAATTAATAGATTGCAAATTACATTTTTTTTTTTTTTTTGTAAGTGTGGGAGTAAAACAGATACACAAAAAAACCTTTCAGACTTCTCAATTCTTTATTGTTCAGTCAAGAACAATGAGTAGAGACACAACCTCTAGTCATAGCACAAAACACAATTTCATATTTATTCATATATTATGTATGTTATATTAACGTGTGACTTATTGGTGAGGAATCTATGTTAAAACAGAAATAATGCATGGCTTTTGTTATGTACACCATTATATTAGATATTCTACAGTTGTAGTATTCCTCCATTTCCTACTTTTTATTCAAACAGTTTGCTAATAGTTTCTGGTAGTGAACATGAAGTAACATGTAATAAGTAATAAGCTTACAGTTTGATCATGATAAAACATACTAAAGTTTGTCCTTAGATCATATCAGGCTCTCAGCATATGACATGGTGTGAAAGAGGAGGGTTTTTTTTTCTGACACAGTGAGTCAGAGAAAATTGGCCACATCTACAGTCGCTTTCTCTGAGCACAGGTGCATTTCTTCTCTTGTTCTATAATCCCTGTATCCTTAACGCTATTTTTCCATCATGGACTGTGCTTTTGCAAACCTAGATGCTGCTGGTTTTCTACAGATTTGGCAACACTTTGATGCTGATGGTGAGAATGTAAAATCATTTAAATTCGGCTTTCAGATGTGATATTTCCATATATTGTGAGTATTGTGTTTAGATTTAAGTATTGTCTATATCTGTATCTGTTCATAAAATTGCATTTGATAAATACTTTTCTGCAGATAATGGCTACATTGAAGGAAAAGAGTTGGATGACTTTTTCCTGCTCATGCTGAAAAAATTAGGGCCAGAGGTATGTTAAAAAAAACTTAATATAATGGTTAACAGATCAGTAGTTTGTGCTAATTTAAATAAGACTATACAAATAGATGAGTAAGTTTATTAACAATTACTTATGAATCTAAATGTACATAAATTAAGAATCTTTAGTAAACCTATGTTTGCTATTTTCATTAATTAAATTTATTATGAAGTGTGTCCAATACATTTTGGACTCAGCACCGGTATAATTGTTGTTTTTGATGACACAGCTGTTATTGATTACATTGCTGACATTTATCGAAGAACAACAAACATACTATTTTTGTAAATGAGGTCATCCGTTTTCTCTGGCTGTTTACACACTAGAATCTGTCCTCTCTTTTCTGGAGTAAGCTGTCAACAGCCATTTAACATCTGCTGATTTATTTTTTAATTGTTGTGGTACTAGTGTGGTTTTTTTTCTGTCATTTTGTTTTTGATGGTTAATGCCACAGTTTATCACAGTTAAAGTAACGGTACTATTTATGTTATTTTTATAGAAACTATAGTAATCATAGTATAAAAAATGTACGCACATGTACACTTGTGACTGAAATGTTCTGTTTTCAGATTGGCACTTTTTTCAGGAAACTGGTTAGACACATAAGAAAAAAATACATGTTCTGTGTTCTCTACTGATTCTAAAACCCACTTCTGTAGTTAGTATAGGATAACTTTTGACTAAATGTACAGTGTTACATTGTTTTTACACAATAGTAGTTCTGAAGTTGATAATGCTAAATTTGTACTCTCAGTGAATAAGCGTTATAGTGATGTAAGTAAGCAGGCTTTTATAAATAAATGATGAGCCAGATGTTCACTGTGTACCAGCATATCTTAAGGGCATCTCTATTGCACAGGTGTACCAATCTAATGGCTTTGCTGAGTGATGTTGAGGAGCTTAATGAGAGGTAAATTATAGAAATGTGGTCATGGTAACCAGTTTGTTTTCTCTACTCTCCTTAGGATAAGATAACAAAGGGAAGCGTACAGCAGATAAAGAAGAGGTTTATGTCTGCCTATGATGTCACATCAGATGGACGCCTGCAGATCGAGGAAGTACATAAATTTTTTTTTACATTTGCCTACATTTTTTTTGTGTAGTGTTTAGTGTATAGAAGTAAAAATGAATGTTCATATAATATAATAATTTGATGGGCCTGGTAAAAATTAAGCATGAAAGCGGGAATAATAAAAGTGTTTTTAAACACATGCCTTACATTCTGGCTATTCCTCTATAATTAGTCTTTCTGTGTGAAAAGAAAAACAAACAAACAGCTGAATTACTTTCTGCATGCATTGATGGCAGAGGTTTGCTGCAGCTGTTATCTAGCTGCGTTATGGCTTCCGGCTGTTTCCAGCACCGTTGCACTAGTAAGATCAATGACATGAAAATTATTTGCTTTGTCATGTTAATGTTTGTTTTGCTTCCTTTACACAATAGATTTGTAAGTGAGGCTGGGGATGTTTGAAACACTGGATTAAATATAACTATTTCCAGCAGTCAGAGACGAGCTAGAACTACAAGTGCTATAATTAATGTGCTGTACATAACCACATTACTGAAATCAAATGTGTATTTTCATAAGTACATTATAGATTTTGCCATTTAACAACTGATTCTTAGGTGATAGCCGTTTTCAGTTGCCACTGTTTCACCATGTAAGTGGGCTTTGAAGCTGTACACTACTAATGGCTAGTCCACCCCCCAAAAATTAATCATTCAATCCCTCTTATGTTGTTCTAACCTGAGTGAGTTTTTCTTCACTGGAACACAAAAGATGTTTGGTAAGATAATACTTTTTAAAACTTTTTTTTTTTTTAATACTTTATTATATCTTTCCATTCCTAATAAATAATTGTAATCCAATTATGAAAACATCAAATAATAATATAAAAATAATAAATAAATAAAATAAGTAGCTAGATAAATTAAAATGGAGGATTATTATATGAAAAAAGTAATTAATGTAATATATATTCCTTTTGAGTTGCCCATGTCTTTTTAAACTGTATACCTTTGTTCTTCATTTTTATATGTTATCGTCTCCATTGAATGCATTTTAGAACCTAGATCTAACCAATCATTTAAAACTGGGGATTCTTGTTTAAAACTATATTTTGTGTCTTTACTATATTTTTTGTGTCTTTACTATATTTGGTTTCTTAAACATTTCTTCCATTACCTGAGTTACTTCTGTCCAATGTTTT
The DNA here is from genome assembly GCF_949152265.1 of Phoxinus phoxinus. Classification (NCBI taxonomy): domain Eukaryota; kingdom Metazoa; phylum Chordata; class Actinopteri; order Cypriniformes; family Leuciscidae; genus Phoxinus; species Phoxinus phoxinus. Next base: position 9,360,225 of record NC_136885.1, on the reverse strand, counting down.
TATTATTACCGGTATTTTACAAATATAAAATATGAGCATAATGAGCTTTAAGTTCTAATCCCCCTCTACCCTCCCCTCTATTGAGAATTGTCATTCAACAATAAAATAACAGGATCTTTGGGGATACAAATCCTCGAAGCCTTGTACAAAACATCAAGCTCCGTATCCCAGAATTTTTGCACATCTGGACACTCCCACAGCATGTGTACCAAAGTGTCCACACATCCCGATGTACAGAAATTACAATACGGGTGGGGTGATAGACCCATTACGTCGTATACTTGTGGTTATATGCCCTGTGAATAAAATGAATGAATTGGTGGTTCGGGTTTGTGGATGCATGGAATGTATTATCCCACACTGTATTCCATTCAATTGTCCTGTTAGAAACTTTCAGATCTAATAACCAAGCTCTAGAAAAGTTTTGAGATGTATTAAGATTGAGATGTATTCTGTATTAGGATTTTGAAAGCCGAGATAAAAATATGAAACAATTCCTGTACTTGGTGCGTTTGAGATCCAATTCACCACCGGGTGAGTATGAAGACTTATACCCCAAGGTACCTTATGGGCCTGTAATTTGAAATATAAAAATAAAGTGTTCTGCTAAATATTAAATGTTTCTATTAAGTCACAAAAGTCCAGAATTGAATCTTCCCCTTTTATGTCGTTTAACGTTAGAATGCCTTTTGTAGACCAGGAAGGCTGTACGAAAGGTTGACCACCAGAAAGTAAGTTCAGATTGTGCCAAATCGGAGTATGAGTGTGCCATAAAGTTTTAGATGCAGAACAGGCTTCAATCTTTATTAATATTTCAAGAGTGTAGGAAATTATAGGACCATAATTTAATGAGCATTTCCTGTGAGAAAGGCCTGAAAAAAAAAAAAAATCTTGCAAACGAATTGGTAAAATACGCTCTTTTTCTAATTGTTTCCATGAAGACTGAGAGCTTGAATCAAACCATTTCAAAACTGGATAAAAGACCAGTGGTACCATTTAAAATTAGGGCAGCCCATTCCACCTTTTATTTTACTTTTTTGAAGTGTAGACCACTTAATACGGGGACGCTTTCCATTCCAAAAATATTTTATCAGTAAAGAGTCCAACTTTTTCCAGTAATTCACTGGTGGGGGGAGAGGAAGCATAGACCTAATAAAATGAATGCGGGGTAAAATATTCATTTTTATTGTTGACATTCGGGCGGATGGCGATGAAGGCAAGACACATCCATCTTTGAATATCTGACTCAACTTCCCCATAAAATGACATATAGTTAACTTTGGAAATAAGGTGTAAAGTAGGTCTCAACTGAATCCCTAAGTATTTGACTTGTGTTGAAATCTGAATACTATTTGGAATAGAAAAATTAAAACCATCTGAATTGAGAGGCATTAAAATAGTTTTAGAATGATTAATTTTAAACCCTGATAATGTGCCAAATTTGTCTATAATTTGAAGGGCGTTAGGAAGTGAGCGTTGTAGATCGGATAAAAATAGCATCGTCGGCATACAAAGAGATAGAATGGGTTGATAAGCCTAACTGAATTGGGGTAATACGTTTACATTGTCTAAGGGTGCTTTCACACCTGTAGTTCGGTTCATTTGGTCCGGACTAAGGGCGAAAATTATTCTTTGTATCATTTTCATGCGTTTTGGTTTCTTTTCACACCACACTGATTGCTCTGGTCCGAATCAGATGATGAGTTGATGAAACGAACCAAAATGCAGTCACGTGACAACATCCACATCACTCGTTGGCCAGAGGTAACTGCACTTCGATTGGTCAGAATTAACGTTTTATTTTGTCGAGGTCATCGTACCAGGGGAACTTGTCTTTCTCCTTACCCGAGCTGCCTGTTTTATTAAGTGCATCCCTCACTTTTATGTATTGCTGGCGAAGTTTCTTTGCCTTAACCCTGCACTGCTCCACAGATCTCTGAAACCCCCTTTCCCTGAGCTGTTTACTAAATAAAACAAATATTTCGCTGTTTTTATGGGTTTTGGAGAGTTGGGAGCTAATATGGTCATCAGACCATATTTCTATGAGGCTCCGCACCTCCTCAGAACTCCAAGTTTGAGGAGTCAAAATGTCAACAAACATTATTCCTCATCCCATAATGCACAGCGCGGCTGACTACGGCAGCTGGTTTAGTCCAAAAGTTCGGATCACGTTCTCACCACAAACGAACCGCTCCAGAGTTCGTTTGAAAGCGTACCGAGACCACCTCTTCGAGGAGGTCTCGGTACGCTTGTTTGGTCCGCTTTTGGTGCGCACGCGAGTGCGATTGCTGCATTCTCACCTGCCTAAACGAACCGCACCAATTCGGAAAACGAACTCTAGTGCGATTCAACCGAACTAAACAAGGCAGGTGTGAAAGCACCCTTATATACTGTGCCTTCGGGTACAGAGAGAAGGCCTTTCTCCTCAATTCGCCGGTCTCGCCCTCTGAACTCTGGCACCTCCGTGGAGGCGGTGGTTGGGAAGTTCAGGGAGGCGAAGGCGCGCTCAGCTGCTTTTAGGACCTTCATACCGTTGAGATCTGGGTCCATGCCCAGGCAGGCGGGAAGGCCTGGCCCTTCATGGTCCGAGGACTGTAGACAGGGCCAGAGAGCCAGTGTCGCCTCTCGTGTGCCCCCTCTGGCTTGGAGCAGGGCGCAGAAGATACGTGACTCTCCAGGAAGAGGGATCTGAGGGAGGTTATCCAGCACGAGCGAACACAGCGTCGCTGATGGATAATCTCCCCGGAGGGCCTCATTACAACAGCTCTCTCCTCTCTTCCCGACTCCCCAGGCGTTCCTTACATCAGGCATGGGGTTGGGCCCATGATGAGAACTAGGCCTCGGGCTATTAGCCACCTCAGGGTAGAGTAGTTGGTCTCTCTCAAAAGGTTTTTGTTTTGGAGTATAGACTGATGCTCATGCTTCAGATAGATCTTATGTCCAGCCCACGGGACTGTCTGACATTTTTATCTTGAGTACATCGCCCCCTTGAGCTCTGTTGAGATTCTGTTCTGCAGCCCCTCGAAAAGATTATAATATTTTTTTGTAAGCCTATGGCTTTTCCGAGCCCTCAGGTAGATCTATGCTTGCAGGCTGGCCCTCACCAGGGCCGCCTCTGTAGCTGGCTTAGGCTTTGCTAGGGATAGTGGTGGTCTTCTGCTGAAGCATTTCTTCCTCTGGCCATTCACATCGTGAGTTTAGGCTTCCGTCTTCCCTAGATTATAGCCTCCTCCCATAATAGGGAGTTTTTCGGCCAAGGCCCGCCCCCTTCTCTGTATTCAGGGGTGCTAAGAGTAATGCAGTTTGGTAGTCGAGGCATGATTGTTAAAGATCTAGGGTTAGGCCTCCAGGAGGCCTCCCCATTACTATGGGTCGATCTCGAAGAGATCGTTTTGCCAGACCCCGCCGTACAGAGCTAGCATATGGACTTGGGCCTCCAGAGTTGGCTCCACTCAGCTTGCTGAGCCTGTCATCTCTAGAGCCACTGGCAGGCCCGCACCCTGTTACAATTGTCAGGGGCATATGGTTGTTACTCTCCCGTTAACTCAGGGTAGTTCTGAGTACTCCATTCTCAGCTCTGTATTAATCTACCTCACACCATGATGGCTCGGGTTGAGTGGAGAGTTCTAAACTTAATTTTATTCTGGTTTTTAGATGCTGACGCCCATGCATTTAGATGGTAGGCCCTCAATCTGGGGTCTCCAGTGGGGCAGAGTGGTGTACGTTGTACTCCCCTTGATTAAATGATATTGCTTTGTTGCTGAGTACACTGCCTTTGGCAATGTGATTAGGTACCAGCATACTGTAGGCGCTGCGTGGTTAGGTAGTAGGGCTCGGCAGGCCTCCTTGACCGGGCAGCCCCCAACAGGGCTCTTTAGGCCAGCTTACCTCAGGTGGTTGAGCTTAGTAGTTCGGGCAGTAGACTCACTGATGGGTAGTAGGCCTTAACAGGCCTCCTCGGAGTTGGGTCTCAACATTGTGGGACATACATTATGGCGGCGACCAGGTAGCTAGCCTTATTAGGAATCCTGTGGGTGGGCCCAATAGTTATGTTAAAATGGTATGGTTCCCAACAGTGTACCTTTGTAGCAGAATTAGACTTGCTAGTAGGCCCGACCAATCCTCACTGATAGGCGAGTCCCCAGCAGTGGTTGGCCTTATCAGGCCACTATATAGCTCAGTCCCCAACACCTTTGGTCTGTGGTAATTAGTCTCTTTCTTGAGAAGACTTTCAGGAGGCTGGCTTAAACAGTCCGCTCCGAGACTGGCTGGCCTTAGCAGGGGACCGCCCAGGCTCATAAATGGTAAATGGACTGCATTTATATAGGGCTTTCACAGACACAATGGCCACCAAAGCGCTTTACATATTGCCTCACATTCACCCATTCACTCACTCATTCATACACCGACGGCGGTGTCAGCCATGCAAGGCGCCATCAAGCTCGTCGGGAGCAGCTGGGGTTGGTCAGGTGGAACATTTGGTCAGGTGGAACCGGGGATTGAACCACCAACCTTCCGGTTTGTAGACAACCTACATGAACCATTAGGGCTGTCACTTTTTATTCGATATTCGAATATGCATTTCGAACATGACCTGAAATATCCGTAATCTAACTACAAATAAATTCTCCGGCTTTTAAAGTGCCACGTGTAGCGCATTTTTTACAGTCTATGATTAGACCGTTTGTTTTTTATTTTAAAAAAGCGTGTTATTTTGAAAGCGTGTTATAGGCTGTATGTTATAGTCAGATATGACGGCGCGCTGAAACACGCATCACCGCAGATGATGTATTCATCAAGCGTCAAGCCAACGTGCAAACTATCCCAAATCAAAGTGAAAGTATGTCACAGATGCTTTAACACAGAATAATAATAATCTTCATTAAAAGTAAAGAAACAAAATTATCTTACCAGGGCTGCCGCTCTCTCTTATTGCAGTCTTTGATTTTTAAATGTTAGCTGATGATCAATAAAATGCAGCTCATATCTGTTGCTTTCGGTGACATTAAATCCATTAAATCTGCATATAGCGCGGGAATTGAAGATCGGATTTATATCAAGATTTATATTTATATTTGCAAAAACACATTTAGGCCTATGTGACCAGGTGTAAATGGAATCGTTTTGATAAAAAAGTTAGCTATCCGATCTGAGAAAACGCATGAAGTGGCCAGGTGTAAACAACCTCAGAAACGCAGCAGACGGCCAGAGCATCGCCAGGCGTCCAACATCGTATGGCTGCAGGAATCAGGAAACTCCCCTCGCTAGCAAGGGTTGTAAGCACTATGCTGAGTCATGCTCTTCGGGATACCCCGTCTCTGAGGTCCGGGCTGAGTGGTTCACTGCCAGCTTCGCTGTCCCTCGGGTTGGATGCCTTACCTAAAGGCAAGTGTCCAGAGGCTCTGTCTTCGGACAGACAGGAAGTGGCCAGACTGAAGTGTCTATGTATTGACACCAGGTCAGGCCGTCCTGGTGGCATTTCGGGTGGTACGTTCCCAAATAGTTAGGCGGGTGCTCCTTCAGGTTCCCTAGCCACAAAATTTTAAGTTGTGGTCTTAGGCCCTTGAGTAGGCCCAGGTCATTAAACTAGTGCGAGAGCCTGCCTACCAAACATATAAATAAATGACAGACAGTTACATACGTACACTGTAAAAAAAAAATACATCCCAAAGTCTAAATTTTCTAGTGACTGGTCACATCTAAATTTTTCAATTAGTCTGACATATTATTTCTCATTGAACCAATGTTAACAGACTATTGCAACAATTAATTCTATTTATTTTACAGAATTTCACTTGGGCCAATTTAAAAATTTAGATGTGACCAATCACTAGAATATTTAGACTTGAGAGGTTAAATTTTTTTTACAGTGTATGACTAACATTTTATTGTGCAAGCTTTACGTTACACCTCAAATGATAAGGAATAGTAATTAATTAGCGAGTCCCCAAACTCATTCTCTCAATTGGCTTGGGTATGCAGAGCATTCAAAGCTTATGGACTGCACACCCCTAATTTTGTATCTGTATGTTTGTGTGAAGTCTTGTTTTCCCCTTCCAGGCAAAACTACACAAAGAGGACATTTACTCATAAAATATTAGGACAGAGGATCATTCTGGAAAATAGTACAAAAAAGGCAAGGGTATTGTAATAAATAACCTGATGATAAAACTGGTAAAAAACAAAAACAAAACAAAAACTACAAACAAAGAGGGACCTGAGCCATATCAAGAGACCAAAATATCATAGACTTGGGCCAGTAAGAAAGTCAAGTCACCTTCATTTATATAGCGCTTTTACCAATATAGATTGTATATTGGAAATTATATTTAATATATATATTTAATAGGAAATTAAAGTAACAGAGTTTGTTTTGGCTTTACAGCAGCTCTAGATTAAAGTTATTTTCCAGCTAAAGTTAGTTTTGATTGATACACTTCAGTCGCAACGATCATTAGTTATTAACTTAGGGGCCGCTAACACGACACCGTTCTAACAGAAAACCCTTAATGCGATCCGGCCGCTTATTTGCACAAAACAATTGGAGCCTGGTGGCTCGAGAACGCAAACCATAAAATAAGTTCCAAGGTACAAGCCTTGGAAAATGTATAATACATAATTTTTTATCGCTTCCGCGTAGCCACGTGAACCGGAATTATCCTGAAAACGTTGTATCTGTAAAGATAAGGTAAAGGGAAGGAGGCCTTCACAGGGGAGAGACTAGTTGACACTTCAGGACTGCGTTGTTGTCGTGTCCAGGCGCAGGTTCTTCATCAGATCTGTATACGGCCTGGATCCGGCGGACTGCGGAAAACCTTGGGATAAACAGAGAGACTAATATTAGTGTAGACGCCATCCTTCTTATGATGTAACAAATACATCAGGATTTATGGGAAGAAACCACCTAGCATCCACCTAGTGCGACCTAGTTACCGTATCTAACACACTAGCATATGGGCAAAAACATTGGTATGACATCTGCCTTGCATTAAGGAAGTAATTCACTTTTATGAGTGGAGACATAATTGATTTCAGTATGATTAAACCCCTTTATTAGCTGGTACTAAACAGTAAACATGTTGTGTGTGTGTGTGTGTGTGTGTGTGTGTGTGTGTGTGTATGTATACTAGATGGCGAATATGATCCTGCCCGAGGATGAGAACTTCCTTCTTATCTTTCGTAGAGAGGCTCTGTTAGATAACAGTGTGGAGTTTATGAAGGTAACCTTTCACTTCACATAATCACATTCTCATTTCACTTTTCCATTTTAAAAAGTTTCCACATTTCCCATGATAGATCTGGAGGAAACATGATGCTGACAGCAGTGGTTACATATCAGCGGTGGAGCTCAGGGTAAATGCACACACATGACTCAGAGGGAGATTTATACTCCAAGCGTAATTATAAGGTTGGACATGTCCACCACTTTTTGCCAGGGTCGGTATTTTCCCCACCTTTTTTTGGTGAACATTTTTGCAGCACGGATACCTAATGGAAATGAAACGTATCCAGTTGACGTTTATTTGTCTTAAATGAGAAGCAATCTGGCACTTTAATGTGTAGTTTTTGAAATCATGCTGATTGTTCGTTGCCAATGTTATCAGTGGCAGCAGAACTTTCTCTTTTGGCTAATGCAGTCTTCACACAGATGAGCGCGTCAATCTTAATGCCGTTGTGGAGACTCAATTATTTCCGGAGAAATCGTAAAACAAAATGTACACAAATGTGTTCCTGCACTTGAAATACAATCATTGATGAAATTTTTTTATTTTAATGAGGGAACCTATATACTCGATTTTAAGACCTTTTATTAAATAATTGATTTGTATAAAACTATACGGGGGCAGATTAACACAGAATCTCTAACACTTAAAAGTTCTACCAGACCATTAGGTTATATGAATACTGGTTGCGGATCTATGTATTTATTCACTTACGTGAAGAATCTCGGGGCTAACAATATATTTTTTTATAGTAGATGTAAGAATGAACATATCACATTAAACATTAGTTTAAAGCGTGTTTTGAAGCATGTTTAACTTGATGTAAGCTCACGTTTCTCCTCAAAATATCCTTGTCAAGAAGGGTAAGAACTGACTTTTTCTCATAAGTTAACATTCTACTGTTTCAATACTCTCACCAAGCACCAAATTGATTACAGAAATGTGACAATATTTTAATCATAGATTATCGGATTTCGCAATTTAATGATCAATTATGTTATTTACGTAGAAGTCTTTTTTCAATGTGCAAAACGGTACACACAGGACGTTTTTTTTTTCTTCCAAAGTCACTTTAGTGGCTCTGTACTATTCTAATCACAATTTCATAAAAATATTTCAATAATTTCTTTCTCTTACCTTCTCTTTTTTCTGTTTTGTTTGAGTCTAGTCATCATAATTAAAAGTGCCTCTTTTTCATGGTAGGTTTTTTTGAAGGACCTGTTTGAGCAGCACAAAAAGAATATTTCCTCAAGCAAGTTGGAAGAATACACAGATGCCATGGTAACATTGCTATTTTCAATTATGCACCATGCATTTATTTTAGTTTTATAAACCTAAACTTCTCAACTATCCATATCTTTCCATGCTTCTTACATTGAGCTCATGTTTCATGTTAGTCTCAGTTTCAATATGTTTTTGGTTGCCAATTGAAATAATCTAATGCAAAAAAGAATGCACATGCATTCAAAATAGGCAGTTAAAAACAGTTAAAACAGCCGCTTTAGAGATCGATATCTCTTTAGGGGTAGTTTAGGGGTAGAGTGAATTAATCAATAAACCTTAATGGTAAGGACATTTAACCTTTAAAACGTACTCGGTTACTAACGTAACCTCGGTTCTCTCTAGAGAGAGGAACGAGTACTGCGTTGTCGTAGCAACGCATTGGGGAAAATCCTTTTCCACGAGAATACTGAAGCAAAAAATTATCCTTAATTTTGTATCTATGTAAAACGCTTTGCCACAGCATACAGACCTAGGCGAGACAGCTCGCGCGCCTATTGGCTGCTGTGCGGCAAAAGCTTAAGCCAATCGAGCGAGCCCTTGAGTGACGTCACACCCAATGAGGGCGCTTCACGCCCTCCCGCGTCACGTCCCGCCGAAACGGGCGTGGCTTAGGGCTATATATTTCGCTCACAGGCTTATGAACTCTGATTTTTAACAGCGAAACAACCAGAGCGCATACACGGCAGGAAACGCAGTACTCGTTCCTCTCTCTAGAGAGAACCGAGGTTACGTTAGTAACCGAGTACGTTCTCTTACGAGAGATACTCTCGTACTGCGTTGTCGTAGCAACGCATTGGGGAACACCCTGTAAGACGCCGTGTGTGCAGTGATCCGACACCATAGACCCAGAGCACTGAGCTGGGGTTCATATAGTACATAATCACCTGTAGGACTCACAGAGAATCCTGAAAGAGGTGGGCTCTAACCACCATCTCTCACAAAAATGACTGCCTTAGCAGATCAGTATAGAATTGACTGCGCTTAGCAGATCAGTACAGAATACACTGCGCATAGCAGATCAGTACAGAATTAACTGCGCTTAGCAGTTTCAGCATAAAAATGCCATAATAGACGACTGAAATGTCAGTCTAACAAATACGGTTATTTAAACCGATAATATCTTGGCCTGTAAGGCGGGTACCTCGAGGTTATAAAACCTGATAAATGTAGACGGTGAGGCCCAGCCTGCCGCCATACAAATATCCCGTAAGGCAATCCCACTCGACCAAGCCCACGAAGAAGCCATACTTCTCGTGGAGTGCGCCCTAACACCCAAAGGGCACTGAATGCCTTTGGATGCGTACGCTAGAGCTATAGCGTCCACTATCCATCTGGATAGGCTCTGTTTCGAAGTGGCCAGTCCCTTGAGACGCCCACTAAACGAAACGAAAAGCTGCTCTGTCTGCCTGAAAGCAGACGAGCGCGACACATAAGCTCACAATGCCCTCACCGGGCAGATTAAGTTTTCGTCCATATTATCCCCGATGACCGGAAGGGCAGACAGGGAAATAACCTGCGCCCTAAACGGTGTGTTTAGGGATTTTGGAACGTAACCATGCTTAGATTTGAGCACGACTCTGGAGTCATTAAGCCCAAATTCCATGCACGACGCGCTCACTGAGAGCGCGTGCAAGTCCCCAACGTGCTTCACTGAAGCGAGAGCCAGGAGAAACACCGTCTTGAGCGACAAGTGTTTCATATCAATCTCCTAAAGAGGCTCGAAAGGAGGACCCTTCATGGCGTCCAGCACCGTGGAAAGGTCCCAAATGGGAACTGTGGGAGGTCTGGGTGGATTAAGTCTCCTAGCTCCTTTAAGGAACCGAATGACTAAATCGTTCCTTCCTATGGACTGGCCGTGTGCGGTTTCAGAAAAAGCCGCTATAGCCGCCACATATACCTTGAGTGTGGAAGGGGATCTCCCGCTATCCAACATCTCTTGTAAGAAGGACAAAACCTCTGTCACTCCGCAGTCTGGGGGTGACACGCCGCGAGACGTGCACCAGCCAGAAAAAACAGACCATTTAGACGAATAGAGCCGTCGTGTAGACGGAGCTCTAGCTTGTGTGATCGTGTTTAACACTCCCTGAGGGAGGTCAGCGGATACCCGTTGATGGCCCACACATGAAGGGACCATAGCTCCGGGTGAGGATGCCAAATCGAGCCACTCGCTTGAGAGAGTAGATCTCTCCTCAGAGGCACTGGCCACGGGGCGGTGCTGGCTAACTGCATCACAGCTGGGAACCAGGGTTGATTCGACCAGAGCGGCGCTACTAGCAGCACTGAGCATCCTTCCTCCCTGATCCTCTCCACCACCAGGGTCAGGAGGGAGACAGGGGGAAAAGCATATAGGGGGCGGCGTGGCCACTGATGAGCCAGCGCGTCCTTGCTTTTCGAGAAAAATTCTAGACAGTGAGCGTTCTCTGGGGACGCAAAGAGGTCCACTTCCGCTCTGCCGAATTTCTTCCACAACAGTTGTACTGTGTGTGGGTGTAATGACCATTCTCCTGCCAGAACGCGGTTCCTGGACAGTACGTCTGGTCCAACATTCAGGTGCCCCGGCACGTGCGCCGCCCTTAGTGAAAGGAGGTTGCAGCACGCCCATATCAGGAGGCGTTTGGTCAGCCTGTATAATGACAGGGACCTGAGGCCGCCCTGGCGATTTATGTATGACACCAATGACATGTTGTCTGAACGTATCAGTACATGGCAGCCCATAATCAGGGGACGAAAGCGAGTGAGCGCATTGCACACCGCTAACATCTCAAGGCAGTTTATGTGGAAGAGCTTCTCTCGCTCTGACCAAAGGCCAAACAGCGGTCTGCCCTCGAGCAGCGCTCCCCATCCTGCGTTGGATGCATCCGTAGACACCACCCTCAGACTCGAGGAAGTCCCTAGGCTTACACCTGACAGGTACCAGTCTTTTGACCTCCATGGTTTCAAAGCTGCAACGCAAGCTTGATTGACCTTGAGGCGAAGCCGACCGGAGGCCCATGCTTTGCATGGCACCCTCCCTTTGAGCCATATCTGCAGCGGGCGCATGCGCAGCAGACCCAGCTGCAGTACCGCAGATGCTGAGGCCATCAGACCTAGCATTTTCTGAAAGCTCTTTAGAGGGAGAACAGCGCCGCAGCGAAATGAGCTGACTGTGCGCTGGATGCGCAGCGCGCGCTGTTGTGACAGCTGCGCTGTCATCGACAGCGAGTTCAGTTCCAGTCCCAGAAAAGAAATATTTTGACTGGGGGACAGCGAACTCTTTTCCCAGTTTACTGTGAGACCGAGACTCTCGAGGTGACTCAGCAGCAGGGCCCTGTGCGCCACTATCTCTGAATTAGATTGGGCTAGAATGAGCCAATCGTCCAAATAGTTCAGCACTCGAACACCCTGCAGTTTGAGGGCAGCGAGTGCTGCGTCCATGCACTTCGTAAATGTACGGGGTGCTAGAGACACTGTACTGGTATGCCTGGCCCTCGAAGGCGAATCTCAAAAATCGCCTGTGACGTGACGCAATCTGTATTTGAAAATACGCGTCTTTTAGATCTACTGACACGAACCAGTCTCCTTGGCGAACGTGCGCAAGGATTTTTCTGGTCGTTAGCATTCTGAACTGGCGTTTCACAAGCGCTCTGTTCAGTTGCCTCAGATCTAGTATGGGTCTGAGACCCCCGTCTTTCTTGGGTACCAGGAAGTATCTGCTGTAAAGCCCCCCTTCGCTCTGAGCCTGAGATAAAGGTTCGATAGCCCTTTTCCTCAGAAGTTTCTGAATTTCGGCTCGAAGTAGATGTGCTACATTCGAATCTACCGAAGTCTCGACGCGCGCCGCATGGCGGCGAGGGCGTCTGCGAAACTGTAGCGAATAGCCTTCTTTTATGATGTTTATCACCCATTTTGAAACCCCGGGAAGCTTTTCCCATGCATCTGCACGTGTAGCTAGGGGCTGAGTGAAAAGCGCGCTCTGATCGACTCGCGATACAGCGGCTTTCGTGAGCTGCGACATTTGTAATGTCTCGCTCGCAACATCTGAGGCCGGGGCCGCGCTTATGAAAGCGGGCAGAATGTCCGCGCTCGACCCCTCGACAGCCTTCAGGCGGGAGAGGGAGGGCTAGACGGGCTCCGTAGGAACCGTGATGCTTGTGTGGGAACGCGGGCACTGGGGACCGGGCACGTTTACCACCTTTATAGCATCGCTCGCCGGAGCGGAGCGCCTGCACGCAGGTTTCGTTTTTACAGAAACCGTGCGATGAGCAGGAGGTAGCATTAGTGGGCACTGGGTAGTGGGCACGTGTGCTACTTTTAACGCGCAATCGAGTCGATTTTATGTGCGCGGGCCCTGTGTGTGGGGCCGTGTTTGTGTGTAGGGATGTGCACATTACAGCGGGCAGATTTACTACACAAGAAACACCGTCGGCCGTGGCCGGGACACCAGAAAATGCACTCTTTAATGGATTTATCTGGGTAGCCGTGAAAACGGCTGTTGTGTGCAGGCAAGCGGCCAGTGAGACACGCCTGTTGGCTGCAATGATCGCAGGTACAGTCGCTTCGCTTGGGACTGCACGAGCGGTGAGCTTCGGTGAGGGTCCGGCCGCAGCGGGACTTGAACACCGACGCTTCCCTAGCAGTGCTAGGATGTCTTCGGGGGCTCTGGCTTCAACGCTACCTTCTGTCACGGGCCACGCGGCGCGGGGCGGCGACCGGCAGAGCGAGAGCGCGGTCTCGAGCTCTGGTTCTGGCGGCGTTGAGATGAGGAGCTGGGCGGCGGTCTCGGCTGTGAGCTCTGAGCGGGCGGTTTCGCACGGCCTGCTGCAGAGCTGGAGCGCTTCGGCAGGAAGTGCTTCATAGCCTGGGTCGCCTTCTGCACCTCCGCATACCTGTCGGTGAAGTCCTTCACCGAAGTCCCGAAGAGGCCAGCAGGGGAGAGCGGGGCGTCGAGGAACGCGGTCCGCTCTGCTTCTGGCATGTCTGAGAGCGTTAACCAGAGGTGCCTCTCAGACACGGTGATCGCCGCCATACAGCGTCCGATGGCTTGGGCTGCAGACTTCGAAGTGCGAAGAGCCAGGTCTGTAGCGCTTCTCAGGTCCGCCACACAGATCGCCTCGGGTCCGTTCTCGTCCAGCTTGCGGAGGAGATCGGCCTGGAAGATCTGCAGCGTCGCCATGGAGTGCAGCGCTGACGCGGCCTGTCCGTTGGCGGCATAAGCGCGACGGAGCAGGGATGACGTCGTGCGGCAAGCCTTTGAAGGCAGCGCCATCTTAGCCCGCCGTCCAGCGGAGGGTGGGCATAAGTGGGCCGCGATAGGCTCTTCGACCGGCGGGAGGGAAAGGTAACCTCTGTTCTTAGCGTCGTTGACCTCGGAGAACGCTAGAGAAACAGATGACCTCGTCCTCGTAGAATACGGGGAAGTCCAAGCTCTTGCGACCTCCTCGTGAAGCTCAGGAAGGAAGGGGGCAGGCTTTGAGACAGGCGTCGACTTCTCCCCGGGCAGAAAATAGCCATCCAGCCGGTTTTTAGCGGGCTGCTCGGGCGAAACCCACTCAAGGCCAAGGCTCGCCGTGGCTTGAGTGAGAACGCGCATGAGCTCCGCCTCGTTGCTCGCTCTCTTTCCTTTTGGCGTGGGGGCAGGGGGCGCGAGATCCGCAGAGCTCGCCCAATCCTCGCTGCCGGAAGCCAAAACCGAGCACGAGTCCTCGTCCCTCAGCATGGCGTCGATGTCGATGTCATCGATGTCGTCGACGGAAGCGGCGGCAATCTGCGGTCGCTGTCCGTCGGGTATCGACGCTGAGGAAGCCGGAGACACAGTTCGCGGGCGCGCCGGCGAACTTGGGTGGCTTGCCGGAGGTTCCGGGTTCCGCTGTGCACGGCGCTTTTTACGGCGCGGCACAACAGCGGAGAACACGGGCTCCTGGAACGACGCCAGGCGAGTCCGCAGAGTCGCCAGAGGCAGAAGTTCACAGTGATGGCAGCCGCCATCCGCAAGAGCGATAGCCGCGTGTTCCTCGCCCAGGCAGGAAGCGCAAATCACGTGGCGGTCCCCGTCGCTGAGCGTGGTCCGTTTGCACGAACCGCAAAGAGGCATCTTGAGAAAGACGCCGCTTGAGATACAACAGAGTAAAACAAGTGTGTCGCGCCGGCGACCTCACACACACTCAATACGTGAAAGGATATATAGGCGCCGGAACGCGCAGCTGGAAGGCGACGAAGGCGGCGGTGCCAGCAGCTTGTCGTGACTTCTCCCGCTGAGGTGCTCTCTCGACGGCGCAGCTTCTTCACTCGGATCAGCGATGAGTTGTCCTCGCTGAAGGATAAAAAATCTGAGTTCATAAGCCTGTGAGCGAAATATATAGCCCTAAGCCACGCCCGTTTCGGCGGGACGTGACGCGGGAGGGCGCAAAGCGCCCTCATTGGGTGTGACGTCACTCAAGGGCTCGCTCAATTGGCTTAAGCTTTTGCCGCACAGCAGCCAATAGGCGCGCGAGCTGTATCGCCTAGGTCTGTATGCTGTGGCAAAGCGTTTTACATAGATACAAAATTAAGGATAATTTTTTGCTTCAGTATTCTCGTGGAAAAGGATTATCCCCAATGCGTTGCTACGACAACGCAGTACGAGAGTATCTCTCGTAAGAGAACACATAGCTTGACACATTCAATATCTCTCTATATTTAATCACTGAATATTTAAACTAAAAATAAAATCACAATTTCATTATTTAAAAATCAGTATGTCACGACTGCTAAGCAAGGAAGAAAGAGGAGAATAAGGTTCTGTTTGCAGCTTCACACTTTATTTACAAAATAAAACAAAGAAAGGTAATTCACAACTAAAAAAATTGCAACAGCTTTACAATCAACATGTAAATACAATACAGGACACGGAACGGATAAAAATAAGGGTCAAGACAAGTCACCTTTATTTATAGTATGCTTAAATACAGATTGTTTCAAAGCAGCTTTGATAAAAGGAAAATAATGCAACAAAGTTTGTTTTCGGCCGTACAGCAGCTCAAGAAGAAATGAGTTTCATTGTTTAGCTTAACTGATTTGAATTATAGAAATTGATATTGTGCTATGTGTATGCCAGGTAAAAGTCTAGTCTAGATTTAAACTGACAGAGTGCGTCCTGAAGAAGACTGTTCCAGAGTATGTTCCAAAGAGGAAAAGGATATACCACCTGCGGTTGATTTTGATATTCTAGGTATTATCAACTGGCCATTTTGAGATCACAATAGACGTGAAGGACTATAATGCTCAAGTACGTGGGAGCTAAACCATTTAGTGTTTTAATAGCATAATATAATAGCATAGATAACATTACAATAATCTAGCCTTGATGTCATGAACGCATTAACTAATTGTTCAGCATTTTTCATTGAGAGCATATGACATAATTTAGATATACTTTTAAGATGAAAAAATTAAAAATCCTCGCAGATATAATTTTTTTGCTAAAAAGGAACATAATTGACAAGATTGATGAAATGATGATTAAAAAGAGGATCTATGACCTCTGGAAGCATCTCTTTCAGTAGCTTAGTGGGTATAGACGGGTTTCTGTGCAACGTCATCGCAGAGATGCGCGCGCAACTAGGCGGCAGAAAGCACCTCTCTTTACAGCATTTCTAGCAGAAACAGATGAGCTGTTGTGCTGTAAACTACACTAACCACCAAAAAGATGGATTTAAAATGTATGAAATCAATACTTTTATTCATCAAGGATGAATTAAATTGATTAAAAGTTACAGTAAATACATTTATAATGTTACAAAAGATTCTACCGTATTTCAAATAAATGCTGTTCTTTTAAACTTTCTATTGATGAACTTCACACAGTTATTAAACTTAACTGAATTGACTTAACTCAACTTATTTCAACTTGATAATAACTGTTTAAAAGTACTTTTGTCTTTTTAGAGCTGGGTTACTGCGGAATTTAATTTATACATGTTGAATCATGTTTTTTTTCTCTCCCTCTTTATCATTATGAAGTTGTTTTTCAATGTAAACAATCTGTATTGTAGAAAGCACTGTATAAATATAGGTGACTTGACTTGACTCGGCCCACAGTCCTGGGGTTTCGGCACCATTGTAGTATATTTTGTGAGGTAAAGAAGGATTGGGGCAGTGAGCCAGTTGTACTCAGTTTTATTGTTTTTTCAAAAATAACCAAACAGAATAAAACTCAATTAAAAGCCAGCTTTTCAGCAGTATTCTCCAGTTTAATTTCAAGGTCAGTCCATTTGACTTGTGCTCTCTCTCTCTCCTCAATCAAACACTGGAGCTGGCTTTATTCGTTCTCTTCCCACTTACCCCTAATAATAATAATCATTACATTTATAGCTCTTTTCTCGACACTCAAAGCGCTTTACATAGAAGGGGGAATCTCCTCAACCACCACCAATGTGCAGCATCCACCTGGATGATGCGACGGCAGCCATATTGCGTCAGAACGCCCACCACACACCAGCTTACTGGTGGAGAGGAGACGGTGATGAAGCCAATCAGTATATGGGGATGATTAGGAGGCCATGATGGACAGAGGCCACTGGGCAAATTTGGCCTGGATGCCGGGGTTACACCCCTACTCTTTCGAAAGACATCCTGGGATTTTTTGTGACCACAGAGAGTCAGGACCTCGGTTTAACGTCTCATCCGAAGGATGGCGCTCTTTGACAGTATTGTGTCCCCGTCACTACACTGGGGTGTTAGGACCCACACAGACCACAGGGTGAGCGCCTCCTGCTGGCCTCACTAACACCTCTTCCAGCAGCAACCTGGTTTTCTCAGAAGGTCTCCCATCCAAGTACTAACCAGGCTCAGCCCTGCTTAGCTTCAGTGGGCAACCAGTCTTGGGCTACAGGGTGATATGGCTGGCTGAGTGAAAACAGCTGTATTAACTGACTCACTACCGCTCATCCCACAGTCATGCTCACTTGTTGCTCGACCATGCCTCCTCCACCACAACTCCCATAGAAAACCAAAGAATACTCTTAATGTGCCTTAATGCATTATAATTTATTAATAAAAGGTGGAAGAAAGTTATTTTAGTTTATAAAGTTTAAATATATTTTTGAACACAAACCCATCTATTTACTTCAGAAGCCCTTAATTAACCCCCCGGAGCTGTGAGGAGAACTTTTATGATGGATAGATGCACTTTTTGGGGCTTCAAAATCAGGACTGCCATTCACTACCACTTTAAAGCTTGGAAGAGCAATGATATATTTTAACTCCGATTGTGTTCATCATATACACCTAGGATTATACACTTAGGAATCATGGGGTAATTTTCATTTTTGGGTGAACAATCCCTTTAAAAGGAACTACTAAAGATGAGCATAACCAATGTTCATCGCATATGCAGATTGATATCTAAAAATTGTTTTTATTTTTCTTCTCACTTAATATCCATCCATCCATCTTCTTCCGCTTATCCGGGGCCGGGTCGCGGGGGCAGCAGTCTAAGCAGAGATGCCCAGACTTCCCTTTCCCTAGCCACTTCCTCTAGCTCTTCCGGGGGGACACCGAGGCGTTCCCAGGCCAGCCGAGAGACATAGTCTCTCCAGCGTGTCCTAGGTCTTCCCCGTGGTCTCCTCCCGGTGGGACGTGCCTGGAACACCTTCCAGGGAAGGCGTCCAGGAGGCATCCGGAACAGATGCCCGAGCCACCTCAGCTGACCCCTCTCGATGTGGAGGAGCAGCGGCTCTACTCTGAGCTCCTCCCGAGTGACCGAGCTCCTCACCCTATCTCTAAGGGATCGCCCAGCCACCCTGCGGAGAAAGCTCATTTCGGCCGCCTGTATCCGGGATCTTGTCCTTTCGGTCATGACCCAAAGCTCATGACCATAGGTGAGAGTAGGAACGTAGATTGACCGGTAAATCGAGAGCTTCGCCTTGCGGCTCAGCTCTTTCTTCACCACGACAGACCGGTACATCGACCGCATTACTGCTGAAGCTGCACCGATCCGTCTGTCAATCTCCCGTTCCATCCTTCCCTCACTCGTGAACAAGACCCCAAGATACTTGAACTCCTCCACTTGAGGCAGGAACTCTCCACCAACCTGAAGTAGGCAAGCCACCTTTTTCCGACTGAGGACCATGGCCTCGGATTTGGAGGTGCTGATTCTCATCCCAGCCGCTTCACACTCGGCTGCAAACCGTCCCAGTGCATGCTGAAGGTCCTGGTCTGATGGGGCCAACACGACAACATCATCTGCAAAGAGCAGAGACGAAATCGTGTTGTTCCCAAACCAGACACCCTCCGGCCCCTGGCTGCGCCTAGAAATTCTGTCCATAAAAATTATGAACAGAACCGGCGACAAAGGGCAGCCCTGCCGGAGTCCAACATGCACCGGGAAGAAGTCTGACTTACTGCCGGCAATGCGAACCAAGCTCCTGCTTCGATCGTACAGGGACCGGACAGCCCTTAGCAAAGGACCCCGGACCCCATACTCCCGGAGCACCCTCCACAGGCCGCCACGAGGGACACAGTCGAATGCCTTCTCCAAATCCACAAAGCACATGTGGATTGGTTGGGCAAACTCCCATGAACCCTCCAGCACCCTGTAGAGGGTATAGAGCTGGTCCAGTGTTCCACGGCCCGGACGAAAACCGCACTGTTCCTCCTGAATCCGAGGTTCTACTATCGGCCGTATTCTCCTCTCCAGTACCCTGGCATAGACTTTCCCGGGGAGGCTGAGAAGTGTGATCCCCCTGTAGTTGGAACACACCCTCCGGTCCCCCTTCTTAAAAAGAGGGACCACCACCCCGGTCTGCCATCCCAGAGGCACTGTCCCCGACTGCCACGCGATGCTGCAGAGGCGTGTCAGCCAAGACAGCCCCGCAACATCCAGAGACTTGAGGTACTCAGGGCGGATCTCATCCACCCCCGGTGCCTTGCCACCGAGGAGTTTTTTGACTACCCCGGTGACTTCAGCTTGGGTGATGGACGAGTCCACCTCTGAGACCTCAGCCTCTGCTTCCTCCATGGAAGACGTGACAGCAGGATTGAGGAGATCCTCGAAGTATTCCTTCCACCGTCCGACAACATCCCCAGTCGAGGTCAACAGCTGCCCACCTCCACTGTAAACAGCGTTGGTGGGGCACTGCTTCCCTCTCCTGAGTCGCCGGACGGTTTGCCAGAATCTCTTCGAGGCCAGCCGATAGTCCTTTTCCATGGCCTCACCGAACTCCTCCCAGGCCCGAGTTTTTGCCTCCACAACCACCCGGGCTGCAGTTCGCTTGGCCTGCCGGTACCCGTCAGCTGCCTCAGGAGTCCCACAAGCCAACCAGGCCAGATAGGACTCCTTCTTCAGCTTGACGGCATCCCTTACTTCCGGTGTCCACCACCGGGTTCGGGGATTGCCGCCTCGACAGGCACCGGAGACCTTACGGCCACAGCTCCGAGCGGCCGCTTCGACAATGGAGGTGGAGAACATGGTCCACTCTGACTCAATATCTCCAGCCTCCCTCGGGATCCGGTCGAAGCTCCGCCGGAGGTGGGAGTTGAAGATCTCTCTGACAGGAGACTCGGCCAAACGTTCCCAGCAGACCCTTACAGTACGCTTGGGTCTGCCAAGTCTGTCCAGCTTCCTCTTCCGCCATCGGATCCAACTCACCACCAGGTGGTGATCAGTTGACAGCTCCGCCCCTCTCTTTACCCGAGTGTCCAAGACATACGGCCGCAGGTCAGATGAAACGACCACAAAGTCGATCATCGACCTACGGCCTAGGGTGTCCTGGTGCCACGTGTACTGATGGACACCCTTATGCTTGAACATGGTGTTCGTTATGGACAAACTGTGACTAGCACAGAAGTCCAATAACTGAACACCGCTCGGGTTCAGATCAGGGGGGCCGTTCATCCCAATCACGCCCCTCCAGGTAACACTGTCGTTGCCCACGTGGGCGTTGAAGTCCCCCAGTAGAACGACGGAGTCCCCAGTCGGAGCACTTTCCAGCACCCCTCCCAGAGACTCCAAGAAGGCCGGGTACTCTGCACTGCCGTTTGGCCCGTAGGCACACACAACAGTGAGAGACCTATCCCCAACCCGTAGGCGCAGGGAAACGACCCTCTCGTTCACCGGGGTAAACTCCAACACATGGGGGCTGAGCTGGGGGGCTATAAGCAAACCCACACCAGCCCGCCGCCTCTCACCATGGGCAACTCCAGAGTGGTGAAGAGTCCATCCTCTCTCAAGGAGTGTGGTTCCAGAGCTTAAGCCGTGCGTAGAGGTGATTCCAACTATCTCTAGCTGGAACCTCTCAACCTCACGCACGATCTCAGGCTCCTTCCCCACCAGCGAGGTGACGTTCCACGTCCCTAGAGCTAGTTTCCGTGTCCAGGGGTCGGGTTGTCGAGGCCCCCGCCTTCGACTGCCGCCCGATCCTCTAAGCACCGGCCCCTTACGGCCCCTCCTGCAGGTGGTGAGCCCACGGGAAGGCGGCCCCACGTCGCTCCTTCGGGCTGAGCCCGGCCGGACCCCGTGGGGGTAGGCCCGGCCACCAGGCGCTCGCATACGAGCCCCAACCCCGGGCCTGGCTCCAGGGTGGGACCCCGGCTGCGCCATACCGGGCGACGTCACGGTCCTCGATGTATTTTTCTTCATAAAGGGGTTTTGAACCGCTCTTAGTCTGACCCGTCGCCTAGGACCTGTTTGCCTTGGGAGACCCTACCAGGGGCATATAGCCCCGGACAACATAGCTCCTAGGGTCATTCGGGTACTCAAACCCCTCCACCACGTTAAGGTGGCAGTTCAAGGAGGGGGTAATATTCTCACTTAATATCGGATATTAAAATGGAATAAAGTAGGTAGGTTAGCTGATTACCTCAAAAGTCCATCAGTTCATACAGTTCAAAACCTTCTCCTACTTTGTCTTCATTAGTTTACTGTTTGTATTTATAGATTATTAGACAGAGCAGATATACGAAGAGAACGTAAACGGTATATGAAAACGTGTTGTAGCGTTTGCTTTTCTATTATTAGTAATAGACAGGCAAACAAACACTATAGTGATTTCTCATACCATCCGCATTCAGCAAATAAGCATTTCAATTATTTAAACAAGGCTTTGAATATCTAATAAACATTTTATTTCACAAACCTTGCAGCAGCAGCCATATCCCTGTAGCCCAAGACTGGATGCCCACTGAAGCTAAACAGGGTTGAGCCTGGTTAGTACCTGGATGGGAGACCTCCTGAGAAAACCAAGTTGCTGCTGGTAGAGGTGTTAGTGAGGCCAGTAGGGGGCGCTCACCCTGTGGCCTGTGTGGGTCCTAACTGTAACGGGACGAACAAGACGAGTTCAAAATCAGCCACCTTGGCTAGTTCAGAACACAATGATAGTTCAGCATTGATTGGAACTGGACAGGAAGACAGCTTAAGACCAGACTCATTGACAGTGACTGGATCGGCTGACGTGACGTGAGGGAGTTCAGGCTCGGCTGACGTGACGTGAAGCTCAGTCTCTGGATCGGCTGACGTGACGTGAAGCTCAGTCTCTGGATCGGCTGACGTGACGTGAAGCTCAGTCTCTGGATCGGCTGACGTGACGTGAAGCTCAGTCTCTGGAGGCGTAGGCTCAGCAGGTCTGACGCGAAGAGACTCAGGCTCAGTAACTGGGCAAGACGAGGATGTACAGGCGGCCTCCATAGCCATGACAGGGCAGGACGAGGATTTGCAGACGGTTATCACTGACACCTCCAAAGGTTCTGCAGCAGACGCCGCCATCTCTGGAGGTTCTACAGTGGTAGCATCAAGAATCAGGTAAAGTTCATTAACAGTACAGGTACAGTGCTCATCAACGGTTCCTTTGACCGTGACATGACAGGCTGAGAGGACATTGCTGGGCGCTACCACCATACAAGGGGCTGAAGCGAGTACCGCCGCTTCTAGAGGTTCTACAGCACGTGCCGCCATCTCTGGAGAAACTGCAGCGGGTGCCATCGCTTGGGGTAGTTCTGAGGTGGTGTACGCAGCCCAAACGCAACATAAAGCGATCCCCATCATGGGAAGCACTTCTGACAGGGTAATTAGTACAGGAGGATTAAAGTGAGTCGGTTTGGGGATACCAGCTGCGCGGGCAGACACCAGTGGTGAATCCCTCACACTGGAAACCAGACTGGGAAATCGAAGCACTGACCTTGAATATCTGGGTGTGGCAGAGAGGACGTGAAAAGACTCTGGCTGGTCAGCGGTGACATGACGATACTCTGGGAAATTCGCTGAGATGTGAAGAGACTTGTGAAGATCCGTTGAGACCTGACTTGACTCGTAAAGATCAACCGTGACTTGGCTTGACTCAGAATTGGTAGCTATGACGGAACGGGATGTTGTGTCCGCCATTTTGTGAGCTTGCTCTGGTGCAGCCGCCATTACTTGAGTGAGGGGGGAGTCGCGTTCCTCCGCGACACCCACAGTGAACGATAAACCAACAGTCAACAAAGCATAGTCCATAAACTGACTGAGTGATGAACGGGGACCCTCACAGATTAAATGTGATTTGAGCGGCTGATTAATGCCCTCACAGAAGAAATCTATGAGCACACAGTCCGGCATATCAGAAAAATAGGCGAGATCTAAGTACTCTTGTATATACTCCTCGAGCGATCGCGAGCCCTGCTCGAGTTTTAATAACATTCGTGCAGTGTCCATACCTGGCCAATATCCACAGGGAAAGCCGCTGGATCCTTGTGTGGCCGAGTATTCTGTAACGGGACGAACAAGACGAGAGACGTGCGGATCCATATGCAAGGCTTTATTCCAAAATGTGGTAGTCATACAGGCAAGGTCAATCAACAGCAAACAAGTATGGCAGAGGCATGACACAGAGTAATCCTTATGGCAAGCGTAGGTAGACGATCGGCGAACAATATCCAACAGGGGCAAGGCAAAGAGAGATAATCCAGGTAAACAGCGATAATCCAAACAAGGAGCAAACCGAATCCAAAGGGCTAGGCTGAGGGAGAATCCAGGAAACACGGGCAAGAATCAGGAAACACAAAGGACAAGGCAAGACTGAGATCACTGGTTGGGCTCTGTAGAGAAGCTAACACTAGGGAAGTGCTAAAAGCAATACAATACTCGGCACCAGGGAGAGAAAGTCCAAGGCTTATAAGGAGTGTGAGATAGTTCTCAGGTGTGAGTAGTGGAATCAGCTGTGTGTTGTCAATGCAATGAATGATGGGAATTGAAGTGAAGTGCAAGAGTCCATGCTGTGAGTGGGTGACCTCTGGTGGTGACCAACCGGAAGTGCATGGACCAGATTCGTGACACTAACGCCCCAGTAAAGTGATGGGGACACTATATACTGTCAAAGAGCACCGTCCTTCAGATGAGACGTAAAACCGAGGTCCTGGCTCTCTGTGGTCATTAAAAGCATCTTAAAGAGTAGGGGTGTAATCCCGGTGTATGCTTTGGGTGTACAGTAGTACATATGAAAGCGCTATATAAATGCCTCATTCTATTCTATTCATTCTTGCAAATTTAGGCGAATCCTGCAATGAGATATTTTTAAATGTGCATTTGTAGCATGCATAAAAACTCTGTGTGAAACAGGCGGTTTTTGCAATGTGGGTATAAGCTATCACTGGAGAAGCTATATCAACAAACTTTAAATCCTTGATTTCAAACTATGATGTGCTTTTTTCCAGTTGGACGCTATGTCACAATCACTGTGCTCTACATAAAATTAGCGCTGCCTTGCCTTTATTTGGAAAAACATCATTTTCAGTCCACAGTGTTACCAGATTACTGAGTGCACTGTTCGTAACAGTGTTTACTTCTCTTTTTATTAATATTCACTTTTTTTGTTGAAAAATTCTATAAGAAAATCGAGAAGCTGCTACCTAAAGCAATGGTTCTCAACTGATTTGGCCATGGGACCCTCATTTTCCCATGGCCATTAAGCTACGACCCAAATTTTTTGATATTTGAACCAAACTAATTTTCTCCAACCCACTTTTGGGTCGTGACCCACTGGTTGAGAAACTGATCTAAAGTATATCTGTTTATTGTTCAAAGTTGAACTTTTTTCATATTAATTTTCAAATTATTTATTTCTAATTTAGTCAATATTATGTAAATAAGTATACATTTAATTTCAGTATTTTTTATGCATATGCTTTTACTTTCTTTATTGGTTCCCAATTCTGGTCCGAGTACCCCCAGCATTGCACATTTTAGATGTAAACATCTCTAAGAATTTTATAAAGAATGCTTTGTGTGCACAAAAATACAAAAACAAAAATAAAGTCTTTATTTACTAAATATCTTCACTTCTGCATAGATCTCAGCCATGACGCATCCGTGTTGTGTTGACGTGAGAGCCGATATTCTCACGATACAAACCATCCTGCAAAAGAGATGGAAGACACATTTTTTTTGCAAAAATTGACTGTAAATTGCCTGTTAAAAATTAGGTGATATTTTTAGGTCTGGAAAATTAATGTTATTACATTTTTAATAATGAAATTGTGTGTAAAAGAGAAATTTTTCAATTGAAATATTCACAGCTTAAATAACCACGTTGATTTTCAGTCCCTATAAATGCAAGCTATTAAAATACTTACATTCCATCTGCATGATTTGTATTTGTTGTCTATGTATACAAATCATTAGTCTCTGTATCCCTGCTGTTTCAGCATCTTGAAATCTGAGTTATGCTTTTTATTTAAGATCCTGAGTATAGTGGTCTATTAACTGTGTTCATTTTTTTAACCACATTATTATTTTTATAATTACACTAAATTAGCATGTTGAATTAACAGCACTAGTTTTTATCATACGACAGTACACAATCCTTTCTTGATCACAGCAGCCAACAAAGCAAATAAAAAAAATAAAAACATATATACCATCAGTGTATATAGGTACACTGCTCCGTTAGTGGCTAAGGTCAGTTTATTGTCCAAGTACACTCCAAAATGAATAATACTTTTAATAATAATAATGAATAATAATTTTGTTAATTTTCATTATTTGAGTCTAGAAAAATTGTTCAACCATTTTCTAAATATGAACTTTGTTTTTGTGTCTTTCAGATGAACATTTTTGACAAAAACAAAGATGGCAGATTGGATCTTAATGACCTGGCTAGGTGATGTGTGTTTAATGATAGCACTTGTGTACTGTACATGTGAAGCTGTTTAGGCATTGCTATTAAGAGGGAGTATGGGTGTTTGTTTTGTTGAAAGAGAGGCAAAGGCTCAGTGCCTATAAAAAAAATAGGCAATAAATAGTGCCTATACATTTTTTTTTAACTGATAAATCAGCCCCATCAGTTCCAAGTGATCAAGGGCTTAGGTTGTTGCATTTTAACACATGTAGGAGGGGCTCAGTTGTGCCAACTTTTGACTAAAGTGGGGGATTAGTTTTACCTACATTCAGCAAACTCGATATATTGTTCTCATCGAGCCAGGAACTTTCTAATTTACAGTCATATGCTCTGACCAACAAGGACATTAGCTTATTTTTGTTTGTTTTTTGCATGTGGATTTTTTAAAATCAAGCTCTGAATTTTGAACTAAGGGCTTCATATGATTCACAACAATCTATCTCAACATGATGCCTATATACTGAAGATGCTAAATTGCAAATGGGTATTGGATACATGGACCGGTATTGCCATGGCAAGGGATTTAAGTAATTACAAAAAGGAAAACCAGAAGAGTCTCATATTTTCTAAATAATAAATTATACACTATTTATTTCTACATAAAATAATACAAAAAGGAAAACCAGAAGAGTCTCATATTTTCTAAATAATAAATTATACACTATTTATTTCTACATAAAATAATACAAACAAAAAGTAAAAAAACACAATTTATATATTTGTATAATTAATGCATTATGTGCGAGTAAAAAATATGCAGTTCCCTTTCAAGGGAACTCGAGCTGCGTCGAGATGCAGTGGGAACGCCCCTGCGTGATTGCGTTGTGAAGCACGTGTATAATTAGTCCAATGGAAAGACGAGACGTCATAGGCGGGTGACGTCATCGACCAGGAAACTAGGGAATTCTGAGGAATTGGATGTCGTCAGTATTGATGCAGGAGATTATGAGAGTTCGTCATCTCATACCCTTGTTGATGAGGAGCTTATGTAGGTTGTGACTTGCGCTGTTGCCAAATTAAATTGACTGGCCAGCCGAGGAACAGTGTGATGAAAGAAAGAGTTTACTAGATGAAAGATATTTACCATCCAGATCACAGCCTCCTCGCCAGGGTTTGCCATTTTTTCCCGCTCTCCACACTGAGGTGTCGAAATCGTGGAATATACCGGTTTCATTTCGAGTTTTTAATCCTCAGACATCTAATTACAGTAATGTTATGGGTATTAAAGATTTTGGTTATATGACAATGCCTCGGGCTGAGGAGACGCTTCTCTTTCTTCGCTATCTCTCTCCTGAGTCAGAGTCATCATTAAAAGCCCCGTTGTTACCCACCAAGCCATTAAAAGCTACTTCAGTGCTGGTGAGTAAAGCATATTTGGCAGCAGGTCAGGCTGCGGCATGCTTGCATACTATGTCTATCTTGCAAGCATACCAGGCTGATCTGCTTAGGGAAATGGATGATAGTGAGGAAGTCAGCGCTGACGCAATTCGAGAATTGTGTCGCACAACAGATCTGTCTCTCCGGGCCACCAAGGAGAGGGCCAAATCAGTAGGCCGTTCTATGGCAGCTCTGGTGGCCATGGTGCCACACTTATGGTTGAATTTATCTGATATTAAAGATAGAGACAGATCTGTTCTTTTGGACGCTCCACTTTCGCCTTCGAGTTTATTCGGCGACGCTATAAACACTGTCATCGATAGATTTCAGGAGTCGAAAAAGCAATCTGTGGCGTTCCAGAAGTTTCTTCCTCACCTGTCTAATGTCCCTGAGACTGCTGGGTGGAGCAGTCTCGGCCGTCTCGGGTGTCGGTGTCGTCTTAGCGGCCCCTAATTAAATAACAAATGATCACTTCGACGGAAGTGAATCAATCAAAACTAACTTTAGCTGGAAAATAACATTATTCAAGAACCGCTATAAAGCCAAAACAATCTATTACCTTAAAGTAAAGCTGCTTTGAAACAGTCTACATTGTTAAAAGCGCTATATAAATGAAGATAACTTGACTTGACTTATGTACATCACAGAGAGACTTTCAACTTCCTTGAAAAACATGTTGTTTATGTTTAAAAATGGAATGTATACCTCATGCACAATCCACATTAAGAAACTATTTTTTCAGTGTATACATTAGGGGTACATTTACATAAGTTGAAACATTCCTTTAACATGTTCACATTTAATGTATCACAATCATTGGAACATCTCTGCTCAGTGAATGTGGGATTGCACACATACTGTACCTCTAAGCAAAATATAACTCTACCAGCTCCCCTCCCTGTGTCTGTGTCTAGAATATGATCCTTAAACACATGTGTACAATCTATAGTCTGACTCATGCATTTTAAAATGCATAAGATAACACAACTGATTATGAATACCAATAAATAATAATACTACAGATACATAATATTAAATAATGAAATTATATTAAAAGATGAAATTTTAGTCTTCAACAACAATCTTACATTTGGGAGCAATTTTACAAGAACATACATTGCTTAAGTACCTTTTTGTAATAATGGTGTACCAATACACACTGTATAGGCTTTTTAAAAATGACAGGTTACATATCTATGCATTTATACAGTAATCTTTTTAACAAAAGTGCACTAAAAACGTACTCGGCTACTAACGTAACCTCGGTTCTCTCTAGAGAGAGGAACGAGTACTGCGTAGAACTACGCTAGGGGAAAATCCTTTTCCACGAGAATACTGAAGCCAAGAAAATTATCCTTAATTTTGTATTAATGTAAAACGCGTTGCCACAGCATACAGGCATAGGTGAGACAGCTCGCGCGCCTATTGGCTGGACTGCAGGCAACTGCTTGAGCCTATCGAGCGAGACCTAGAGTGACGTCATACCCAATGAGAGCGCTTCGCGCCCTCTGCGTCACGTCCCGCCGAAACGGGTGTGGCTTAGGTCTATGAAATGCCGCTCGCGGGCTCATATCTCTGATTTTTCACAGTGAAGCAACCAGAGCGCGTGCACGCACGGCAGGATACGCAGTACTCATTACTCTCTTACGAGAGAACCGAGGTTACGTTAGTAACCGAGTACGTTCTCTTACGAGAGATACTCTCGTACTGCGTAGAACTACGCTAGGGGAACCTAATGTAAAACGCTGTGCGTGCTGGGATCTGACAACATAGACCCAAAGGGCGACCGCCCGGGGTTCATACAGTGCACAATCACCCAGGGGATTCACAGGGAATCCTGGAAGAAGAGGGTTTTAGCCACTATCTTCCGTATATGGCAGCTTAGAGCCGCACTGCTATTCATAATAGCCATATAACTCAAGACTGACAGTGTCAGTTTAACGATTTGGCCGTACTAGAACGCCAGTAACCTGGCTTGTAGTGCGGGAACCTCTAGGTTGTAAAACCTTATAAATGTAGACGGGGAGGCCCAGCCTGCCGCCATACAGATATCTTGCAAGGCAATCCCACTTGACCAGGCCCACGATGAAGCCATGCTTCTCGTGGAGTGCGCCCTGACACCCAATGGACATTGCATGCCCTTGGTTGTGTAAGCTAGCGCTATTGCGTCCACTATCCACCTGGATAGGCTAGTCCCTTAGAACGCCCGCTAAATGAAACAAAGAGCTGCTCCGTCTGTCTGAAGGCAGACGAGCGAGACACATAAGCTCTTAATGCCCTGACTGGGCAGACGAAGCTTTCGTCCACATTTCCTTCAGTGACCGGTAGGGCAGACAGGGAAATGACCTGTGCCCTAAACAGTGTATTGAGGGATTTAGGAACATAACCGTGCTTAGGTTTGAGTATAACCCTAGAGTCATTAGGCCCAAACTCCATGCACGTCGCACTCACTGAGAGCGCGTGTAAGTCCCCTATGCGCTTCACTGAAGCCAGAAGAAACGCCGTCTTGAACGACAGGTGTTTAAGATCAATCTTCTGCAAGGGCTCAAAAGGATGACCTTTCATGGCTTCCAGTACCGTAGAAAGGTCCCATATAGGGACTGTGGGAGGTCTGGGAGGATTCAGTCTCTTAGCTCCTCTAAGGAAGTGATTGACTAAATCGTTCCTTCCTATAGACTGGCCAAGCGCTGTCATAGAGAACACTGCTATGGCCGCCACAAAGACTTTGAGCGTGGAAGGGGACCTACCCTTATCCAGCAGCTCCTGTAGGAAGGAGAGAACCTCTGTCACTCCGCAATTCAGGGGTGACACGCCACGAGCTGTGCACCAGCCAGAAAACACAGACCACTTAGATGCGTAGAGATGTCGCGTAGACGGAGCTCTGGCCTGCGTGATCGTGTTTAACACTCCCTGTGGGAGGTCAGCGGGTACCCATTGATGGCCCACACATGAAGGGACCACAGCTCTGGGTGAGGATGCCAGATCGAGCCGTTGGCTTGAGAAAGGAGATCCCTCCTCAGAGGCACTGGCCACGGGGCGGTGCTTGCTAACTGCATCACAACTGGGAACCAAGGTTGGCTCGTCCAGAGCGGCGCTACAAGCAGCACTGAACATCCTTCTTCCCTGATCCGTTCTACCACCTGTGTCAGGAGGGAGACAGGGGGAAAAGCGTAGAGAGGACGGCGAGGCCACGTGTGGGTCAACGCGTCCTTGCTTTTCGAGAAAAATTCTGGACAGTGAACGTTTTCCTGAGACGCGAACAGGTCTACTTCCGCTCTGCTGAATTTCTTCCACAGCAGCCGTACTGTCTGTGGGTGCAAGGACCATTCCCCTGTCGGAACGTGGGTAGGCGTCTGGTTAGCCTGTACAGAGTCAGGGACCTGAGGCCGCCCTGGCGATTTATGTAGGATACCACCGACACGTTGTCTGAACGTACTAGGATGTGGTACCCCTTTACCAGGGGATGAAAGCGCGTGAGCGCTTTGCTCACTGCTAACATCTCGAGGCAGTTTATATGAAGGAGCTTCTCCCGTTTTGACCATTGGCCAAAGAGCGGTCTGCCCTCGAGCAGTGCTCCCCATCCTGAGGTGGATGCGTCCGTAGACACCACCCTCAGCCTCGAGGAAGTCCCCAGGCTTACACCTGAATGGTACCAGTCTCTTTACCCCCAAGGGTTTAAAGCTGCAATGCACGCTTGATTGACCTTGAGGCGAAGCCGACCGGCGGCCCACGCTCTGTGAGGCACTCTCTCTTTGAGCCAGAACTGCTGATGCCGAGGCCATCAGACCTAGCATCCTCTGGAATTTCTTGAGAGGGACTACAGCGCCGCAGCGAAAAGAGCCGACTGCGCGCTGAATGTCCAGCGTGTGCTGGGGTGACAGTCGTGCTGTCATTGACAGCGAGTTCAGTTCTATTCCCAGAAACGATATAATCTGTCTGGGGAATAGCGAACTCTTTTCCCAGTTAACTGTGAGACCGAGATTCTCGAGGTGATTGAGTAAAATAGCTCTGTGCTCCACGATCTCTGAGTGAGATTGGGCTAGAATGAGCCTGTCGTCCAAATAGTTCAGCACTCGTATGCCCCAGAGTTTGAGGGGCACGAGCGCTGCGTCCATGCTCTTCGTAAATGTACAGGGACAAGCCGAAAGGCAGGACTGTGTACTGGTATGCCTGACCCTCCGTTGGAACTGTCATGCTTGTGTGTGGACATGGGCGCAGGGTAGCGGGCACATTTACCACCTTTATAGCATCGCTCGCCTGAGCAGACCGCCTGCACACTGGTTTCGTTTTTACAAAAACCGTGAGGCATGCAGGAAGTAGCGTTTGTGGGCACTGGGTCGTGGGCACGTTTGCTACGTTTAATGCGCAATCGATCTGAGTCGATTTTATGTGCGCGAGCCCTGTGTGAGGGGCTGTGCTTGCGTGTAGGGATAGGCACTGAATAGTGGGCATTCTTACTACACATGAAACACCATTGGCCGTGGCCGGGACACCAGAAAATACACTCTTTAATGGATTTATCTGGGTAGCCGTGAAAACGGCTTTTGTGTGCAGGCAAGCAGGCAATGGAACCGGCTTGTTGGCTGCTAAATACGCTGGACCAGTCACGTTTCCTGGGACTGGACGAGCGGCAATCTTTGGTGGAAGTCCGGCCGCAGCGCAGTTGCTTTTTCTTATCAATTTTTTTTGTCATATGTTATGCTGACATATTACTCCATTGATACTATTCATATATTTCCAGACGTATGCAATCTGCACGCGCTCGCGTTGACAAAATGTTTTCATTGCCTGCCTTAATTTAACTGTATCTCCTTCCCAGAATTCTGGCTCTACAAGAGAACTTCCTGTTGCAGTTCAAAATGGATGTTAGTACTTTTTCTCTAATTTATTTAGAGTAATTTATCTCAATTTTTCCCCTCCTGCTTGTGACACCCGTGATCATTGACACAAATTTAATGATAAAGTGCATGATGCTGTCATGATTTCTCGCCCTCCACAGGCCAGTAGTCAAATCGAGAGAAAGAGAGACTTTGAGAAGATTTTTGCTCACTATGATGTTGTAAGATTTTTTTTAACCTAGACTGATGATTTATTACTTTATTAACAGTACGTCTTGTTTATTGTTGTGCATGAGTATCACATTAGATACTTATCCTGATGTTCCCTCACTTAGTGGTTGGCTCTGATTCTAGAGTAAGACTGGAGCACTTGAAGGTCCAGAAGTAGACGGGTTTGTCAAAGACATGATGGAGCTTGTCAAGGTAAGTGATCAATTGTTGGAATGTAACTTCTATACCTATACAGTAATAAACATCACATGTAATTAGGGACATCCTGATATGCTTCCGCTCCTCCATGAGAGAAATCTATTAACCTTCAGTTAATAGCTACATTTACATGTGTGGCGTGGTGGTGAATCGGGTAAATTACAGTTACACTTATGAGGAAAAGTATAACTAAATGAAGAGAAGACTACGCCACTCCGTTTCACTAAACGGAGAAATTTATACAAGACACGCTGGTTCGTGACCACAGACGACAAGAGACGTGGATCAGAATACAAAAATACCTTTTTTTATTTTAGCAACAATAATTTAATATATAAAAACTTTGAGGTAGACAAAAGTTTTGCACTGTTAAGTGTGCACCAGGCCAGAAATAAAGAAAAACAAAAGTAAAGAACACAAAAACACTTTTGGGCTGAGGCTTGCGTGCAGCGAGCTAGCTGGACAGTGAGTGTCCTAAGGTCACACCACTCATCAAATTCCACTCCACACGACACTCACACTCACTAGGTGAAAGACACACAGGTGCCAACGGCAAAACACTCTGTAACGAAACCACCACCAAAAGGGGACAGACAGCCAGCTCCCCTGCACGGGGCGGGCCTTCAGCTCCTGAAAGAAACAAAAACAATATAATACACTTTCACAGTTGGCTGCAAACTTATGAAATTATAATAAACCAAATTAAACAAAGAAATCAACACTCTGCAAATTACTGAGCACAGAAGTTAACCTGGCTGGTGGTGACCTAGCAGGTTTACAATGTGGCCACGTTACAGCAGCCAAAGGCTATGAACAAAAATGAAATGAACCACACACAAACAAAAATACAATTTAAACATTAAATCACAGAAATCGAATCCAGGATTACAAAACAGAAAAGAAGATGTTGCTCACTTCACAGTCTGTGAGGAACACACAGGGCACAGGGCACAGGGCTCAAGGATAACCAAACGGCTGGTGGTAATATACATTAAGTGGTGCTAAATTATACCATCACATGTAGCTACTACGCCATACATGGGCGAAAGGCTCGGAAGCTAGCCACACACTAGTACCACCAGCATCTACAACCATATGCAGATGCAAAGTAAGCTAACGGAAACAAATAATGAATCACGATGATCACAGTGATATTAAATGGCAGCAGAAAACAACAGTGCCGTCTTAGCGACGTTATCAATGGAGCATTTTGCCTCCAGTCCACAATGATGAACCGCTCACAAGTGGTTTACTGCATAAAAAAAAGAAAACAGTTAATACATGAATTTAAAAAAACACCCACCTCAGGTTATTCAAGTGGTTAGATTTACCTACCCAAAAGGTAGATCGCTAGACCCACAGAAGATTCAGTTACTCACACGCAGTCTCGTTCACAATAGGCAACCTGCAAGTGTACAGAGATGTTACATCTGTTCAAACACATTAGCCGCACTATGATGGAAACAGGGGTTTAACGTTACCAGAGATCACATCAAAACAAACGTTAGCCTGTCAGAATAAACATACCTCGGATAGGGACAGCCTGTACCCAAAAACAACGTTGCATTGATTCGAACAGTAACCTGGCTCCCACGGAACTGCACACGCACCCACAACAACGTCTGTGACGATGACGTATCCCCGGGTGACCTGAACTCCGCCTTAAGTAAGCCAGGGGTGGCTGCCGATAGGTTGTCATCCCCGTCACTCAACACAAATCACAGGGCGGAATCTAACCCGCCTTGCCACAATCGGACACTTTTCGGAACATAGTGTTTACATGAACGCTAAATAATCTGATCTGGTTGATGCGTGAGCTAATATGTCACAAGCTTTAAATTGAATTTAAACGTTTGACATGCAGACACTGCACGAATATACAGAGTTTCCCCGCTGTTGTTGCATAACCATCCTAATTTCCTTTTTTTTTTTTTTTAAAGCAGACTTAATATTTATCTATTTTGGGTTCTAATTAGAAGTAAAGATGCCCATTTCCGCACCCCAAAACTAGGTTTTAGATTGACACTACAGTCATTTATTATATTCAACAACATCAGCTCCTCCTTGCATTATTTATCATTATGCCATTTCTACGTCATTGCACATGTGCAAAGTTTTCCAGTTTCCGTTCAAGTGTTTACATGCCCTATCGAACGGATTAGAAAAGGTTGTTCCTTCCTCTTTCAATCGGTTTGGGCATTTTTATTCTGATTAAGGTATTTACATGAAGGATTTTCATTCAGATTGTTTTTTTTAAACCAATTATAATCGGAATACAATGCTCTATGTAAACGCACCTAGTGCGAGGAGAACACACCGCTCAACAAAAAGTCCCTAGCATTCAGTAGGGCCTAAACTAATATAAAAGTTATTATATTTATAGGCCTGTGTATGTTACGATGAGCTTTCAGAGAAGAGAGAAGGCAGGATCCAAGTGCAGAGACATTTTACATTTTTTAGAAAGATACCAAACAAACTAAATAACCAAATATAAGAAAATCGAAACAAGCAGGGAGCAGAACTGAGAAACAACAACGCAACATCCTACAAAAGGAAAAGACCAGACAAAGAACATTAGAAACACAAGGAATTATATAGGGAAACATTAACAAGATAACAAGACACAGCTGAGCATAATCACAACACTCATGAGCGCAGGCAAAGGACACTGGGAAATTAAGTTCACAATGCAAAAGTACAAGAGTCAAGAGGAGTGCCCTCTGATGGAGATCAAGGGCACTCCAGCTAGGCCTATAAAAAGAATTCCCTAACCAGTATTAAATATCAGCATGTTACTCATTCTGCATAGTTTGTGCTGGAAAGATCAAATCGTACAGCTTGTTGAGGAGGGATGTGCTATGACTTTAAGCATTCAGAATTTTCAATATCTCATAATCTCTTTTTTCTAGTTTTCAGTAGGGCTGCACGATTAATCGCAATTTACATGATACCGCACTTAAACCGAATAAGGCTTATCGCGATTATGAAATCACAAAGGCTGTGATATATTTATTTTTATGCGCAGCTTGTCATTGATGTATGGCTCTGTAAACGCTGCTCCATCTGAAAGCATTGTGAGTCACTTATAACGTGCATTTGAAAAAGCAATACACATCAAACATCTTTCCAAACATGAGAACCATTTATCAACCTCTTGTCTAATAAAAGACATTTAATAACATGCTTTTACTCCAAACTCACTTCATAATCTTCTGTTTATTCAGCTACAGCGATGATACCCATATGGATTTCCTGGAATTATGTGCATTATCATACTTCTGTGGCGGGGCATATTTGGCGTCTCTGGTGTTCAGATAGAGCAGCATTTACTATCAATCAGCTCTGCTGTACTGACAAGCTGCGCATAAAATAGTTGCAGCCTTTGCCAAATCGCGTGCGGTTTCATTGCAATTAATTGTGCAGCCCTAATTTTCGGTGAAGGTGATAATTTGGTTGTAAATTAGTTGAATATTGCACTCTGTCAGTAATGTGGTTTGTAAGATTAAAGAACCATTTAAAAATGACAGACCACAGTGCGAAAAGGGCATTATACAATTTGACTTATATTCATAGAGTTTAATTTGAGCTGTTTGTGCAATAGTTTTGCATAACCAAATGATATTATAACCGAACCATTACCAAACTATAGCTATAACTTCAAAATGCATGTTCATGAGTCTTAAACAGGTGGAAGCATTTTGATTAAAATATATATTTTTATGCATCAATAATGTACACAAAAAATAGTTTTATAACAATACCGTAATGGGATCTTCATAAAAGAGTCTTTTACATTTAGGCCCTACAGGAAAAATAAATGAGAGTAATATGTTACTGTACTGAGAGGACCGAATGTGTGTGTTCTTACAGAACATTCTACCTCTGACCTATTAACACTTAGATTGTGTCTTTCTGTTTTACAACTGTGGACAAACACGCTTATATTGTATACACTATTTTAATACTTTATACATATATTTGCATACACTACTTTTATACTTATGTACTATAACATGTATATAACACTATAACACTTTTTTTCACACAAAGCATACACATTGGCCCTCATTTATCAATCTTGCGTTGAAACGGGCGTATATGTTGGAGTAAGATTATGCTTACACTCCTCTCACCGTCTGAAGCTGTGCGTACCTTTGATATTCAGGTGTACGCAATACCTGCCTCTTGATAAATGCCGCGGCTGAAAACGATCGTCATTAGATTAACATGCCCCTATATATTCACGTCTCCGCCTCCCCCACGCCCTCATTTTACGCCATGGACACACGGAAGACGGCAAAGAGGAGAAACTTCTCCGGTGGAAATACAGTTTAAATCGCTGGTTGGTTGAGCAAATTACCTATCACAATGCATTATTTTACAGCACGTGTTTTAAAACTATTAGCGTGGAATTTCGCATGACGTCACATGTAATGGGGTGTATGATGATGTAACACAGTCTCACCCCAAAACGTCACATACGTGACGTCTTGACCATACGGCAACATACGACGAAAAGGGTACCCTTTAACGTCCATGTGAGACGATTCGGGTATGGTTGGGTTTAGGTGTGCGTTAGGGTACCGCTAGGAGGCGCTGCTGGTGCGTTTATGTCTGCGTCTCATATTGACGTTATAGGGGTACCCTTTTCGTCGTATGTTGACGTATGGTCAAGACCCGTCAGTATATGACGTTTTGGGGTGAGACCGGGCTGGATGATGATGTGAATAATTGCATGACAATTTGTAATATTCTTCTTATTAGTATTACGATTTTGATTATTAATGACGCTTATTGTTATTTAGATTGTTATTAACATGTCTTTGTTGTTATTATTATTTGTATTATTATTTAAAAGAAGAAGAATGTCATTTTAATTATTTTGTCATTCTGAATTATTTTGTCATTCTGAATTATTTTTTGGTCATTGAAAGCCTTTCATTACTGAACCCAGTCCGTGCGCACCTGCCGGGCTTAACTCACAAAAATAAACACTGAAGTTTATGATTTCTATGTTGTTGTTTTTTTACAGTGGGTCATAATATATCATATCTTTAGTTTGTCAGAGCGTTTTGTGAATTGTTTTTCTGCGCATTTCAGCACTAACTCAAAACGTGCGTACATGTACACCACCTCCTGAGCTGGCGTAGGATTTGAGCGTGCCATACGCCAACGTCCATATTGATAAATCGCAAAGTCACCGTGGTTTTGGGTGTACGCCAGGTGTACGCTGGAAATTTGGTGTACGCACTTTTCATAAATGAGGGCCAATAAGTTTCTAATAGGTGCATCCAGTACAACATTAGGCTGCAATAATGCAAATTAACCAAGTATTTGGTTAATTTGCATTATTAACAGGAAATTAAAAATGAATTGTTGGATCCTTAAAATACCCAAAAGGGGCGTGTCACTGATTCAGTCATGTTATCAAAATCTCACTCCAGCCAGGCAACCAAAGTTGGCATCTCTGGTACAATACTATTAATAATTGTCAATAGTGGCAGCTGTTTGTGTCATTTTGTCTGTTTCTCTCTATTTGCCTCCTTATTCAAACACCTTCTTTTTCTCAGCCCAGTATCAGCGGAGTGGATCTGGATAAATTCCGTGAGGTTCTGCTGCATCACTGTGACGTGAATAAAGACGGAAAGATTCAGAAGAGTGAGCTGGCCCTGTGTTTGGGAGTGAAGCTTAAGCCATAGTCCTCACATCCAGACTGAAGTTCTCCATTTTGCTAAAGATCACTGTATTTCAATACTGTATTTGGAAGGTGAAAGCATTACGTATAACTTGGGTATTGCTTGTTTGCAAAATATGTTATTGTGAAATAAATTTAAGGAAATGTATTCCCTTTGCTTTTAAAACCATCCACTTTTGCAACAATAAAAGTATGAAAATGAAAGGATGAAAACAGACTTTTGATAAAAGTATGATTTTTTTTTTGTGTGTGTGTGTGTGGGGGGGGGGGGGGGATATTTATCAGCACTTTTAGAGCACAAAACACCACATTTTTGATTGACCTTTTGATTGACCTGAGACATAACTGAAAGCTGTCTAAGTGGAACAGTTATAATATATTTTGAATCAACCTAAAAGAAAGCTGAGAATATTTTGATCATGCAGCTTGAATTTTGGTCAAGATCATGTATCCATTTACACCTGCAGGCAGCAGCCATCAAACGATTTACAGTGTAAATGAAGTATAGCAGGTGAACCATGCGAGAGCCATTTACTAGTTGCTAGGGTGTTGGGTTGCATTCTGGGTCGTTGCTAGGATGTTCTGGGTGCTTGTTAAGTGAATGCTAGTGTGTCCTGGGTCGTTGCTATGATATTGCAATATATACTGTATAAGCCAGTAGAATACAATTCCACAGGTAATGGGATTATTTCAGTGTATTTATTTCTGTTTTTGTTTAGTTCTAGACCAGAGATAAAATTTGCTTATACAGCAAGGCAAGGCAAGTTTATTTATATAGCACATTTCATACACATACATTCATGGTAATTCAAAGTGCTTTACATAGAAGAAATTAAAATAATCAAAAGAAATAAGAATAATTAAAACAGTTTAGTATAAACAAATTAAAAAATACAGTACAAACAGTCGGACGAACAGTGGCACAGTGCTCATTCATTAAATGCAAAGCTAAACAGATGTGTTTTGAGTCTGGATTTGAATGTGACTACAGTAAGAGCACACCTGATCTCTTCTGGAAGCTGGTTCCAGCTACGGCTGGCATAGTAGCTAAAAGCGGACTCGCCGTGCTTTGAGTGAACCCTTGGTATTTCTAGCTGATGTGATCCTAATGATCTGAGTGATCTGTTGGGTTTATATTCAGGGAGCATATCTGCAATGTATTGAGGTCCTTGGCCATTAAATTATTTATATACCAGTATAATACTTTAAAATCAATCCTAAATGTAACTGGGAGCCAGTGTAAAGACCTGAGGACTGGTTTGATATGTTCATATTTTCTCGTTCTGCTCAGAATCCTGGCAGCGTTCTGTATGAGCTGCAACTGTCTTATGGTCTTTTTGGGAAGGCCAGTGAGGAGTCCATTACAATAATCCACCCTGCTGGTGATGAAAGCATGCACAAGTTTCTCTAAGTCTTGACTGGAAACAAAGCATCTACTTCTTGCAATATTTTTCAGATGATAGTATGCTGATTTTAGCCTGCGCTCTCGTTCCGGGTACAGCAGAACGGCGTCGTTGGAGAGTTCGTGAGACTGGACTTTCTTTGACGCGAGAGGTAGTGCTCGTGAATTGTGGTGCTCAGGGTGTATTGAGCTCCTCGCCACACCGTGCACAAAGGGAAACCTGGACACAGCTTTATGCTGGGCGTACACCAAAGGATTTTCACAGTCCCAGACTAAAGACCGGCAGTCTTTAGGAATCTTACTGGAGTCTCGGCGCGCTCCCGTCGTCTCGATCGTTAAATGTGAGGGGATAATCTGCAGTCGGCGACCCGATTTATGCCAGTCTTTCTCTAGTCTTTCATATCAAACATGTTTGATATTATCGCAAGTCCTAGCGTAGTCATAGTGACGTAAAACAATCAACAACCAATACATTTGTTCTCAGAAAACCAGAAACAGGAAGCCATCAGTCACAACAAAGAAACATGTCGACGGACGTGGAAACACAACGAGCGCCAAGTAGGCGAAAATGGACCGTGGATAAAGAGAAGCGCCTTGTCGAGCTGTGGGCAGAGCAGCCGTGTCTTTTTGATGTAAACTGCCATTTATACCACGACAGAGTGGAAAAAGAAAATAAGTGGACCGATATTGCCGAAGCCATCGACATGCCTGCATTTAAAATTATACCCTTTCAAGACATTAGTTCAAACTATTGTTCTCATCATATAATGATATAGATTCATAACCCCCATACAGTCATGTGAAAAAGTTAGGTCATCCCATTAAATAGTCAACTCTTTATTAAGAGATGTTCACATAACAATTTTTTTCATTCCTGGAAAAGAAAGTGATTTATTGTAATTAAACAATATAAATTAACATATTTTTACTCATCAAACAAAAAATATGCACAAAAATGCCTATTTTAATGGAGGAAAAAATGTGTTGTAGTCTTGTAAATAGTGTCACTACAAGATTCAGTGTTTGTAAAATCTTTAGTCTGAGACTGTGAGTCTGTGAAACCAAGTCTTTAGATGTGAGCTGATAATCTTATAAAGTCTTTTCTAAATCTTTTCAAAGTCTTTAGGTGTACAGAAGGCATTAGACAGATCAATTTGAAGGGATCTTCATATTCAGACGTCAATTTTCATTCATCACAGTTTCAGAGGAAACACAGTCGTTTGATCTCACCACACTTGTGCATAAATCACTCTTATAAATCCTCACACGTGTGCATTTCACTCTTTCAGACACTGCAAACTCACTTCATCTCCACAATGATTAATCAACCCGTTTCTCTTCTCGCTGTAGGGTGATTGACTCAAGGAATAGTGTTTTCAGAAGATTGACGTGAGCACATCAGCGATCCTCCCAGCTGTTCCAGTTACTACGTTTTGCTCTATCAACAGAATAACACACTGCCCGCAACACAGGTTAGACACGCACTGGTGATGGACAAGCTTCACATGTGGTTTTCTCAAAGGGTATTCAAATGAAGGGTGCACTTAACTTTTCCTCGGTGTGTTATTCCAATCCTGCGATGGTTTCCTCTCTCACTTTGGCCAGTCACGTCTCCTTTTTCTGCTGTATAATCTCCTCACTTACTTCGTGGTGCTGCTGTTCATGGTTGCTTCAGAAAACTCACTTAATGAGCACGTCTCGGGGAAACTTCACAATAGAACACCGATTAGACTTTCAACCTTCAGCTTTCTCTTGTTGCGCCGCTGTCAAGACACACACTGCTGTCGGGAGACACACACTTGCCCAGATACACCACACTCTCACTGCTCAAACACTTCCCTTTTATGCTCCCTTGTCCTGAGCGCGTGCTTCAATGAAGCGCAGCTGATTCACCTCAGCTGCCGCTCGTTATGGCCAGCAATCAAGCACAGCCAGAATTGGGACCAATATGGGATTTTTTAGAATATCTGGTTCTTTCACCCGGTGACATATGCATTCTCCTTGAGAACTTCATCTTTGTTTCCAAATGCAATGACTTCAGTTATGCCTTTGTTTAGCTGAAGAAAGTTTTGGCACATCCAACTGTTTACTTCATCAATGCATTGGAACAGGGAGTCAATGGGACTGTAATCGTTAGGCGATAGGGCTAAGTAGATCTGTGTGTCGTCTGCATAGCTGTGGTAAGCAATTTGGTTCTTCTTTCTCATTATTTGGCTCATTGGGAGCATGTACAGGTTGAATAGAAGTGTGGCGCAAGTATTGAGCCTTGAGAAACTCCGCATGTCATGGATGTCGACTCAGACTTATGGTCACCTATACTCACATAATAACCACTCGCTTCTATGTATGACCTGAACCATTTTAGGACTATCCCAGAAAGCCAGACACAGTTTTCCAGCCTGTCAAGAAGTATGTTGTGATCGACAGTGTCAAATGCAGCACTGAGGTCGAGTACCAGTACTGATAATTTGCCTGTATCAGTATTTAAGCGAATATTGTTTATTATCTTTATGAGCGCTGTCTCTGTGCTGTGATGCGATCGGAAACCAGATTGAAATTTGTCAAAGTATCCATTTGAGCTTAAGAATGTGTTCAGCTGATTGAAGACAACTTTTTCAATGATCTTGCGAAAGGAAGATTTGAGATCGGTCTATAGAGTTGCTCAATATAGTCTTATCCAGATTGCTCTAGCCAGCAATAGATTTTAATGTCAAGTCACCTTCATTTATATAGCGCCTTTAACAATATAGATTGTTTCAAAGTAGCTTTACAGGGATAATAGGAAATTAAAGTAACCGATTGTTTTGGCTTTACAGCAGCTCTAGAATAAAGTTATTGTCCAGCTAAAGTTAGTTTGATTGATTTACTTCCTCTAAGTAATTTAAGTCCCGCCCTTACTGGTGTGTAAATTGTAATTGAGTGGTTGTTCGAGAGAGATGAGGGGAGAGATTTACAAGTGCAGCCGATCAGAGAGAGAAGCTAAGAGATTGTGGTAAAGAAAAGTTGTTTAATCGAAAATACATCAGATTAAAATATAGAATTGTGCATAGTAACGTGTAAGACACGTGAGTTTTGAATGAGTGTTATTTGTTTAGTATCTGAGTTCTCCATGTATATTCGCTTGACATAGCTGCCTTTCTTCATTCTTTAGCTTTATAGATCGCTAATACAGATTGTGTTTCAAGGTATTCTAAAGATAACTGGTGACAGACACAAAGACTGAAGACACTTATTTTATTAGCAGTTTGTTAATGTGAGTATCAGGAGTTCGCTGGCTGCGAGGGAAGAGTCTGTAGCCTGTCTTCCGAGAGCAACTGCAGTGATCTGCGCTTATTGGCTGAGCAGTGGGAACTGCATGAACTTATGGCAATGCTGCGTATCTGCGCTAGCCAATTGGGGCGCATACCCCTGAACCAAGTGCAGAGCCAGCCAAAGGGGGCGGGGTATCTGCCTATATAAGCAGCTCGTATCGCCATAGGATTCAGGTTAGTTTGACTGAAGCGACGTATGGCAAGTCATGAGGCGCCATAGCACAGCTGTATAGACCTTATGTAGCCCTGCCCCTTTTCAGCGCCGCGCTCGTTGTCTTTTGTCTTCCAGTCTGTATTTTCACAGCGATCTTGCATATTTATGAATGAACGGCTCGTTTTAAAATCGTACTCGGTTACTAACGTAACCTCGGTTCTCTCTAGAAGAGGAACGAGTACTGCGTCGAAGATGCTACGGGAAAGATTCTTTCTCGAGATATTGAAGCCTAAAAATTAATCCTTAATTTTGTAATAATTTAAAACGCATTTCTGCAGCATACAGCCTTAGGCGGAACAGCTTGCACGCCTATTGGCTGCTCTGCCAGAAAAGCACAGCCTATGCGAGGCCAGTGACGCTCTGCATCACGTCCCGCCGAAACGGGCGTGGCCTAGGCCTATAAATACTCGAGCATAGCTGTCTCCAAACTGATTTCGCCACTGAAGCGACGCAGAGTGGGCATGCACGGCACTGAGACGCAGTACTCGTTACTCTTCTAGAGAGAACCGAGGTTACGTTAGTAACCGAGGTTACATTAGTAACCGAGTACGTTCTCTTACGAGAGTTCTCTCGTACTGCGTCGAAGACGCTACAGGAACGCCTGTAAAACGCAGTGCGTGCTTGGATTCAGCACAGACACCCAAGGGCGCGCGCGCCCGGGCATGCAAGTGCCTACACACAACAACTCACAGAGAGTTTTATAAGGAGAGCGGCTAGAATAGCATCATCCCTTTAAAATAGCATATATATGTAACAGATAGATATATATGGGGGGTCATAGCATGCTCATGGGACACGTTGTCAGTGAGTGATGCTTAAAACATAAGGTGACCTGGGCCGCCCTGCTTTTAGACTGAGAGCAATTTAGCCTGCAACGCGGGAACCTCTAGGTTGTAGAACCTTATAAATGTAGACGGGGAGGCCCAGCCTGCCGCCATACAAATATCTTGCAACGAGATTCCACTATACCAGGCCCACGAGGAGGCCATGCCCCTCGTAGAGTGTGCTCTGATGCCCAGTGGGCATGTTAAGCCCTCAGATGCGTAGACCAGCGCTATGGCATCCACCACCCATCTAGACAGGCTCTGTTTTGTTGCGGCTCACCCTTTAGAACGCCCAATGAACGAAACGAAGAGTTGCTCTGTCTGTCGAAAAACAGCAGAGCGGGACACATAAGCTCTTAATGCCCTAACTGGACAAAGGGAGCTACTCCCGTCCTCGGAGGCCAGCAGAGCCGACAGGGAGATGACCTGAGCCCTGAACGGTGTGTTGAGGGACTTAGGCACGTACCCATGTTTCGGTT
Source organism: Phoxinus phoxinus (assembly GCF_949152265.1). Taxonomy (NCBI): domain Eukaryota; kingdom Metazoa; phylum Chordata; class Actinopteri; order Cypriniformes; family Leuciscidae; genus Phoxinus; species Phoxinus phoxinus. The sequence continues at coordinate 9,316,047 of NC_136885.1, read as the reverse complement.
TTAACCCTCTGAGGTCGGCAAACGCGCGGGCGCGTTTTGCTCGTTTTTTTTTACATAGCAGCAAAATAGACCTAAAATACTCCGTCCGTTTTGGTCATACAGCCTTAAGAAATATGAAAAAATAAGCTGTTAAATGTCTACTTTTTTATGTGTCCACTTACAATCGAAATAAAACATTGTGTTTTTGTAAAATAAAGAAAGTAAACAGGGAGTGCTTTCTGCCTCTCCGTCTCCGTGAACTTTTTTTCTGAAGCACTTCTCTAAACTCAAACAAAACTCAGCGAATACTATTCACTCAGACATGAGCTATATATCTCTATAATCATTTAAGTGTGTAGTTTTAAATTATCTAATTCAAAACTAAAATAAATATTCTCTGTTTATGTAATCTATATATAAAGAGCGAGAGATCAGCCGGTCTCATTATCGTTCTGGCATCTCATTACTCTGCTAATGTGACACGCCCATCGAGAGCGCGCCGCTATTCAAACGCAGATCTGAAGCAACACATGCAAACCAGTCAACGCCCACAACAGCTGGATAACACACTCGCTGTGAGGAATAATAATATCGTGATAATTCTGGAAATTTTACCTCAAACGTGCTGGAGTAGCCTAACAACGGATCCAGCTGCAGATCATCAGTAAGTGCTTTGTTCTAATCGCGATATGAAATGGTGTCTGTAAACCGCAAAAGACTGTTTCAATTTGAATCGCGTTTCTGTGTTTGAATGAATGAACGGCACAGACGCATGTTGCTGTTTAGCTACTACAGCTAGCGCGTGTCTGTGTGTGAATGAAACTATCTATATTGCCTACTGAGATGAGAAAAAATCGACTGAATACGTTGAAATAAAATTTGTCTTTGTATAAGCAACATATTAAACTTCAAATTAACATTTATGCCCTAATATATATTAGCCTATAAAAGACAATATGTTACAGACTAAATATGAAAGACAACATTTCGTTTTGGATAGATTATAAAGTTTTTACTGCCACATCAAAACCTAATTTACAAGGTGCAAACAAATCTTAAAATATCAATATAAGCCTTCTCTTTAAATTATTTTTGTGTTTTATTAGTGACAAATTTGGGGAGAGGATTGTCTACATCCAAAACTTTCTGAAAATACGAATGAGAATTAACTGCACAATTACTAGAAATGTTTACCTTGGATATTATACAATTTGCAAGCATACACAGTTTGTGGAAAAATACACTTTTTTCAAGATGTTTCCAACTCTGAATCAATTCTGTAGTTATATATATATATATATGTGTGTGTGTGTGTGTGTGTGTGTGTGTGTGTGTGTGTGTGTGTGTGTGTATATGTGTGTGTGTGTTGTCTTTGCATTCTATCTTGTGGCTCAGTGACACCTATGAATTGCTCATTAGTATGCAGCATTAGCAGGTCTTTGTCTTCAGGTGGGAATGAGGACATTATTCATGACCTTGTTGGATCATTCACGCCCACCTGCATATTGCCTTTCCAAACAAAAAGTGTCTTACAAAATTTAAATCAATCTATTGTTTAATGTGAACGATTAGCCCGGATGATTTTCAGATCATTTTAAAGTAAACACTTTAGCCGACAACATCCATTAGTCAAAAGTATTGTGGGAATATGTGAAGTTAGTCGTTTGTGGTCTTATATCAGACAATTTAAGTTTGAGTTTTTTGAATAACCACGCATAAATAATATTCTCTCAAAAATGCAAACATGTACATACATGTTGCTCACATATTATGATAGCCATGTTCGTGCTAAATAGAGTATAATTACACCTTTGCCATTAATATGTTTATAAGCAACTGAAAAAAATACAAATATCAGGTCATGTCAAAACATCTCAAGGACCCCAAAAACACCTTAGACCCCAGAGGGTTAACACTACTTTAGAGTCGTTAGGCCCGAACTCCATACATGACGCTCTCACTGAGAGCGCCTGCAAATCCCCCACGCGCTTCACTGAAGCAAGAGCCAAAAGAAACACGGTCTTGAAAGACAGGTGTTTCATGTCAACTGAGTGTATAGGCTCGAATGGGGCACCCTTCATGGCATTCAATACCGTAGAAAGGTCCCAGATGGGGACTGAAGGAGGTCTGGGAGGATTCAACCTCCTGGCTCCTTTCAGGAAACGGACCACCAGGTCATTTCTGCCCAGTGAACGGCCAAGCGTCGGATTAACGAACGCTGATATGGCCGCCACGTAAACTTTAAGCGTGGATGGGGTCCTACCCTTATCCAGCAGCTCTTGTAAGAAGGAGAGAATCTCCGTTTCCCCGCAGTGCATGGGTGACAGACCCCGGTCTGAGCACCAACCAGAGAACACAGACCATTTAGAGGTATAGAGCCGCCTAGTGGATGGGGCTCTAGCCTGCTCGATCGTGTCTAATACTCCCTTCGGGAGGTTAGCGGGTACCCGTTTATAGCCCACACATGTAGGGACCATAGATCCGGGGTGAGGATGCAAAATCGCGCCCTTGGCCTGAGAGAGGAGTTCCCTCCTCACCGGTATCGGCCATGGAGCAGTGCTCGTCAGCTGCATCAATACTGGAAACCATGCTTGGTCCGTCCAGTATGGGGCAACGAGTAGCACTGAGCCTCCGCTTTCTCTGATTCGCTCCAACACCTGAGGCAGGAGTGAGACAGGAGGAAAAGCATAGAGCGGACAGCGGGGCCAGACACTGGCAAGCGCGTTCGTGCTCTTTGAAAAGAATTTCGGGCAGTGAGCATTCTCTTGAGACGCAAACAGGTCTATCTCTGCTCTGCCAAACCTCCTCCACAGCAGTTGTACTGTCTGTGGGTGTAGAGACCACTCTCCCGCAGGAACGTTGTTCCGTGAGAGTCTGTCCGGGCCTATGTTCAGGCGCCCTGGCATGTGTACTGCTCTCAGTGAGCGCAGGTTGTGCTGGGCCCAGAGACAGAGGCGCTCCGTCAACCTGTATAGGTTTCGGGATTTTACACCCCCCCTGGCGGTTTATGTAGGCCACTACCGACATGTTGTCCGAACGGACCAGGACGTGGTGTCCCTTTATCCGAGGACAAAAGCGCCTCAGCGCTAAGTCCACTGCCAACATTTCCAGGCAGTTTATGTGTAGTGATTTGACCCGCTCTGGCCACTGGCCAAAGCGCGGTCTGCCCTCGAGCAATGCTCCCCAGCCTGAGGTGGGCACCACCTTCACGCTCGAGGAAGTCCCCAGGCTTACACCTGAGCGGTACCAGTCTGACGCACTCCATGGTGTCAGGGCTGTCATGCACACCTGATCGACCTTGAGGCGACAGTGACCGTGGATCCATGCTCGGCGCGGTACTCACGCTTTCAGCCAGAACTGCAGTGGGCGCATGCGCAACAGACCCAGCTGTAGTACTGACGAGGCTGAGGCCATAAGGCCCAGCATTAGGGCTGAACGATACATCGAATTTTCATCGTCATCGCGATATGAACTCCCGCGATGAACACATCGCAACAGACAGCCTGACACGATGAATAATGCCTGGTTCAGATTAGCACTAACTTACGTTTTTGACTCCTAAAATCTTGTCGTGGACAAGAAACATGTCAGACTACACGTTGCTTTCCGACCAGTCATCGCGTGCCGTCACACACACTCATTCACTCGCAAACATTCACTCGCACGCACAGACACACACACTGTCCCTCGCTCGCTCACTCACTCGCTCGCTCACGCACGCACACACACACTCACTCACGTCTCGCCTCGCCTCGCTCACATATTCAACCCGTCGTGGAGGACCGTTAAAGAATTAAACATGCTATAGTCTTTCTGTCGTAAAGCATCGCAGCCGCGACGTAGGTTGTCGCCCACTATGACACACTATACGAGATGTTACGATCGAATCTTGCGTCCCGACGCCCGTTGTCGTTATTACGAATCTCCACGATACCCATACATCAAACGGATCGTGCCAAAATCACGCTAAAATCGTGTATTCTGAACCAGGCAGGTAATAAACGTTTGACCTATCACGCAAAGAACCTATTAAAGCACTAAGACATGGGAACAGTATAGTTAACAATCACATTTATCGCAAGTCATATCGTCATCGCAATATTAAACAATGTTATCGCACATCGCAGCTTTTCCTCATATCGTGCAGCCCTACCCAGCATCCTCTGAAACTTCCTGAGCGGGACTATGCGACCGCTGCGGAAGGATTTCAGCATATGCAGGATGCTCAGTCTGCGCTGTGATGACAGCTGTGCCGTCATAGACAGCGAGTTCAGTTCCGTTCCCAGAAAAGAAATCTTTTGACTGGGAATTAGTGAACTCTTCTCCCAGTTGACTCTGAGACCTAAAAACTCGAGGTGATCGAGTATTAGGGTTCTGTGGCTAGTGAGTTCTGAACGTGATTGAGCTAGAATCAGCCAATCGTCCAAATAATTCAGAATTCGAACGCCTCGGAGTCTCAGGGGTGCCAGCGCCGCGTTCATGCACACTGTAAATGTACGAGGTGCTAGAGACAGGCCGAACGGCAGGACTGTGTACTGATATGCCTGGCCCTCGAAGGCGAATCTCAAGAATCGCCTGTGACGTGACGCAATTTGTATTTGAAAATACGCGTCTTTCAGATCTATTGCCATAAACCAGTCTCCTCTGCGAATCTGCGTGAGGATTTTTCTGGTCGTGAGCATTCAGAACTTTCGCTTCATAAGCGCTTTGTTCAGATACCTCAGATCTAAAATGGGTCTGAGACCCCCTTATTTCTTTGGTACCAGGAAATATCTGCTGTATAAACCCCCTTCGCTTTGAGCTTGAGATAAAGGCTCTATGGCCCCTTTGCCCAAAAGCTTCGCTATTTCGGCTTGAAGTAGATGTGCTACTTCCGTTTTTAGCGTGGTCTCGAGCCTCGCCGTGTAACGGGGAGGGCGTCGAGAGAACTGTAGCGAATAGCCTCTTGTCATAGTTTTTAGCACCCATTCTGAAACCCCGGGGAGTTTTCCTCATGCATCTGCACGAGTAACTAGGGGTCGAATGAAAACCGGGCCCTGGTCGCGAAATGGCGGCGACACGCGAGCAACCGTGTGCTGTAACATGGACGCCGTGGCGTCTGAGGCGGGGGGCGCGCTTAATCGAGCGGGCATCCCGCGCGCGCTCAACTCTCTTGGTTGAGAGGGAGCGCGCGGGGCGAGCCCCATAGGGCTCGTTATGTTTGTGAATAAATGTGGGCGCGTGGTAGCGGGCACATTTATAACACGGGAATACTGTGTTTTAGTACTGACTGACCGTGCGTTGGTTTCGTTTTTACAGAAACCGCGGGACGTGCAGTGTGTAGTGGTTGTGGGGACTGGGTAGTGGGCACGCTTACTACATGTGATGCACAATCGACCTGAATCGATTTTATGTGTGCAGACCCTGTGTTGAACGGGGTTGTGCTTGTGTGTATGAATGGGCACTGGGTGGGCATTACAGTTACACACATTACACCATCGGCCTTGGCCGGAACACCAGAAATAAAACTCTTTTTTGGATTTATTTGGGTCGCCGTGAAAACGGCGTTTGTGTGCAGGCAAACGGGCTTTACCACCGGTTTGTTGGCTGCAGTATACACTGGTACAAACACTATTGCTGGGGCTGTACGAGCGGGAATCTTGGGTGGAAGTCCGGCCGCAGCGGGACCCAAACACCGTCTTTTTCCTAGTCGGGCTAGGATGGCGCCGAGGCCTCGGGCTTGATTGCGATCTTAGGCCGAGGCCCACGCGGCGGCGGGCGGCGTCCAGCAGAGCGAGACCGTGGTCTCTCTCGGGCCTGTTGCTGCTGGGTTGCCGCGGCGGGCGCGGGGCGCTGCTGAGCTTGAGCGGGCGGCTGTTTAGGGCGGCTGCGGGGAGCTTGGTGGAGGGGGGGTTCCGGGCGGTGGAGGGGGGTCATCCGGGACCCGCTGAGCGCGGCGCTTTTTACGGCGCGGCGCTACAGGGGGCGGAGGAGCAGCTTCGGCGAACGATGCTAGGCGAGTCCGCAGAGTCGCGATAGGCATCATGTCGCAATGATGGCAGCCGCCATCACCGAGAGCGATAGCTGCGTGTTCCTCACCCAAGCAGGAAGCACACAGCACGTGGTGGTCCCCGTCGATGAGTGTGGCTCTGCACGAGCCGCAGGAATCACGAGGCATCTTTAAAAAGACACTCGTACTCTTTTTGTGAGGAAAAAGTGTGTGACGCAGCGGCGAAACACACACACAAAACACACACAAAGCGAAAAGGATATATCCAACGCCGGATAGCGCTGCAGGGAACGGCTACTGAAGGCGGCGAGGTGAGCTGCTTCAGGTGAAGAGCGCATCCTGCAGAGTTGCTTTCTCAAACGGCGGTGGTGGCTTGCTATCCAGATCCAACGATGCGAGAGCTTCGTGAAGTTTAAAGAAATCAGTTTGGAGACAGCTATGCTCGAGTATTTAAAGGCCTAGGCCACGCCCGTTTCGGTCATTGGGTCAGCGTCACTGGCCTCGCATAGGCTGTGCTTTTCTGGCAGAGCAGCCAATAGGCGCGCAAGCTGTTCCGCCTAAGGCTGTATGCTGCAGAAATGCGTTTTAAATGATTACAAAATTAAGGATGAATTTTTAGGCTTCAATATCTCGAGAAAGAATCTTTCCCGTAGCGTCTTCGACGCAGTACGAGAGAGCTCTCGTAAGAGAACTTCCCGGTCTACTGACATTTGTTAAGACATCTGCTTTAAACATTACAATACTCATGATAACTTTCGTTAACTTTACATTAAGTAAATCCACTTCAAAAGCGATTTACTCCTGGACAGCGATGCCATATAAATATACAGAGCAACCGCAAAAAGGAAGTTCAAAGACAATATTCTAAAGATGGCGGCCCCCTTGTTTCTCTGGCGCATAAGGTCTATATGCAATACTCGTTCCCGTTATCTCAGGGAACCGAGGTTACATTAGTAACCGAGACGCTCCCTTTCTAAAAGTTTACTCGTATTGCGTCGCTAGACTCAATGGGGAACCAGTCCAATCACGCCGTGCTATGTTCAAGAAGAACGACATGTTGTAGGGCCCTAGCCTAAGGTGCTTGGATAAGGGCACTATTTGGGGGAGGAGGGCAGAATTAGTCCAACCAGAATAGGGCTCAGACTGAGGTCGGAAACTCCAGAGAGGTAATAGTACAGTGGGTTAGGCTCACTCCAAGTTGTAAAACCTGGTGATGGTGGAGGGCGAGGACCAGCCGGCCCCCGCACAGATGTTGCCAATAGATACACCACTGGACCACGCCCAAAAAAAGGCCATATCTCTGGTGGAGGGTTCTCTGACGCCGATGGGGCATTGAAGGCCCAACAAAATGTAAGCCAATACGATGGCGTCTACTATCCAGCGGGACAGTCTCTGCTTTGTGACCCGGACAGGACAGAGTAGCCTAAGTGTAATTGATGCTCATCTTCCAAGGTGGGAAGAGTGACAACTAAATAACTTGAGGACGACCTTAAAGTCGTTAGGCCCAATCTCAAGGCAGGAAGCACTGAAAGAGAGTGCTTGCAAATCGCCCACTCGCTAGACAGATGCTAACGCTAGCAGGAGTGCGGTCTTAACCCTCTGGGGTCTAAGGTGTTTTTGGGGTCCTTGAGATGTTTTGACAAGCCCTGATATTTGTATTTTTTTCAGTAGCTTATAAACATATTAATGGAAAAGGTGCAATTACACTCTATTTAGCACGAACATGGCTATCATAATATGTGAGCAACATGTATGTACATGTTTGCATTTTTGAGAGAATATTATTTATGCGTGGTTATTCAAAAAACTCTAACTTAAATTTTATGATATAAGACCACTGTGACAATCAGCGGCTGGAGTGCCCGCATGAGCCACTGGAGGGCACTCTCTTCCTGTGTTATTTTCCACCATGGACTAATTGTTTAATTATGTTCAGTTGTGTTTGATTACGAGTGATTGAGTTCCTTATTTAAGCCTGAGTGATCCCTCTGTCCTGTGCGAGGTCTTGTTATACAAGTAAGCGTACATCCCTTGTTTGTACATTATTCCTTGTTTTAGTATTTTGTGTTTCCCTGGACTCTTGACCCTTGTCTGTTATCTGGACTGTTTATGAACCTGTGCTGCCTGCCTCGACCTAAGCCTGTTTTGACCACGAATTACCGGATTGCCCCTTGTTTAACTGTCTGCTTGAGTTTATGTCTGCTTGTGTGTAAGTTTAAATAAAGTGCTGCACATGGATCCGACCGCCTCATTCCGTACGTTACAGACACAAACGACCAACTTCACATATTCCCACAATACTTTTGACTAATGGAAGTTGTCGGCTAGAGTGTTTACTTTAAAATGATCTGAAAATCATCTGGGCTAATCGTTCACATTAAACAATAGATTGATTTAAATTTTGTAAGACACATTTTGTTTGGAAAGGCAATATGCAGGTGGGCGTGAATGATCCAACAAGGTCATGAATAATGTCCTCATTCACACCTGAGAGAAGACAAAGACCTGCTAATGATGCATACTAATGAGCATTTCATAGGTGTCACTGAGCCAAAAGAAAGAATGCAAAGACAACACACACACACATATACACACACATACATACATACATACATACATACATACATGCATACATACATACATACATACATACATACATACATACATACATACATACATACATACATACATACATATATATATATATATATATAACTACAGAATTGGTTCAGAGTTGGAAACATCTTGAAAAAAGTGTATTTTACGACAAACTGTGTATGCTTGCAACTGTATAATATCCAAGGTAAACATTTCTAGTAATTGTGCAGTTAATTCTCATTCGTATTTTCAGAAAGTTTTGGATGTAGGCTATCCTCTCCCCAAATTTGTCACTAATAAAACACAAAAATAATTTAAAGAGAAGGCTTATATTGATCTTTTAAGATTTTGTTTGCACCTTGTAAATTAGGTTTTGATGTGGCAGTAAAAACTTTATAATCTATCCAAAACGAAATGTTGTCTTTCATATTTCGTCTGTAACATATCGTCTTTTATAGGCATAAATGTTAATTTGCAGTTTAATATGTTGCTTATACAAAGACATTTTATTTCAACGTATTCAGTCGATTTTTACTCAGTTGGCAATATAGATAGTTTGCTAAAAGCTAAATTCATTCACACAGACATGCGCGAGCTGTAGTAAACAAACGCATGCGTCTGTGCCGTTCATTCATTCAAACACAGAAACGCGATTAAAATTTAAACAGTCTTTTGCGGTTTACAGACACCATTTCATATCGCGATTAGAACAAAGCACTTACTGATCACCTGCAGCTGGATCCGTTGTTAGGCTACTCCAGCACGTTTGAGGTAAAATTTCCAGGATTATCACGATATTATTATTCCTCACAGCGAGTGTGTTTTCCAGCTGTTGTGGGCGTTGACTGGTTTGCATGTGTTGCCTCAGATCTCGATGGGCGTGTCACATTAGCAGAGTAATGAGATGCCAGAACGATAATGAGAACGGCTGATCTCTGGCTCTTTTTATATAGATTACATAAACAGAGAATATTTCTTTTAGTTTTGAATTTGATAATTTAAAACTACACACTTAAATGATTATAGAGATATATAGCTCATGTCTGAGTGAATAGTATTCGCTGAGTTTTGTTTGAGTTTAGAGACGTGCTTCAGAAAAAAAGTTCACTAAGACGGAGAGGCAGAAAGCACTCCCTGTATATTTTCTTTATTTTACAAAAGCACAATGTTTTATTTCGATTGTAAGTGGACACATAAAAAAGTAGACATTTAACAGCTTATTTTTTCATATTTCTTAAGGCTGTATGACCAAAACTGACGGAGTATTTTAGGTCTATTTTGCTGCTATGTAAAAAAAAAAACGAGCAAAACGCGCCCGCGCGTTTGCCGACCTCAGATGGTTAAGAGAACTGCATCTCGGCTGACTGTAGCGGCTTGAACAGAACCCTTTGACGGCCATAAGGACAGTCGATACTTCCAAAGAGGGTATGGTATGGTGGGTTGAGCCTCCTTACCCTTTTCAAGAAGCAAATAACCAGGTTGCTTCTACCCAGCGATTGGCCGGCCACAGCATCGTGGAAAGCTTTGAGCTTGGAGTGGGTGCGACCCGCATCCATTAGCTCATGTAGGAAGGAAAGTACCAGCGGTAATTTACATGAAATAGGATCTTGGTTCCGGACTAAACCTCTCTCTGGGAAGTCCGTAAGTTCTAGTTGACAAGCCATACATGGAGGGCCCACAGCTCTGGTTGGGGATGCCAGATTGTCCTGTTCGCCTGGGAAAGGAGGTCTTTCCTCAGGGGAATTGGCCATGGGGCTGCTGCTAGCAGCTGAACCAACTCGGGGAACCAAGGTTAGGTCTGCCAGAGAGGGGCCACCAGAAGGACGGTGCGTCTGTCCTCCCTGATCCGTTTGATGTCCTGAGGGAGTAGCGCAACCGGGGGAAAAGCTTAAAGGGGAAAGCTGGGTATTTTGTAGGCCAGCGCATCCTTACTCTTTGTAAAGAATATTGGGCAGTGAGAGTTGTCTTCGGAGGTGACGACATCTCCCCTCCCGAAGATACTCAAATTCGTTTGAACCGTCTTGGAATGGAGGGTCCATTCCCCTGGGACCATATTGCCCTTGGACAGCATGTCTGCTCCCTGGCTCAGGCTGCCTGACACGTGCACTGCTCTCAGCAAGTGCAGATTGCATTGTGCCCATAAGGGGAGGCATCTGGCTAGTTTTTAAAGAGGTCTCGACATTAGTCCACCTTGGTGGTTTATATAGGATACAACCGCCATCTAGTCTCATGTAAATTACATTTAGCGAAGGCTGCAAAGCCGACTCTGTGTTATAAATATGTTAGACCTATCACTTCTGCCACTTGAGATTGCTTTATAATAATCTTCATAATCAGTTTCATCATCTCAGCATCCCAGATAGCTTAGAAGAACTTGATATTGCAACAGAAACTTTTAACTCTCTCTTTTCCAGCACTTTAGACACAGTTGCTCCGTTGCGGTTAAAGAAGATTAAAGAAAATAGTCCAATGCCGTGGTACAACAAGCACACTCAGGCCCTTAAGAGAGCAGCCAGAAAAATGGAGCGCAACTGGAAGAAAACAAAACTAGAGGTATGGAAGGAGAGCTCGATTGCATACAGAGAGGCATTAAAAGCTGCTAGATCTGCTTTTTTTCAACCCTATTAGAAGAAAATAAACATAATCCTAGGTTTTTATTTGAAACAGTGGCTAAACTAACGAAAAAGAAAGCTTAAAACCCAGAAGTTTCCAGGCAACACAGCAGTAATTAACTTCTTCACTTATAAGATCGATAATATCAGGGACAAAATTATAACTATGCAACCGTCTACTACAGTATCGCATCAGGGAGAGCATTGTAGTCTCCCTGAGGAAAAATTATTTAATTTATTAAATTATTGCTATAGGAGAAGAAGAATTTTGTAAACTCGTTAATTCATCTAAATCGACAACATGTACAGTATGTTAGACCCTATACCGACTAAGCTACTGAAAGAGATGCTTCCAGATGTCCTGGCCTCTTCTTAATATCATTAATTTGTCTTTGTCTCTAGGATACGTACCAAAAACCTTTAAGCTGGCTATGATTAAACCGCTTGTTAAAAAAACGCAACTTGACCCTACAGAATTACAGGCCGATCTCGAATCTACCTTTTCTGTCAAATATACTAGAAAAAGCAGTATCCTCACAACTGTGTTCCTTTCTAGAAAGAAATGATTTCTGCAAGGATTTTCAGTCTAGATTTACCATAGTACTGAGACAGCTCTCATTAGAGTCACAAATTATTTTCTCTTATCATCTGATCGTGGTTGTAGCTCTCTATTAGTGTTACTGGATCTTAGTGCTGCATTTGACACTATTGACCACAACATTCTTTTGAATAAACTCAAAAATTATGTTGGCATTAGTGGAATTGCACCAGCATGGTTTAAATCATACTTATCTGACCGTTATCAGTTTGTATCAGTAAACGAAGAGATGTCAAGTCAAGTCATCTTCATTTATATAGCGCTTTTAACGATGTAGATTGTTTCAAAGCTGCTTTACAGAGATAAACGTATAATTTAAGTTAACAGATTGTTTTGCCTTTATAGCGGTTCTTGAATAATGTTACTTTCCAGCTAAAGTTAGTTTTGATTGATTCACTTCCGTCGAAAGGATGATTTGTTATTAAATTAGGGGCCGCTAAGACGACACCGTTCTCTCTACACAGACTTTAAACGTGAACCTGTGATAAACACTGTTGGCGCTCACGTGCGCATCAAGAATTAATTCTATAGTTATGTGTGTTTATATATGTGCGCATGTTTGTAATTCTCTACAAATCAAGCCTATACAAACTACTTGTCCTGCCTATAAATTTTATACAGAATTTGATTTTATCACTACGGGGGAGATACACAAAAGTTCCACAATGCTTTATCTGTAGAGTTGTAAAGGGATCCTTCATAGGGAGAGGCTAGTTGGCACTTCAGCAATGCTTTGTCATCGGGTCCAGGCGAAGGTCCTTCCTCAGATCTGGATACGGCCTGGATCCGGCAGGCTGCGGGAAAACCTCGGGATAAACAAAGACACTAAAATTAGCGTAGATGCCATTCTTCTTATGATGTAACGAGTACATCAGGATTTAAGGGAAGTGTTCCCAGTTCCGGCTGACCTAATCTATGCAGCCTAACATTGAGTTATAGCCTTATATTGAAGTCTATAATGCATTATGTGAATGCTAGGTCAAAGAGATGTGTCTTTAATCTAGCTTTGAACTGACAGAGTGTGTCAGAGTGTGTTGGTGTTAAATAGGAAAAGGATCTACCGCCAGCAGTCGATTTTGATATTCTAGGTATTATTAACTGGCCGGAATTTTGAGATCGCAATAGACGTGAACGACTAATGCGTTAAGAGCTCGCTCAAGTACTGCAGAGCTAAACCATTTAGTGCTTTGTAAGTAATCAGCAATATTTAAAAATTTATACGATGTTTAATAGGCAGCCAATGCAGTGTTGACAGAACGGGGCTAATATGGTCATACTTCCTGGTTCTGGTAAGAACTCGAGCTGCTGCGTTTTGAACTAGCTGTAGTTTGTTTGTTAAACGTGCAGGGCAACCACCCAGTAGAGCATTACAATAATCTAGCCTTGAGGTCATGAACGCATGAACTAATTGTTCCGCATTTGTCAATGAGAGCCTATGGCGTAATTTTGATATATTTTTAAGATGGAAAAATGCATTTAAAAAAATTCAAATGAAAGATTGGTATCGAAGAGCACACCCAGGTTCCTAACCGACAACAAAGACTTAACAGAGCAGCCATCAAGTGTTAGACAGTACTCTAGGTTATTACGTGTGGAAGTTTGTCCAATAATTAGAATCTCTGTTTTTTCAGAATTTAGTAGTAGGAAATTACTAGTCATCCAATTTTTTATATCAGCTATGCATTCCGTTAATTTTGTGAATTGGTAGGTATACAGCTGAGTATCGTCGGCATAACAGTGAAAGCTAATTCCATGTTTCCTAATGATATCTCCTAATGGTAGCATGTACATAGTGAACAGCAGCGGTCCTAGTACTGAGCCTTGTGGTACACCATACTAAACTTGTGATTGATAAGACATCTCTTCATTTACTGCTACAAACTGATAACGGTCAGATAAGTATGATTTAAACCATGCAAGTGCAATTCCACTAATGCCAACATAATTTTGTGTCTATTTAAAAGGATTTAAACTTTAAAAGTAATCAATGGTGTCAAATGCAGCACTAAGATCAAGTAACACTAATAAAGAGATACAACCACGATCGGATGATAAGAGCAAATAATTTGTGACTTTAACGAGAGCTGTCTCGGTACTATGGTATGGTCTAAATCTGGACTGAAATCCTTGCAGATATCATTTCTTTCAAGAAAGGAACAGTTGTGAGGATACTGCTTTTTCTAATATCTTTGACCGAAAAGGCAGATTCGAGATCGGCCTGTAATTGACCAGTTTTGTATCAAGTTGCGTTTTTTTAACAAGCGGTTTAATCATAGCTAGCTTAAAGGTTTTTGGTACGTATCTGTGACGTAGAGGCGGAGACGGTCGAATCTATTTCCAGATATTTATTAAAGGTGATGACAAACAGAGCATAATCAGACAGGAACTCAAAATATGTCAAGGGTAATCCAGAATCGAAGTCAAACAGGCAAAGTTCAGAGGCAGGCAGCAAAAGTTCACAAAACGAGTTCAGAGTCCAAGTTCAAACACACGAGATCAAATCCAAGCACAGAGAAAACAAGGGTTACACACTGAGACAGAGGTTGGGTAAAACAATACTTCACAAATGACACATAACAGTCCAAATAAAGGGTAGCGTAGGGTGCACAGGTGAGACTGATGAAAGCATAATTAGGTGATTAGGGAATAACGAGCATGAAGGATAATGGGAAATTAAGTCCTAGCATGCAGGAGAGAGGGATCTAGTGAAACCAGGAGGCGGCGTTGTGCGTTCCGTGAGAGAGGGATCTAGTGAAACCAGGAGGAGGCGTTGTTGTGCGTTCCGTGAGAGAGCCCCACCCCCCGGCTCCGGAAGCGAGGACCTGGTCGACGACGGGGTCTTGGAGCAGGTAGTTCTGGGTGGTCCTGGTGGAATGCAGCAGTTAATGTGGGATCCAATATGTCCTGAGACCTGAACCAGGAGCGTTCCTCGGGACCGTACCCCTCCCAGTCAATGAAATATTGCAGAACCCCGCCGTGACGTCTGGAGCTCAGGATCTCTCGTACCCGGAAAGCCTCCGCGCCGTCCACTTCAATGGGGGGAGTCTGAACAGCAGCGACCTCCTCCCGGTTCCTCTCACTCCTGGGGGCAACAGCGGGTCTGAGAAGGGACACATGAAAGGTGGGTGAGATTTTGTACTGAGCAGGGAGTGACAAACGAAAAGAAACAGGAGTTATTATTACAGGAGTTAGGAGTATTTTAAATGGTCCAATGAAACGAGGAGAAAGCTTCCTGCATGGGAGCTTGAGACGAAGATCTCGAGCGGAAAGCCACACCCACTGGCCTGGTCGGTATCTGGGACCCTCACGCCTCCTTCGATCTGCCTGATGTTGATAACGGCGCGCTGCAAATGGACGTGAGCAGCATCCCAAGTGGCCTCGCTGCGCCGGAGCCAGGCATCTACCGCGGGGAGGTCGGAAGGCTCCCCGGCCCACGGGAAGAGGGGAGGTTGGAAACCTAGAACACATCGAAAGGGTGTTAAACCAGTGGCAGGCTTTATCAGAGAATTCTGGGCATACTCTGCCTAGGCCAGAAAACGACTCCAATCCTGTTGATTCTGGTGGCAGTAAGTTGAGAAATTACTGCCACCAGAATCAACAGGATTGGAGTCGTAATTCGTTTCCTGCAGGTCCTGGTTAAGGCGTTCAACCTGCCCATTGGCCTGAGGATGGTAACCAGAGGTTAAACTGACATTGATGTTTAGCTTTACACATAATTATCTCCAGACCCGGGAAGTAAATTGGGAACCGCGGTCAGTCACAATGTCCTCGGGCAAGCCAAACAGACGGAAAGGCTGATTGAATAAAGCCTCTGCTGTTTGTAAGGCTGTGGGCAGGCCGGTTAAGGGAATGAAACAGCAGGACTTGGAGAAACGATCCACCACGGAGAGGATGGTAGTGAATCCTTGAGATGGAGGTAGATCCGTTGCAAAATCCACAGCGATGTGAGACCAGGGACGTTGTGGTACTGGCAGAGGTTGCAGCAATCCTGCGGGCTTGAGATGGGAGGATTTCACAGTATTACAGACAGAGCATTGGTGAACAAATTTGATAATGTCAGACTGAAGAGAAGCCCACCAAAAGCGGTTTGAGACCAACTGAATGGTAGCGGCAATACCTGGATGACCTGCGCTGGGAGTGCAGTGAACCCATTGAAGCACACGGTGGCGGAGATCTGGTGGAACAAAGAGACGATCAGCAGGACATTCTGGTGGAGCGGGATGACGACTCAGTGCAGTGGTGATTTCGGAGATAATGTCCCATTGAACGGGAGCCACGATGAGAGCAGTGAACCTTTAATGGGTTCAGGCTTGGTTTTGCTGGCTGGATCATCGAACTGGCGGGAGAGGGCGTCAGCTTTGACATTCTGGGAGCCTGGTCTGTAAGTAATCCTGAAATCAAATCTTGAGAAAAACAGTGACCAGCGAGCCTGGCGGGAATTGAGACGTTTGGCTGACCTGATATACTCCAGATTCCTATGATCCGTGAGCACTGTGAATGATTGACGGGTTCCCTCCAGCCAGTCAGTCTCCACTCCTCAAAGGCGGTCTTCATGGCCAGAAGCTTGTGGTTACCCACGTCATAATTTCTTTCTGCAGAATTGAGTTTGCGAGAATAGAACGCACAAGGAAACATCTTAGCTGGCTCACCATGCCGTTGTGACAACACTGCCCCCACACCTGTGCTAGACGCATCCACTTCCACGATGAATTCCTTTTCTGGATCAGGGTGATGGAGAATAGGAGCAGACGTGAACCGCTCCTTGAGTTGAGAAAAGGCCTCAGTACAAACCGATGTCCACTTGAAACATTTACCTCCCCCTCGAAGCAGAGATGTGAGAGGAGCTGCAATCACACTGAAGTTGCGGATGAATCTGCGGTAAAAGTTAGAAAAGCCTAGGAAGCGCCGTAGGTCTTTAACCGAGGCTGGCTGGGGCCAGTTAATCACTGCTCTGACTTGTTGTCATCCATAAGGGCACCGTCCGCACTGATGACACAGCCCAGGAAGGAGATGAGTGTCTGATGAAATTCGCACTTGGACAGCTTGGCATAGAGTTGATTCTCAATCAGGCGCCTGAGAACTGCACGAACATCCTGGACATGCTCTTCAAGGGAATCAGAGAAAATCAGAATGTCATCAATGTACACAATCACTTTACGATGCAACATGTCCCGGAAAGTCTCGTTAACAAAGCCTGGAAAACGGAAAGACTATTGGACAGGCCGAAAGGCATTACCCTGTATTCATAGTGCCCGGATGTAGTCGAAAACGCCGTCTTCCATTCATCTCCACTCCGTATGCGAATCAGGTTGTAAGCCTTCCTTAGATCTAGCTTGGTAAAATAGCGGGCAGTGCGGAGCATCTCCAAAGCTGCTGGGACTAGAGGAAGAGGATAGCGATACTTGACTGTTACCTCGTTAAGACCACGATAATCTATGCACGGCCGAAGACCCCCGTCCTTCTTGACGAAAAAGAATCCAGCGGAGGCCGGGGATGTCGAGGTAGTGATGAAACCCTTTGCCAGCTGTTCGTCAATGTACGCCTTCATAGCCTCCGTCTCGGGTTGTGACAGCGGGTAAACTCTTCCGCGTGGAATTACAGCCCCTGGTAAAAACTCAATAGCACAGTCACCAGCGCGATGAGCAGGAAGTTGGGAAGCCTCAGTTTCGCTGAAAGCCAGAGCGAGGTCATGATATTCAGAGGGAATTTTCAGAAAATCCACTGAAAATTCAAAAATCCACAGAAAATTCTATGTCAAGTGTTGTGGAGTTCAGTACCTTGGACAGCAGCACTGCAATTGATCTGGCAAAATTCGGACCACCGGGAGATTTTCCCCTCAGGCCATGAAATTTGGGGGTTATGTCTCTCCATACTCCGTTACTGGGGAGAGTACGCTCAAGAGGACTGGATCTAAGAGGTGTGACTCGGGTGTGTAACAAGTTGTCCAGGCGGATAGCAAGCTCCATAATTTGATTTAGAGTTTTACCGTCGTCGCGATACGCCAGTTCTCCTTGGAGGTTCGGGTTGAGTCCCTTGCGATAAATGAGCTTGAGGGGTTCCTCCGTCCATCCAGTTTGGGCAGCCAGGGTACGGAAAGAGAGCGTGTAGTCCACTGCGGTCGAATTCCCCTGGCATAACGTGAGCAGCAGTTCACCTGGATCCTTTCCTCTCGCTGAGTGCTCGAACACCTCTCTAAATTGAGTCAGAAATTCGTTATAAGATGGGAAAGAGAGCTGACCGCCATACCAGAGTGCAGTGGCCCATTCCAGATCTCGACCCGTGAGTAGGGAACATATGAAGGACCAACCCGATCTCACGGCAATTCGTACGAATTTTACGAGGTGGCTAATTCGTACCAATTCATACGACCTCACTCGTACGAATTTGTACGTTTTTTGCTAAAACGTACATATTTTACGATTTGCCAAAATCGTATGAATTCATACGAATGACCTACCCCTGACCCCGCCCCTAAACCCAACCGTCACGTGTGTTTAGACAAATCGTACAAATTCGTACGAGTGAGGTCGTACAAATTCGTACGAATTAGCCACCTTTTAATCACTCGTACAAATTCGTACGAATTGGTCGTGAGATAGCGTTGGAAGGACACGCGGCTTCCATCAGTGGAGTAGGACTGTGGCTGCTGGTCAAAATACAAACTGCACTGCAACAGGAATCATTTACAAGCAGAGGGTGAGCCATCAAATTTCTCTGGGTGCGATAATTTGGGTTGAAAGTAGTTGTTACTCACGACAGGTGGTGCCGTTGGATTAGAAGGTTGATCCACAGATAGGGATTGAACAGTTCTTACGAGCTTCTCTGTGAGAGCGGTTAATTTTACCAGCTGTTGCTGATGAGCAGTGAGAACATTAGCTTGATTAGATACCTCGGAGGTCAGTCGACTGAGATCTGCTGGATCCTGATGTGGTGAAGTATTCTGTGACGTAGAGGCGGAGACGGTCAAATTATTTTGCAGATATTTATTAAAGGTGATGACAAACAGAGAATAATCTGACAGGAACTCAAAAGATGACAAGGGTAATCCAGAATCGAAGTCAAACAGGCAAAGTTCAGAGGCAGGCAGCAAAGGTTCACAAAACGAGTTCAGAGTCCAAGTTCAAACACACACGAGATCAAATCCAAGCACAGAGAAAACAAGGGTTACACACTGAGGTTGGGTAAAACAATACTTCACAAATGACACAGAACAGAACAGTCCAGATAAAGGGTAGCTGAGGGTGCACAGGTGAGACTGAAGAAAGCATAATTAGGTGATTAGGGAATAACAAGCATGAAGGATAATGGGAAATGAAGTCCTAGTATGCAGGAGAGAGGGATCTAGTGAAACCAGGAGGAGGCGTTATCGTGCGTTCCGTGACAGTATCCTAGAGACAAAGATGAATTAATGATATTAAGAAGAGGATCTATGACATCTGGAAGCATCTCTTTCAGCAGCTTAGTCGGTATATGGTCTAACATACAAGTTGACGATTTAGACGATTTGACGAGTTTGCAAAATTCTTCCTCTCCTATAGCAATGAATGAATAAAATTTTCCCTCAGGGAGACTACAATGCACTTCCTGATGCGATACTGTATTAGACAGTTGCATAGTTATAATTTTTTCCCTGATATTATCGATCTTATAAGTGAAGAAGTTCATAAAGTCATTACTGCTGTGTTTCATGGAAGCTTCTGGGCTTGAAGAGCTTCTGGGCTTTTCTTTTTCGTTAGTTTAGCCACTGTTTCAAATAAATACCTAGGATTATGTTTATTTTCTTCTAATAGGGTTGAAAAATAAGCAGATCTAGCAGCTTTTAAAGCCTCTCTGTAAGCAATTGAGCTCTCCTTCCATGAAATCCGAAATACCTCTAGTTTTGTTTTCTTCCAGTTGCGCTCCATTTTTCTGGCTGCTCTCTTAAGGGCCTGAGTGTGCTCGTTGTGCCACGGCGTTGGACTGTGTTCTTTAATCTTCTTTAAGCGCAGTGGAGCAACTGTGTCTAAAGTGCTGGAAAAGAGAGAGTTAAAAGTTTCCGTTGCAATATCAAGTTCTTCTAAGCTATCCGGGATGCTGAGATGATGAAACTGATTAGGAAGATTATTGATAAAGCAATCTTTAGTAGCAGAAGTGATCGGTCTAACATATTTATAAGACGGAGTCGGCTTTTCAGCCTTCGCTAAATGTAATTTACATGAGACTAGATAATGATCTGAGATGTCATCGCTCTGCTGCAGTATTTCAACGGCATCAACATCTATTCCATGTGATAGTATTAGATCTAGAGTATGATTACGGCAATGAGTCGGTCCTGACACATGTTGTCTAACTCCAATTGAGTTTACAATGTCTTTAAATGCCAATCCCAATGCATCTTTTTCATTATCTATGTGTATATTAAAATCACCAACAATTAGTACTTTATCTGCAGCCAATACTAATTCTGATAGAAAGTCCGCAAATTCTTTGATAAAGTCTATATGTTGCCCTGGTGGCCTGTATACAGTAGCCAGCAGAATTTTCAGACGTGATTTATCGTTTACACTAGATATTTTAAAATTAAGCACCAGCACTTCAAAAGAATTATATTTAAAGCTAGATTTCTTAGTGATTTTGAAAATATTACTATAAATTACAGCAACACCTCCTTCTTTGCGTTTCAGACGAGGTTCATGTTTATAACCGTAATCTTGTGGGGTTGACTCATTTTAATTGACTCATCTCCCGTGAATGCACGTCGACCATTGCCGGAAGCCAGTTATTTTCATTTGTAAAGTTTTAAATATGTATATTTTTACAACAAAACTGCACGGATTACCCTCAGAAGGCCTTCGTTTATCCCCCTGGAGCCGGATGGATTACTTTTGTGAAGGATGCATACACATTTTTGGGACTTGAAGGAGGTGGACCCCATAACTTGACATTATAACCACTGAAAGATCTAAGACATTTTCTAAAATAACTGAAAATGTGTTCGTCTGAAAAATTATTGACATATGCATCTCGAATGGCTTGAGGGTGAGTAAATCATGGGTTTAATATCATTTTTGGCCGAACTATCCCTTTAAAATATATCTAAATTACGCCATATGCTCTCATTGACAAATGCGGAACAATTAGTTCATGCGTTCATGACCTCAAGGCTAGATTATTGGTCCTGGAGGGCCACTGTCCTGCACAGTTTAGCCCCAACTCTAATCAAACACACCTAGCTGTGAGTTTCTAGTGATCCTGAAGACATTGATTAGCAATGTCAGGTGTGTTTGATCAGTGTTGAAGCTAAACTGTGCAGGACAGTGGCCCTCCAGGACCGAGTTTGAGAAACCCTGCTCTACTGGGTGGTTGCCCTGCACGCTTAACAAACAAACTACAGCTAGTTCAAAACGCAGCAGCTCGAGTTCTTACCAGAACCAGGAAGTATGACCATATTAGTCCCGGTTCTGTCAACACTGCATTGGCTCCCTATTAAACATTGTATGGATTTAAAAATATTGCTGATTACTTACAAAGCACTAAATGGTTTAGCTCCGCAGTACTTGAGCGAGCTCTGTACTTTATTACTGTAAAGCCGCTTTGAAACAATCTACATTGTTAAAAGCACTATATAAATGAAGATGACTTGACTTATTCTCTTAACGCATTATAGTCCTTCACGTCTATTGCGGTCTCAAAATTCTGGCCAGTTGATAAAACCTACAATATAAAAATCAACTGCATGCTGTAGATTCTTTTCCTATTTAGCACTCAAACTCTTGTTCGGGAAGCATACATATACTCTATAAGTTTAAATCTAGACTAAAAACACATCTCTTTAACCTGGCATACAAAACACTATCATTTCCATAATTTCCATAATTCACATCCGTTAAAGTATTGTTAGGCTGCATTAATGGTCAACTGAAACCAGGAGCACTTCCCATAAGGTCTGATGTACTGGTTACATAAGAATGACATCTACGCTCTCTCTCTGTATATCAAAACCAAATGGAGAGCAGATGGTGGACCTGCACCTAGACAAGAACACAACGCAGCCCTGAATATCAGCAGAGACCATGTCAACTAGACAATTCCCTGTGAATGCCTCGGGCTTCGGCTCCATTCCAGCATGATGAATCCAATCTTCAAGCAAAAGGAACTGGATGGATATTTGAATGTTCCCGATCCCGATTGAATTGTTACTTGTCATGCAACCTGAATCAAAATGACACCGTGTTTGTTAGTTGGCGGAGGAGAACTGGCCCCCTGACTGAGCCTTGTTTCTCCCAAGGTTTTTTTCTCCATTCTCACTTGATAAAGTTTGGGCTCATTGCCACTGTCATCTCTGTTTGGGTACACTTAATATTCAACAATATTATTGGTCTGACTCTCTCTGACGTTGAATGAGAACTGAACTGAGCTGAACGAAGACAAATATATATTTTTTTTTTGCAGAACTGCTTTATAGATGAAATTAATTTATTAATTGATGATCTTTCCAATGGAACTAAATCAACACTGAACTGACAACAGCCGAAATGCATTATTTTCCTGTTATCACTGTAAACCTGCTTTGAAACAATCTGTATGTTATAAAGCGCCATATACTGTAAGTAAAGGTGATTTAGGTGATTGTATGTCATACTCTTTAAATGGTATTAAGCTTTAAATTATTGTATATTTTGTGAACCCATTCGATAAGTGAAAGACATCAATATTTACTTATGATTTTACAGTTTATTTTATGAAATATCCAGAATCTAAAAGGTGTGCATCATACCTGACACCTACATGAATACTTTCAGTTGGTTTTCTGACTAAGTCATCCTTGTCAAATGCTGATGAAACGTGTACCAATGTCATATGTAACTTTAGAGAAGGCCCCTAAATTTGCGATAATTGAACATCAAGCCAACTTTATACCAGTCTTCAACTGGACAATACCTTAATTACAATTATTGAGCGACTTTTTGAGTTTTGACGATTTGTAGAGGGTTTTGTTTAACTGCTATGTCAATTTGGTTTTCCGTCAAAACGTGAATGATATTCCCTTGCATTTCTACCAGAAAGACTCGGGAGATAAATTGATATAACAGCGTATATTTATTAACAGCCCAGCAAGCATGAATTTATAAAGTTCTTTGGCGTAGGCCCCGTCCTTAGAGAGCAATGCGAGGGTAGCGGAATCTGCATATCCTGCCTGAAGACGAAGGCAGGGGCGCAGCCGACCCCCCTGGAGGTTAAGGAAGGGACCATCCTGGTGGTGGGGAGGATGAGGGGGAAGGTACCATCTTGGTGGTGGTTGGGGAGGATGGAGGTAATTGGCAGCGTCAGCATCTGCGATCTCAGACAAATGTAAGTACCAATCTTTTATACTGTGAGTGTTAGCACATGATTGGTTAAGAGAAATACGTGGCACGCTGATTGAGTCTTCCTGGCAGAACTTACGCTAAAGCTGTCATTTCAGACTCAACCCTTAAAAAAAAAAAAAGGTAACCTAAGTCAATTTGAATAAAACTGTCACGACACACACACAGGAAAAGGTAAGGTCCAGGCGCAGTATTTATTAGGGGAAATCCGTACTCACAAAACCAGTCCAGGCAAGGGTCAAAATCCAGTAGAGCAATCCAAAGACACAAGACATGAACAACAAACGGGCAGCAACAGGAACGGAAGTGTGGGGACATTAAACAAGGACTCTGTGACAAACACTGAAACAGACAGGGTATATATACACAAGTGCAAACAAGTGCCAGGTCCAATCGAGGGGAACAGGAACAAGGGGGAACGGCTTAAGCGACGGCCAGGGCGAAGCAGACAGTCCATCGGGCGGCCAGGGCGAAGCAGACAGTCCATCGGGCGGCCAGGGCGAAGCAGACAGTCCATCGAGCGGCCAGGGCGGAGCCGACCACTCGGGCGGCCAGGGCGGAACAGTCACAGACACCACCGGCTCAGGAACAGCCACAGACACCACCGGCTCAGGAACAGCCACAGACACCACCGGCTCAGGAACAGCCACAGACACCACCGGCTCAGGAACAGCCACAGACACCACCGGCTCAGGAACAGCCACAGACACCACCGGCTCAGGAACAGCCACAGACACCACCGGCTCAGGAACAGCCACAGACACCACCGGCTCAGGAACAGCCACAGACACCACCGGCTCAGGAACAGCCACAGACACCACCGGCTCAGGAACAGCCACAGACACCACCGGCTAAGGAACAGCCACAGACACCACCGGCTCAGGAACAGCCACAGACACCACCGGCTCAGGAACTGGAGGCGTGACGTGAAGCTCAGGCTCGCCAGGCATGCTGTGTCTCCTCCAAGCACGCAGTACTGCTACTGCATAAAAAAGGAAGACAGCCTTATAGGCCATGGCAGGACTGATGGTGGACAGCCCTGGGGCGACCTCCAGGACGACAGCGGGCTGTTCGAGGACGGCCTCTGGGACAATAGCGGGCTGTTCGGGGACGACCTCTGGTACTGGAACGGTCTCTGGATCGGCAGTGCTCATGTGTCTCCTCCATGCCTGCAGTACAACCCCCACATAAAAAAGGAAGACAGCCCTCTTGGCTGTGGCAGGACTGATGCTGGGCTGCTCCAGGACGACCTCTGGGATGACAGCGGGCTGCTCGGGCACTGCCTCCGGGAAAACCGCGGTCTGCACAGGCACGACCTCTGGGATGACAGCGTGCTGCACGGGGACGGCCTCTGGGATGATAGCGGGCTGCACGGGGACGGCCTCTGGGATGATAGCGGGCTACACTGGCACGACCTCTGAGATCAGTCTCCGGACTGGCAGACTTGCGTCTCCTACCCCCTCTCCGTCTATGACGGCAAGACGGTGGCTCCGACCCGTCCCTCACGAAAAATGACCAGACAGGTTCCCTCAAAACGCTCTCTCCTCTCCCGCTCGGTGGCTGGGGCAGAGAAGTTGGCGAACATACTGCTGGATCCTTGTGTTTGACGGAGTCCTTCTGTCACGACACTAGGGATGGCTGACGCGAAACAGTCGTTCCGAAGCTTTGCGAGATCCCGAAGCGCAGATGATTCGAAACACTGATCCGAAGCGTGATTCAAAACACCCATGTCACGTGACTATGGCCAAACGAAGCCTCGAAGTGTTTCACTAAGTGTTTCATCAGGTGTGAGCCGCCGAATCAGCGTTTGATTGACACGGTCAGGAACAGACCACACATCTGTATAAAAGTGAAATCAACGCATATTGACCTCGTGGGTTTTTGTGAGAGGAGTTTGATTTTGAGATAGCGAATTTTTGGTGAATTTATAGTGCGATTTGTTTAGTTATATTTAGGCTTACATTTAAATTTACACAACACATTGACCTAGAGACACATAGTATACATATAGTGACACATTAATAGATACATAGATATAAATATATATAGACAGCTAGATTAATAGATAGATAGATAGATAGATAGATTAAAGATAGGGATAGAAATGTCAACATCAGACCCATCAACATCAACACCAGTAGAAACACAGGACAGTTTATGGGAACTTTTTGATACTCGTCGTATCCATCAAACCCAGATGATACACAACAATGCTACAGATGCCACAGTGGAAGTGAAAAAATACATCAACGATGCGTATTTGCCCAGAACTCATGATCCACTAACTTACTGGAAAGAGAGAGCAGTAATCTTTCCTCATTTGTATGTCATGGCTAAAAAAATATCTTTGTATTCCAGCAACAAGTGTCCCTTGTGAGAGGATTTTTTCAAAGGCTGGAGAAATTATCTGTAAAAAAAGAAGTAGGCTAGGTCCTTCCACTGCAGAGAAATTAATATTTTTGAATAAAAATATCTAAAAAAGCGAGACATTGTGGCTTGATTTATTTTATTAATATTCATTTTGCAGGACCAAAATAACATTATGCACAGTGAGGAGCCTACAGGTTACAAGATTCACATATTAGAAAACTACAATAATAAAAAAACAACAACAATTGTAATGGCTCGTCAAGGTTGTTTCAGATCAACACCTGCAAGTGACCACTAGGTGTCACCGTGGAGACGGGTATCGGATTGATTCGAAGCCTCGAAACAATATGAACCATTTGGTTCAACTGTTTCATTGCTTCACGAAGCCTCGATCTGCCCATCACTACACGACACACACACAGGAAAAGGTAAGGTCCAGGCGCAGTATTTATTAGGGGAAATCCGTACTCACAAAACCAGTCCAGGCAAGGGTCAAAATCCAGTAGGGCAATCCAAAGACATGAACAACAACCGGGCAGCAACAGGAACGGAAGTTTGGGGACATTAAACAAGGACTCCGTGACAAACACTGAAACAGACAGGGTATATATACACAAGTGCAAACAAGGTGACGAGAAACAGCTGAAGGAAATGAACAATCAGTGACAGACAGGATTATGGGAAATGTAGTGAAAATGCCTAGACACCGTGAAAACTGAGACCTCTAGTGTTAAACCCAGGGAACCACCAGACACTGTGACAAAAACGTGACAATTATATTTTTGACTTGAATCAAACCAGTTAATGTTACCACATTAATTAAATTTCTATGTTAACATTTCTTCAGTGTGAATTTGAGCAAATTAAATTTAATCAACTGATTTTGAATAGGTATTGCTTCACGACGGCTAAATATATTCTATATAAATGTGTGTAGTATGAATGTAATCTGGACGTACTGCATTCATCATGTTGTCATTATCATGTGACCTACCAGCGTCAGTTACATTGCTTCACTGTCATTCATAAATCTTCTCCCGTGGCCTTATCATGGGATAGTAAAGTGTCCATCGCAGGGTGTGAATTATGGGGGGATTTGAGGACCCCCTAATGAAGGCTTGATCCCCCTGAAGGACATCAAAATAAGATGTTGGGGGATCAAAACAAGTAGTCTCGTAATGTGAAGCGTTTAATAATATAAATATGAATAAAATAAATATGAATTGTGGCATTACATTTACAGTAGATTTGTTTGTGATACATCATATTTATAGTTATTTTATTTTATGCGTATATTTGCAGTGTTGAGAATCAAAATCAATCACACATGTTTCTGTTGAGTTTAGGAATGCAATGTGCAATCAGAGGTGTTTTGAATCGTCACTGCGCAAATTCAGGTGTCATGAGGGTTGCACGCACTCACTGACTAAATTCTGAATCTGAGCTCATGCAAATTCTCATCATAAACAACAAAATGCAGAAAAGATGACAGTAGGAGAGGAGTTTTTGCGAAAGTGTACCACTCAAGTAGACTGAAGTCATGGACCGCTTCGGTGTTCTTTGATCGCTTTCTGAATGTAATAGCTACATTCTCAGTTTGAATAACCGTTTTGTTTTTCATGCTACTGAAATAACCAATGTTGTCTTTTTTTTTTAATCTGTAAAAAGCAATAAACAAATTAATTAACGGAGCTTTTTTTGTCTGTAGGCAGAATATGATGTGCTTTTTCCCAACCAATTTTTTTTTTGTTGACTTAATAATCATCATTACATTTTCAAGAGCAATATCAACCATAATGATTTTGTCATGATATTGCAGCTTCACCCCTATAATGACTTCATGTTTAGGCTATTTACCTTGAGCTGTGAGTGCAGAGAAAATCTCTATATAAAATGTAACAACATTTTATTATTACATTAGCAAAGTAGGCCTTTTTGTAAATAAACAAAATATATATTTTTTCTTCTATTTGTGTAATTTTGTTGTGCTTCGCCTGAACCAAATTAGGGTGCTTGGGATGTGCACACCTTTGCATTTTTGATTCTTAAATAAAGATAAATGCCATGTATAGATGCAGCTTCTGTTCCACCTTTGCAGTGTAAAAATGGCTTTAGTTGATGGTTGAAAAATATTTAATTGGTAATAACAGTCTGTAGAATTGTGATGGATTAAAGTAACTGGTTAAAATTAGATATTCGATCAACACAGATTCAATAAGATTCAAGTGTAGCTATTTTAATAAGTTAGGCTAATTATAAAAACTGTCCCCTAAAAGGCAATTTGCACACTAATCCATCATATGCACACTTCAGAATCTAGCTGGAAGAAGTAGGTCATCCGGGTACTTTTTGCCACTCTTTTCTGTGTATTGTGAATTCAGACACACTTCTTTTGTCACATAGCAGCCTACTGTTTATAAATGCTATTTTGGATGCTACCTTTAACTCAGGTTTGCCTTTACAAAAGAATGGTTAGCACATTAATTTATAACAACTTGACTGCTGTTTGTCTTGTGACAACACTTCAGAGTAGTATACTACGTAGTATACTACTCTGTAGTATACTATCTCTCACACTTTGAGCAGTAAGCAGCAAGTTAGTGGGCCATTCCGAAAACACAGCCCCTGTAATCGGGACGCCCCTAGTGTTTCGAAAGTGCCCATCACTAGATTGAGGATTGTCCTCTTGTACTTGCCGTATTGCGTCGAGGTTAAAGGTGAAATGTTTCAGCATGGCGCTCTGAAAGTAAAACTACGCGAATATAACTGATTAAGGAGCAGAACGACTCTATATTTCCCTTAAACTCCCACGGATTTCTCAGTGTTTCCCAATACGATTGATTTTGACGTCTTTCCAGTAAGTATGCACTCTTGGACTGTCTATAAAGAGTTTGTTTGAGGTAAACACATGGGTTTTCCTTAGTGATATACGGGGCTTAGCCCAGAGACATTCATGTATGTGTCATAATACACGACTCAGGTAGCCTACACTTTTAAGATATGTTTAAAAGTTATATTGGCAAAGCGTATGTTAATTAAAAGAGGTAACGTTAACGTTAAATATTTTTCACATCGAGTTAGCAAACTGTAACCGTATTCTTACAAAGATATAAGTTACCTGTCAAAGTACCTTACTAACACACACATGCGTTACACACACAAACAAACACTGGTTAAACAAGCCACGTAATTTATTTTATTAATGATGAACTTATTAATTTATTATGATTAACGTTATTTATTTCAAGGAGCTCTTGTATGCATTTAAACCGCAAGAGGAGTTTCTAAAATTGGGATTAACGTTACAGTGAATCTTTTTGCTGGTTTTGTGAAGATGAAATTTACCCAGAAGACAAAGTAATACTGTATTATCATTATCATTATTATTATTATTATTATTTTAAAGCTTTGTCAACAACAGGTAGCATGTACAGTGCCATATCCCATATAACACCAAAATAATTCACATACCTCAACAAGGAACAATAAAATAAATAAAAATAAATTTAAAGAGAGGGTACTTACCGTAGATATACATTATACATATAACAATTCCATAGAATATTACAATGCAATTTGAATACAGAGAATATAGCTACTTTACAGGTCATTCTTTACACCATTCATTATATTTTATTTTTTTATATTATGTGATAATGTTAGAGGAGCATATATTAATCACTTTAATTGCTTTACTATTTTTAGATTTTGACATCACATCTACATACATTGTAATCTCCTTTTCAAGCACCATAAAAAGAGGTTTGCCTTTTGTAAACTTGCATTTATGAATGTGAAATTTACATAGAAATAAAATAAAATTTATAATAAAACCAACATCCTTTAAAGATTGATCCTTGATATAAATCACCCAAAATCACATGTTTGTAAGATAAAGAAAATGTTTTTAAAATATTTTCAGCAATTAAAACCTCCACATTATTCCAAAAATACTGGGTATATTGGCAAGACCAAAACAAATGGGAAATTGTATGGAAGTAAAATAATGCCAAATGTTTTTGAAATAAAAAAGCCTGTTGAATTGCACTACTTGAAAAAAATATGCATTGCATTAACCATGCTTACATTTTGATGCATTGTATTTTTATGGGCTGAAATTCAACATGGTTGTATATTTAAGCTGTGAATATTTCAATTCAAAACATTTCTCAAACATTTTCATTAATAAAAATTCAATAATCCATATTCACCTTTCATATTTCACTTCCAAAATATTCAAACTGTTTAAAAATACAACCTATAATATTCAACAGGCAATTTTCGGTCCATTTTATTTCGCTTTATAAATTCGCTTCCACAAATTCAGTGGTTCAAATTCGACAGTAAATTCAACATTGACATCCAGGAACTGCAGGAAAAGCAGTAGATTACCGAGCATAATCTCCATCTGCTGTTAATCAACCTCACCAGCAGGGGGCGCAAGCGCGTGTTGTTGATGAAGACCAGAGCAACAGTTAGAGCAAGCCATTTATTCATAAAAACTGATTTATAGAAATGTAAGTGTATTTGTGATTATAATGAGGGCTGTTTTTGTGTTTAATTCAGTGTCTTCACGGTCCCTGTGTAGCCTACATGCATCTTTCTCCGTGAACGAGATTATAATGTTATTCCCCCGATGCTGATGTACTGAACAAATGTTACATTTGAGGTAGGCATTATATTTCTCTTGGTTGTTTAGTTGCCTTAACTTTATATCGCGGCGATGTGCTGCAGTACTATTCCTTCAATAATTCAGGAGTGATAGACATATAAAACGCGTAGCTTAATGTACTACACTAATACTATATGGCTACAGGCAAGCAGATGGACTCAGAATACGAACTTAGGCTAATGCTCAAAGTTTCACGCTAAGCGTTTCCAGTGATATACTAGCTATAAAGTTGGCTTGAAGTTGGACATTCGCACATTTAGGGACATCTCTAAAGTTACATACGACATTGGTATACACATTTCTAACTTCAATAGCATTGGAAGAGAATGACTTGCAGTCATAAAACCAACTGTAAAGGGCTCATGTAGGTGTCAGGCATGATGCACACCTTTTACATTTTTTATATTTATTCAAATAAATTTAAGTTTGCTATTGAAGTTAGAAACGTGTATAGCCTACCAATGTCGTATGTAAATTTAGAGACGGCCCCTAAATGTGCGAATGTCCAACGTCAAGCCAACTTCATAACCAGTATATCACTGCTGGGAAACGCTTACTGTGAAACTTTGCGCGTTAAATTCATATTCTGAGTTCATCTGCTTGCCTGTAGCCATATAGTACAGCCTTCTCATTAAGATGCAAGTTTGGTCTTTTATATCACTGTATTAGTCCATTAAGCTAAGCGTTTTATTATGTCCAGCAATCCTGAATTATTGAGGGAAACCCTAGACTGCAGCACATCGCCGCGATATAAAGTTAAGGCGACTAAACAACCAGGAGAAATATGTCTACCTCAAATGTAACATTTGTTCTGTACATCAGCATCGGGGGAATAACATTATAATCTCGTTCACGGAGAAAGATGCATGTAGGCTACACAGGTACTATGAAGACACTGAATTAAACATAAAAACAGCCCTCATAATAATCACAAATATACTTACATTTCTATAAATCAGTTTTTATGAATAAATGGCTTGCTCTAACTGTTGCTCTGGTCTTCGTCAACAACACGCGCTTGCACCCCCTGCTGGTGAGGTTGATTAACAGCAGATTATGCTCGGTAATCTACTGCTTTTCCTGCAGTTCCTGGATGTCAATGTTGAATTTACTGTCGAATTTGAACCACTGAATTTGTGGAAGTGAATTTATAAAGCGAAATAAAAAGGACTGAAAATTGCCTGTTGAATATTATAGGTTGTATTTTTAAACAGTTTTAATTTTTTGGAAGTGAAATATGAAAGGTAAATATGGATTATTGAATTTTTATTATTGAAAATGTGTTTGAAATGTTTTGAATTGAAATATTCACAACTTAAATATACAACCATGTTGAATTTAAGCCCATAAAAATGCAAGCCCTAAAAATACAATGCATTAAAAATGCAAGCATGGTTAATGCAATGCATATTTTTTTCAAGTAGTGCAATTCAACAGGCTTTTTATTTCAAAAACATTTGGCATTATTTTACTTCCATAAAATTGTTTCAGTGGAGCATTCACAGAAAGAACATTTTAAATCAATACCAATTTTAAATGTTTGTAGGAATACCTTTGTTGGATAAACTTTATGAATTAATTTATATGAGATTTCCTTAACCTTATTTTTAAGGAGGAATTTTTTAGGTAATGACCAAACTTGAGTCCAATTTACATTATTAAAGAAACTGTTCCAGTAGAAAATAACATAAGGCGTAGAAATAATCTCTCTTAAAAACAAGGATCTAATTTTATAATTGTTAGGTTTTACTTTTAACCCAGAGAAACAGATATTGGCGACAGGAGGACAGACAGAGAGTGTGGATACACTGCTTTTGAACAGCATCTGTACACCTGTAGGTATTGCCTTAGTAGGCACCTTTTCTTTTACCAATTCTTTTAATGTAATAGGAATTTTGTATCTTGAGATAAAGTCTGCAAATGTAAATAAATTCCCTTCATTATTAAATAACTGATTCACTAATAACAACCCATTCTTAAACCAATTATGAAAAAATAAAGACTTATTTTGATTCAAAATATTGGCATCATTCCAAATAAGAAAACTATGAGTGGAGAAGTTGTTTATAAATAAGACTCCAGGTAGCATGTACTTGTTGGTGAAATTTTGATTGGAAGTTTTCCAATTTTATAATTGCACATCCAAAGAAAATTCTAAGCCACCCACATGAGAAAAAATAAACCGAGGAATTATATTCCAAATAGATGAAGAGTTTTGAAAGTAATGTCTTATCCAATTTATTTTAAAGTTACTGTTTAGAGAACTAAAATCAATAAAATTCAACCCGCCTTTATCATATGAATTCAGTATTACTGATTTTTTTATATAATGAATTTTGTTTTTCCACAGGAATTTTGTCAACATACTGTCAATTAGTTTACATGTGTGTTGTTTGTTGTAGATGGATTGAGCGGGATACGATAATCGAGAGATGCCCTCTGCTTTAATAAGCAGAACTCTGCCTTTGAGTGATAAATCTCTTAGCAACCAATGGCTCAATATCTTGCGGGTCTTTTCAGTAATCTGAAGAAAATTGGAAGGGCATCTAAGTTTATCGTCTTTGATTATTTTAACTCCCAAATAAGTAACAAACTCTCTCTCAGGAGGAATATTACAAATTAAGGATTCCAGACAATTACCAACTGGAAGTAACTCGCATTTGTTTATGTTAAGGCGAAGACCTGAGGCTTTAGAAAAGTGCTCAAGAGTCTCTAATGCTACCGCAACCTGAGAGGCATCCTTCAAAAACAAAACGGTGTCATCAGCTAACTGACTTATTACCACTTCAGTGTCATCAACAGTTATTCCTTTTAAAGGGCTTTCTCTGATATGCAAATTTAGAAGTTCGGTAGCTATCAGAAACAGATATGGGGAGATTGGGCATCCCTGCCTGACTCCCCGATTCAGAGTAAATCTAGGAGAGGTACCACTGCTGAGTTTAACAGAGCTATTGCAATTAGTATAGACCATTTTAATAGATCTACAAAGGAAGTCACCAAATCCCACCTTGTGAAGAGTCTGTAACAAAAATTCATGCTCCAGGGAATCAAAGGCTTTATAATAGTCTAAGAAGAGAATAAGACTATCATTAGAGAAAAATTCTCAATAATCTAGAATGTCTAAAACCAGACGTATATTATTAAAGATGTGCCTTTTTTGTAAAAAAAACAGATTGACATTCATCAATTAAATTATTCAAAACACATTTTAATCTTTTTGATAAAACCAAAGCAATAATTTTATAATCGTAATTTAGCAATGTAATTGGCCGCCAATTATCAATTAACAAGGGATCTTTATTTGGTTTTGAAGTTAAAGTTATAAGTCCTTGACACAAAGTCGGAGGAAGCAGGGCTCTTTCTATACTCTTTAAAAACTTCAAGCAAAAAACTTCAAGCACCTGGAAGTCTGTGTGCCACTTCATCCAGCACTGCCGTTCGTTTGAATGACTTGAATTTTTTTTTTAGAAAACCCCCCAACGTCGGGGGCACCGCTATTTTCTCTCTTTTCCCGCAGGAAGGATAGTGCTCAGCCTTTCCAATCATGCACTGGCAATCGTATCAGCGGTCGCATTTGGAAGCACGATAAACTCCGTAGCACCGTAGCACAAGCACAAGCTGACAATGAGTGCAGATGAATACGGAATACGGTCTCTGAGAACTGACAACATGCAGTCTAACAGTTCATTTTGCACGGTCTTCGAAGTGCCTTTAAAAACAGTGGCGTTCTACTCAACTCGCTCATAAAGACAGTGAGTCACCGCCACCTACTGGCTATTTTAATAAAATATTTTAATTAATATTAAACGTATTTTAACATTGCATATTTATTGAACATTGTTTTATTTAAAGCATTATTTGTTTTTTTTAAAGGTTAAAAATTAAATGGAAAAATGTATTAAAGGAAAAGCTGTGACTGCAGTCTAAGTGGAAGAGAGGGAGTTCCAGGGGGTACGGCACTCTAAAAAATTGTAGAACTTCGGAAAAGGGATATGTAGAATTGCACAAGTGCTACTGCTAAAGAGTGCAATGTCAATAATTTTATCATAAGCTTAATTGAATGGCCTAGAGAGAATAATTATTATGACATTTTCTGTCTAAAGACCACATATAAAATAGCTACCTAAAGTAACTGCAGTTTGACAAAGTAATGACTAAAAGTTGACAAAATGCAAAGACTTTGAATTAGTCCCACCTTTAACTAGTCAACTAAAACTATGAAAGACAATGACTCAAATGTGACTAAGACTAATAAGCATTTTCGTCTGAAGACTAAGACTGAATCAAAAATGGCTGCCAAAATGAACACTGGCCTACACTAGAGTGCGGATCGGGCCGAATTTTTCTGTCCGAGCCCGGCCCGCGTCCGACAGAGCAGTAACCGAACCCGACCCGAGCCCGACAGGCATAAAGATATTTATGTCCGAGCCCGACCCGAGACGGCAGTTAAAATCCCATTTTTTTCTCATACTAATGACATTTGTTCGTTTGTTTGTGTGGAAAGCCCGCTTTTATTAAGCAACTGTAGGAAGTCAATCGGAAATGTCAACAGAATGAGCGCATCAGCGCGCGGAGCAACAAGCGTTCTTGACACAGGCGCGCGCACATTATGCACGTGTTTCGTTGTCACGGCTACATAAACAAATGTCCGCACACAGGAAGACAGATGTTATGTTAATATTTTACATGTATTTTAATCACAAAAACGATCGTTTGCATCAAGTGAAAGCATCAGGCACATTGGCTACCTACATAATAACCTGTTTTAAATTTAAAATGTTCAATGCCTTATCGCGCTGATGTGACCGAGCCCGACCCGAACCCGAACATCATTTCTAAATATCTGTCCGAACCCGGCCCGGCCCGTCGGGCACCGGCGGCTCCCGTCGGGCTCGGGTCGGGTATCCATCCTTTAGCCTACACACACGTGCGCACTACAGCGCTGTTGTGTATGTATTAAATATGAGTTTAAAATGTAGGGTTTAAAATTGATACAGATTTGTTTCCCCCTCCTACTTCTGTTGGAATGGGTACGAAGTTTGCATTGAATTTCATTTGAAATGGTATTAAAAAGGCCTTAAAAAGCCTTGCATTTAAGTTGGAGGATCCTGAGGGTAACCCTGATATTGCTAGACAATCCTACATCACAATATCTGTTTGACTTATTATTATTATACATTTTATTTATAGGCACCTTTCATGGTACTCAAGGACACCTTACAAAATCCATAAAACAAATAAAATAAAGAATTACTCTGCATTATTTCATCTAGTGCATTTGTTTTCATTAGATCATGCCGTCTGCTTGTGACTCTCTTGTTGATGATATCGAGGATATGGTGAACTCTAATGACCCTACTCCCCATGAGCGCCAGTTTGCCAGGAGAAGCATTGTGCCTCGTGCACGCAAGTGCAAGCAACAGCCTGCAGGAGAAGAGCTTCTGGCAGACAGGTCAGAAACACAACTGTCACATGCAGTCACATTACACTTTGGTCCTATCCTTAAACAAACCCTATATAAAAGGTATTGTCAATATTTCACAGAACTATTGGTGTGCTGTTGTGATCAAGTCGTGTTGCACATCTTATTTGCTGAGTTTCCGTCTATTTATGCTAATATTGTGTCTTGTGAATGGATGTTAATAAAGCCTCAAACTAGGGGTGCACGATATATCGGCCACCGATATAATATCGGCCGATATGGTCATTGTTTTACACATCGGTATCGTTCCGATGTCAAAATAGGGCCGATGTGAACAGGCCGATTATCATTCCTGTGTATTTGACGTGCGTGTGGGGGCGGGGATGTTTGTTTTTGCACGAGCGCATTTCAGCGCTGTGAACAGCGCTCGTGTGTAGGGGCGCGCGCTTTACAGAGGGTGCACCCTTTATCACGAGGGGAATAACTGATACTGTGGGAACAGTTTTTATGTGTAGTGGTGCGTACTTTATAGTGGGCACACGATCAACATTTGTCATATTATATCACCCGTGCTGGACGGGGCGAGGTTTGAACCCGTGTTTGTGTGTAGGGGCGCGCACTTCATTGTGGGCGCGCAAACTAGTCATTACACCGTGTCCTAACTACACGTGATGCCGTGACACGCGATAAAAGGCATCTTTTCCATGTTAATCAGAGTTTATGTCCTAACCAGCCGCGACGGCGACACGCGACGATTCTATTTTAGAAACTGTTTATATTTTTCCACGACTTCGCGCTGGAACAACAAACACAACGTGTGGCAATGATAATCATTCTCGGGCACTGTTTATGTGCTTTATTTAATGTTAAAAGCGTGTAATGTGACTTTGATTATCATTTAGTGCTCCAGCTTTGTAGCTGTAAAAGCAACAATGGATAATTCACCACAGATCTTGAAATTAAACAAATGGAAACAAGAACGTTCAAACTGAAGAAACAAATGTATTATTTGACAAAGATTGTTTAAGTAACTCAGTAGCCTATGTATTTGAATACTGTTTAAATGGTGTAATATTTGTGAATTTGATTATGTAGCTACTTATCCATTTTCTTGCGATTGCCGTCAAGATTACTCTCTGGTGCTGTGCACTTGCCGTGAGAGCCTTCCCACACTCGGTTCTGATTGGCTCTGGGTTTTGATTGATTTGTACGCATGTCGCGTCGCGGCTAGAGTGGACAGATAAATTATTGTCGCTGTATCTTATCGCATCGCGTCTGGTACACACAGGTAAAGGTGCCCAATATCAGTCATGAAAATAAATTACAAAAGTAAAAAAAAAAGAAGAGTGTTTTGGAAAATAGCTCTTTATTTGATTATCATAAAAATGTGTTTTCTATACAGAGATATCGACATCGGTAAATATCGGTATCGGCCATAACAGCAATATTAATATCGGTTATCGGTATCGGCCACAATATTCACATCGGTGCATCACAACCTCAAACACATGAATATGATTTGCTGATTGAACAATCTGATGGGTAGCATTTTTTTGCTGTTAAATGGTTCGTGTTTAAAATAGGGCTGCAACAAACGATTATTTTGATAATCGATTAATCTAACGATTATTGGACCGACTAATCGACTAATCGTCGATTATATTGACGACTAATCAGTAAGTTTGGAATGATTATTCAGCCTTTTCAATAAGTTAAAACATTGAGTTATACATATTATAATCTTTAAAAAAAATAAATAAATCACTTCAGCTTTTGAAATGGTGTTTTAATTAACTTTAATGAACCTCCAACTAAACAGGTCAACAAAAATAAATCAGCTGCATTGCAGACAAAAATATGTTTGAATGTAAATATCTCTTGGCAGCAGTATTAAGAGCTTTATTTCTAAAACCAAGTGTTCAGTTAGTTTAATGAAAAGCAGTAAGTAACTTGTGTCCTTTCTGCACTGGCTTTTTTGGATTTTCAAATAAGTGCTGAATTAAAATGAAGGAAGGTCAGCATATCAACATGTTCACGTGACAAGCTTGCTCTTTTTGTGAGCAAATGTTTCCTGCAGCTGAGAAGATCCGTTCTGCTGGAGTGGATGTTGCAGGAATGCAAAGAAAAGATCTTTTTTGCAAAGAAAAAACATTTTATTTTAACTCTCTTAGTGATTAAACTGTTGTTTAGTCATCATCTTTACTGGGTGTTTAGTTTGAAATCTAGAAGCAATTCACACTAAGGTAACAGTTTAATTTGTAAACATTAATGTATTTACTAACATGAACTAACTAATATGAGCAGCACATTTGTAACATTATTAATTTTTGTTAACATTTTTGTTCATGTTAGTTAATTGTGTTTATATTAATGTAATAGCTAACGTATTTACCTAATAGTGTTACAATAATAAAAACAGCCCTGACTCCTAAGCTTGATCAAGCTTTATTCTATGCAAAATAAATGATCACATTACTGTATTTATATTATAATTTTTTAATATCACTTTTATTAATGGTAGTATTGCATTCTCTAATAAAGAGATTTACAACTATTTAGTTAGCTTCACCTGGAGATTGAACACTCACCTCTCACCGGCTCCTTTTGATCCGGGATGCTTCTCTTAAGTGCTCCAACATATGTTGTGCTCCCGTGAAACGCAAGCTCAGCCTTGCATGTATTGCACATGACAGCATTTTTAGTTGGCAGTTTTGTGAAACTTTCCCACACCTTACTGGTCCGAACTCGTTTACACTCCGCCATAATTCGCCTTTTATTTACTGTCTATGTAATTCGCGCTGTTTTTTCTTCTACCGCAAAAGCATTTAACGGCTGCATTACACTCTAGCGCTACAGCGTCGTAGCGGTCAAAATACAATTTTTTTATTGTCGACGTTGTCGACTATGTCGACTAATCGTTGCAGCCCTAGTTTAAAATGTATCTTATGCCTGGTTCAGATTACACTATTTTTTTTGTCTTTTTTACACGATTTTGACTCCATGTCTCCCTCACTCGCTCGCTCACGCTCTCCCTTACTCACGCTTACTCTCGCTCGCGTGCTTGCTCTCGCTCACTCACAATGCAAGTGACCGCGACCACACCCGCGCCTCCATGTCATGATTATATTGTCTGCTATATTTGCTGCTTTCGTTATTAAATACAGGCAATTGGTTGATGGAAAATGTATTAAAATTAAGAACAAAACGAAATTTAATTTAAAGAAAGGCTTTCTACAAAACTAAACTTAATGAAGTGGTCAAAATTATGTCTGACCCATGTCTCCCGGTTTATTTGCACATCCTATCTTACTCATGCTATTCACTTTTCATAATCAACATAGATGGGGAAAAAAATAACATTGTAATATTTTAACAAATATGAAACTAAATGCGCTGATTTAATGACTACAACATGTATAGTAGGCCTACAGACTCTCTATTTGTACAAATTGCTGCACATTCATTTAATTCAGAATTTTGCACAGAAGTTGAAAGGCATTAGTTTGTGCGTGGTAAAACATTTCTGCAAAATGTATCTAGTTCACGGATAATTGTGCGTGCATTTAATCATTATGATACTGAAATCATAATAAAGTTGGCCATGTGCAAAAAATCAATGAGCCCATGAACGCAACGTGTTAAATTACACATTAAGCATTTTCATAGAAAACCATTATAAGAACGCTAAATGCAGATTAGAATGTACCCTTATTATATTGAAATAACGAGTTATGTCGGAGTAACGAGATATTATAACGAAATAACGACTATTATCGATAGAAAATCACACTCACTTGCACACTTACTCTCACTCATTCGCACACTTACTCACCTGCTCGCACACTTGCTCACCTGCTCGCACACTTGCTCACCTGCTCGCACACCTGCTCGCACACTTGCTCACCTGCTCGCACACTTGCTCACCTGCTCGCACACTTGCTCACCTGCTCGCACACTTGCTCACCTGCTCGCACACTTGCTCACCTGCTCGCACACTTGCTCGCACGCTTGCACGCTCGCTCACTTGCTCGCACACTTGCTCACTCACACTCTCTCTCGCTCATTTGCGCGCACACTTAAGCCCCGTTCACACACCGCCCTCGCTAGTCTCTGTACTGTGTAGTCGCTTGTGGGCGTTCCTAGTATTGTCGCTCTAATGTTATTGGTAGACTGCACGTCTGGCCATATCTATACTACAAAATACAATCACTAGTGATATATACAGCTATATAATTTTAATTTGACTAGGAATTAGGCTCAAAAGAGACAGTATGCTGTTGGGAGAGTGTTTTTATTTTACCACAGCAGTGTTCAGTGGAGTAAATAATTTACTAGATTACCGATCGATCAATCAACAAATTACCGGTAAACTCACTCATACTGTCATAAATTACTAAAACGTAATTCGAATTTGACAAATAATACATTTTCTTGTCACTAATAGTCAACATAATGCAGGGGAAACTGTAAAATGAACTGCAGCAGTGCTAAACTTGCATCATAAAATTACAACGCTCGAACTATAAATGTATGAATTAAACTCACTGAGACTGTCGACAGTTTCTTTTCCATGCATTTAATTATATCCATGAATGTGGTTACAGTTAAATCATATAAAACGAAAAGCACGCTTGCGCTCACTCGCATGCTCACTCGCTCGCACGCTTGCGCTCACTCGCTCGCACGCTTTCACTCGCTCGCACGCTTTCACTCGCTCGCACGCTTTCACTCGCTCGCACGCTTTCACTCGCTCGCACGCTTTCGCTCGCACGCTTTCACTCGCTCGCACGCTTTCACTCGCTCGCACGCTTTCACTCGCTCGCACACTTTCACTCGCTCGCACGCTTTCGCTCGCACGCTTACACACACTCGCTCGCACGCTTACACTCACTCGCTCGCACGCTTACACTCACTCGCACGCTTACTCGCCCGCACACTTGCACTCGCTCGCACACTTACTCACTCGCTCACTCACATACACTCACTCGCTCGCACACTTACTCGCTCGCACACTTATCACTCGCTCACTCGCTTACTCACTCGCACGCTCCAGGGCTCGCACAATTTCTAAATCGCTGGTAGCCCTTTGGGCAGGCACTCTTCAGATTTTGGTAGCCCGAAATTAATTTTACTAGCCCACATAAAAAGACCATTTTTAATGTAGAAAATTGGTTAGGAGTCAAAACATGAATCAAAAACTTTTTCAGAACACAAATATCAACAATTGGATATAAAATAATCAAATTAGAATCATCAATACAAATATACATCTGGTTCTCTGAAGTGAAATGTGTGTGACCAGTATGGAACATGAATCTGTCTGTGGCTCAGCCCCCAATGAGGGTATGATAAAAAAAAAAAAAAAAGGTAATACTTTGGGTTAGGGTCTACCGCTCACAATTAACTAGTTTCATTAACATGCAGATGGCAGGGTTTTATCATCACTGAGTAGGGGTGGGCGATATGGCAAAAATATGATATCACGATTTTTTTCAGGAAAATCACGATTCACGATTTTATCACGATTCCTTTTCATGTTGGTTTTACTATTTTGCAAGTGACTGAGCATCACAGCCAAACTAATGTCCCTATTTTAAAAACAAAGCCTTAGGTAACAAAATATAAAATAAAAAAGAATGGCAGATATTTAGGCCAAAGTGGCGAAGATAAAAAAATCTTTGTCATTTTCTTTGTTATTAAAAATTAAGAACAAAGATACACATACACAACTTAATATACAAATTAAATAAACAGTGCTTTATTTTTTCAGCTGGTGAATTTAACAGCATTGAAGAAAGTAATTAAATGAACAAATATGAAAATAAAACACAACATCGACTTCACTGTATACATTTTACATTGATTCTTATTAAAGCTACTATTAAAGTT
Source organism: Phoxinus phoxinus (assembly GCF_949152265.1). Lineage (NCBI taxonomy): Eukaryota > Metazoa > Chordata > Actinopteri > Cypriniformes > Leuciscidae > Phoxinus > Phoxinus phoxinus. The sequence continues at coordinate 9,274,573 of NC_136885.1, read as the reverse complement.
CTCAGTCAAGAGTGAGTGAGATGCTCTTTGTATTTTGTTGTTTTATTAAGGGATAGTTCTCCCAAAAATTGTAATTCTCTCAAGCCGTTTTAAACCCGACTAAGTCTCCCTCTTCTGTTGAAAATAAAAGTTATTTGGAGGAATGTGGGTAACCAAACAGTTGATGTACCCCAGTGACTTAATAATAGTTTTTTCCTACTATGGTAGTCAATGGGGACCAGCAACCGCCCGGTTAGCCACACTCCTCAAAATATCTTCTTTTGTGTTCAGCACAAGAAAGAAATTAATACAGGTTTGGAACAACATTAGAGTGAGTGAGTAAATAATGACAGAATTTTTATTGTTGGGTAACTGTCCCTTTAAGGACAAGTGGCAGCATGTTTACTATTAGGGCTACTGTCACTTTAAGATCTGCGCGCAACGAGTCTAATATACACGCATTTGACAAGCAGATTTTTTCTTAATTTTTTCTATTGTTCTTTCACTTTAGACATAACCAACTTTGTTTATGTAAACCTTGTGTGTATTTGACAGTATTAGCGCAATAAGACTCGAAAGATAACTTAGCCCAATAATCAGATGCTGTTAGACAGGCTTTTAGTGCATGCGCGCGTCGGCGGGTGTAACGTTATTGCGCTCAGAAAAGCGCCCGTTAGAACAGCACATCAGCAGCGAATGACATGTTTAACCGGCAAGGCTTTAAAGCACATGCAAATAATTCATTTTTATGAACTACAGTGTCCCGTTCCTCTGCATTGCATGTGGATATACGTCGCGCTGTACCGTATGTTGAGACGGAGGCGCCAGAAATGCAAACTGATAAAATGCACGATCCTACGATATTTCTTCAAAAGCAGATCGTGGAGACATTTTAATCGTCCACGATCAAAAATCGTAATATCGCACACCCCTAGCTGTGTGACATGGTTTTAAAGCTATTGTTGTCCAATTTTTTTGGCATTCAAAACATCTTAAAATGCACATATGTAGATCAGAGAAATCAAAATTTTCTCGGGCCCCCGAGAAAATTATTGCAGATTGGCCCCCGAACACCCCTAACTAGTCTACCTCACATTTGGGACCTCAGTGATAGGGGTGTGCGATATTACGATTTTTGATCGTGGACGATTAAAATGTCTCCACGATCTGCTTTTGAAGAAATATCGTAGGATCGTGCATTTTATCAGTTTGCATTTCTGGCGCCTCCGTCTCAACATACGGTACAGCGCGACGTATATCCACATGCAATGCAGAGGAACGGGACACTGTAGTTCATAAAAATGAATTATTTGCATGTGCTTTAAAGCCTTGCCAGTTAAACATGTCATTCGCTGCTGATGTGCTGTTCTAACGGGCGCTTTTCTGAGCGCAATAACGTTACACCCGCCGACGCGCGCATGCACTAAAAGCCTGTCTAACAGCATCTGATTATTGGGCTAAGTTATCTTTCGAGTCTTATTGCGCTAATACTGTCAAATACACACAAGGTTTACATAAACAAAGTTGGTTATGTCTAAAGTGAAAGAACAATAGAAAAAATTAAGAAAAATTCTGCTTGTCAAATGCGTGTATATTAGACTCGTTGCGCGCAGATCTTAAAGTGACAGTAGCCCTAATAGTAAACATGCTGCCACTTGTCCTTAAAGGGACAGTTACCCAACAATAAAAATTCTGTCATTATTTACTCACTCACTCTAATGTTGTTCCAAACCTGTATTAATTTCTTTCTTGTGCTGAACACAAAAGAAGATATTTTGAGGAGTGTGGCTAACCGGGCGGTTGCTGGTCCCCATTGACTACCATAGTAGGAAAAAACTATTATTAAGTCACTGGGGTACATCAACTGTTTGGTTACCCACATTCCTCCAAATAACTTTTATTTTCAACAGAAGAGGGAGACTTAGTCGGGTTTAAAACGGCTTGAGAGAATTACAATTTTTGGGAGAACTATCCCTTAATAAAACAACAAAATACAAAGAGCATCTCACTCACTCTTGACTGAGAACTTTAATAGTAGCTTTAATAAGAATCAATGTAAAATGTATACAGTGAAGTCGATGTTGTGTTTTATTTTCATATTTGTTCATTTAATTACTTTCTTCAATGCTGTTAAATTCACCAGCTGAAAAAATAAAGCACTGTTTATTTAATTTGTATATTAAGTTGTGTATGTGTATCTTTGTTCTTAATTTTTAATAACAAAGAAAATGACAAAGATTTTTTTATCTTCGCCACTTTGGCCTAAATATCTGCCATTCTTTTTTATTTTATATTTTGTTACCTAAGGCTTTGTTTTTAAAATAGGGACATTAGTTTGGCTGTGATGCTCAGTCACTTGCAAAATAGTAAAACCAACATGAAAAGGAATCGTGATAAAATCGTGAATCGTGATTTTCCTGAAAAAAATCGTGATATCATATTTTTGCCATATCGCCCACCCCTACACACAGCTGATTATTTTTCTCTCCTCATCAGCATCACTCTTTTTCTCTTTGTTTTTCTCTTGCTCTGGCTCTTCCCGTCCTAAAGCTGAGCTTTGACTGATAGGCTTTTCATTTTTGTCTGTCAATGACGAAAGTAAACTTGGGGTCAGCTGATAGGTTGATTTATGAATCATTTTCTCAGAAACGTTCATTTACTGAAAGCTACTAGGAAAGCTAGGTAGCCTAACTAAGTTTATTAAATTTATTCACAATATGTACACATTCATTATTGATCTTAAATACAGGGCCATAGACAGGGCTTTATAATCAAATAGGTCCTAAATGTAAGGTTGTTAGGGGGTTAAATTTTTTTATTTCTCTGATATGTGCATTTCAATACGTTTGAAGGCCAAAAAAAGGATAAGAAATAGCTTTAAAACCATGTCAGCGGGCAGTATTTGTCAATACCTGCTCCCACTTCTTATCCATCACTCTTTCTTTTTCTCTGTCTCCTCATTTTCTCTTCCCCTTTTAATTTACTGAAGGCTACAAATTGTACTATATTAATTCTCAACATGTACACATTCGTTATTAATATTGTGCCTAACAAGATGAAAACGGCTTTGTTTCTCGTCCCCTCACAATGACAGTAAACGAATTACATTCCACGAGTCAAAGGCCTATTTTCAGTTCAAAATGGCGAAATTAGACAAGTAAATTCGTTTGCCTGATAATTTGTCATTTGTTTAACATTTATGACCTAAAAAAAAGTCAAATGTGAAATATTTAGTTTAGCTACTTACATTATCGCACTTGACCATAAACTGAAGCGTCGAGTCGCTCTGCTCAAATTCGCGCTCAGTACTAGCTTCTGTGAATATAAATCCCGCCTACTTTGATTTATTTATTTATTTTTTATTTATTTATTTATTTATATTTTTGCACCATGAAATACAAAATGACAAAAAATAATAATAACAAAACATAAAATATATAATCAAAAATAAAACAAATATTATCAATTTAATGATGTGCAGGAAGAGGCAAAAAAACCCCAACTGGGCTTATTTAACGCCTCCACCTATAAACATAATTACAATAAAATCAAAACAAAAACAAAAAAACATTATACTACATAAAAGTAACAACAAACTAATGAAATGACATATATCCATAACAAACACACAAAACACAACATGCACATACATGTATAACTACACATACCATCAACAAATTTTAATGACGAATACAGTAATGAAAATAATAAACAAAAAATATGATCATAACATAAAAAATAAATAAATAATAATATCTATATTAAAAATTTAGAACAGCAATTAAATGGGCTTTTAAATCTCTTTTATAACATTTTAATGAGGAGTTAATTGCTAAGTGGGAAAAACTGTTCCATAATTTGGTACCCCTAAATCTGATAGTAAATTGACCTCTGCACTTAAGAAACTTTGGAAAATGAAGATCTAATGATTGACGAGTTGAATAAGAGTGAACCTGTGAGTTAAATTTAAAATAAGTCATGAAGTGCTCTGGGATATTTTCATAATTAAAATATACCTTATAAATAAAAACACATATTTGAGTGATATTAATATCATACACAGTAAGTATCTGTAGATTCTGAAATAGAGGCACAGATGAAGAATGTGACTCAGATCGGGTTGCAATCCTAACAAAACGTTTCTGAAGAACCAAAATTCTATGAAGTGTAGAAGGAAAAGTGCTTGCCCACACTATATTACAATATGAAAGATATGGATAAATTAAACTGTAATAGAGTGTAAGAAGACAATTTGTAGTAATAAGATTGCTAATCCTCCTAATTATACCAATAGATTTATTTATTTTCTTGCTAACCCAGTCAATTTGTGTTTTCCAATTCAAGTTCTCATCAACAAAAATTCCAAGGAATCTTGTTGTTGAAACTTGGGATATCTCCACAGTCTCCATTTTGACTTTTGAGAGGTTCTTAGAATATGATTTTTTCCCACTAAAAATGATATAATTAGATTTTTTTGTATTCAGCGATAACTTATTTAATTTGAACCATGTAGCATATGCAGTTAAACCAGTATTTACATTTTTAATCAGAAAATTAAAATTTGAATGAGAATAAACTAAAGTTGTGTCATCTGCAAACATTATTGGGAAAAGAATATTTGACACATTTGATAAATCATTAATATAAATAAGAAATAATAGTGGTCCAAGAATGGACCCCTGTGGGACCCCACAAAGTAGTCTGGCTTTGTTGGAATAGCATCCATTAACACAAACAAACTGTTGTCTGTTTGAAATATAATTTTTTAACCATTCAAGTGTAACATCATGAAATCCATATTTTTGCAATTTTTTCAAAAGAATATGATGGTTGACTGTATCAAAAGCTTTTGAGAAGTCGACAAATATACTACAGATAAATTCATTATTTTCTAATGCAGAGGAAACTTTGTCAATCAAATAAAGCAAGGCCATAGATGTGGAATGACTTTTCCTGAAGCCATACTGATGTTTATAAAGAATTAAATTAGAATCAAGATGGAATAAGATCCTTTTATATATAACTTTTTCCAATATTTTTGAAAAACAAGGCAATATGGATATGGGTCTATAATTATTGAAGCAACACGGATCATCTGTTTTAAACAGAGGAATAACTTTGGCAACCTTTAAATCATCTGGTACAACTCCTGTTTTCAAAGAAAGTGAAAAAATGAAAACCAGTGGCTGCAAAATAAACTGCTTGATCTGTTTGACAAGGAATAAAGAAATGTTATCATGGCCGGTTGAAGATGTCTTCATTTCATCCATAATATCACTTATTTCCTGAACATCAGGAGGCTGAAAAAAAGAAATAGAAGGATAATTCCTTATAATATAATCTAGTGGATTACCATTTCCAGCAGGAACTTTTATTGGCTAATTCATGTCCGATGTTAACAAAAAAGTTATTAAATTTTTGAGCTATATCAAATGAGTTATTAAAAGAATTATCACCTTCATAAAAAACTGAAGGTAATTCAGAATGAGACTTATCTCTATGCAGCAATTGATTTATAACTTTCCATGTGGTTTTAGTATCATTTGAACACCTCTTAAATTTCTCACAGAAATATTTCTTTTTTGATGATCTAATGTAATAAGTATATTTATTTCTACAAGATGTATAAGCACCACGGGTAAGGGGTGTAGGATTTGAAATATATTTTTTGCACAATTTATTCTTTTTCCTCAGCAACTTCAACAAGTCAACTGTAAACCAAGGCTTACTAAAGGCCTGACTATATTTCCTAGTAGAGCTAATAATTGGAAAACATTCATTGAAACTACTGCTAATACTTTTCATAACATTTTGATATGCAAAATTAGCATTTTCTTCTTTATAAAGATCATTCCATGAAGTACTGGCAAGCATATCTTTAAATTTAGAAACATTTAACTTGCTCATAACTCTTTTAAGCATATTTTTCTTTTTTTGTTTGGTTGTATTAAACTTGATTAACGAGAATTGAAATATAGGGAAATGATCAGACAAATCCAAATACAAGACTCCAGATTTCATTCCTTCACTCAAATGATTTGTTAAGATGTTATCAAAGTTGCTGAATTCTCCTTTACTCGAGTAGGTTTATGAATGAGGGAAAAAATAACTAGAATAAAGTATATTTAGAAAATCTGCAGTAAATGTATCTGGATTATTTTTTTAAATATTTATATTCAAATCACCTAAGATGTAACAAAGTTGATTGGTAATCTCTAATATTCTGACATTGACGAGCAGTGACAGACCAATGAGGCTCAGATACACACACACACACACACACACACACACACACACACACACACACACACACACACACACACACACACACACACACCCTGTCCTCTGTTTCTGACGTGCGCTCTGTTCGGCGCCACTGCGGATTGATTGCGGATTGATGAATTTGATTGGTAATCTCTAATATTCTGACATTGACGAGCAGTGACAGACCAATGAGGCTCAGATACACACACACACACACACACACACACACACACACACACACACACACACCCTGTCCTCTGTTTCTGACGTGCGCTCTGTTCGGCGCCACTGCGGATTGAAGACGAAGAACGCGCTGAATCTGATTATAACAAGACTGAAGCGAACACTATTTCAGATAGCCCGTCGGGCAGGCCGGTTATGCATTTTGGTAGCCCGACTGGGCGATTTTGCGAGCCCTGCGCTCACTCACTCGCACTCGCACGCTTACTCACTCGCACGCTTACTCACTCGCTCACTCGCACTCTCGCACGCTTACTCACTCGCACTCTCGCACGCTTACTCACTCGCACTCTCGCACGCTTACTCACTCGCATGCTTACTCACTCGCACGCTTACTCACTCGCACGCTTACTCACTCGCACGCTTACTCACTCGCACGCTTACTCACTCGCACGCTTACTCACTCGCACGCTTACTCACTCGCACGCTTACTCACTCGCACGCTTACTCACTCGCACTCTCGCACGCTTACTCACTCACACTCTCGCACGTTTACTCACTCGCACTCTCGCACACTATCGCTCGCACACTATCGCTCGCACACTATCGCTCGCACACTATCGCTCGCACACTATCGCTCGCACACTATCGCTCGCACACTATCGCTCGCACACTATCGCTCGCACACTATCGCTCGCACACTAACACGCTCGCACACTAACACGCTCGCACACTTGCACTCTCAAAATCGGGCTGAAATAGTGTAATCTGAGCCAGGCATTAATGTGTATCTTCATATACTTTAAAATCAATCAGCTATAGAAAATAATCTTCATATTTATCATTCTAAAATGATTTATCATCATTTTGGCCTCCCCTGAAATGGGTCATACAATGACATTAACTATGCAATTTGAATTAAATATCCAAGAACATGTTACCCCTTGTTGGAGTGGGTTGGTGTCTGTCGGAGCTTGTTTTTGCTGATTGAACATGCTGAATCGGAATTAGAGTATCTTATTCATAATGCTGTAATCTAGTGACTGTCGCCGTTGGTCTGCGTCTGTCTTTGCAGTGTGAATTGGCCTTTAAGAGATCATGTGTGAACAACAGCCCATTTTTGTTTACCAGAAAAGTCGTTCTGGTAATTTTACGTTAATTTGCAATAATTGCTGTGTAAAAGGGATATTGAAGTAAGAATACATTTAAAGTTGCATTTGTCGCTAAAGCAACAGTAGGCTCCTATGATGATGAAGTTACAACAGAAACAAACATAAAATAGAGGTGCACCAGTCAACTGGCCATAAATCGAAACCGTTTTATTTTGAGTGATCTCTATTCTGGACTTGCACAAACTATTACAATAATTTCCCAAAATGCCATTTGTATGGAAATATTGCGAAGTCTGTAAACAGAATGTTAATACAGGCCAGAGACGGACGCAAAGAAAATTGCCTCTAATTGTAAATGCCTTTTATAGTGAAAGTGACATGTGAAGGCCAAGTATCGTAAATAAACCCTTCCAAGTTAGTGCACACACAGTAGTATGAGTATTAGTGAACGCGTGCACACACACTGCAAACTGTGGACACACACCCGGAGCAGTGGGCAGCCATTTTTGCTGCCTCAGTCGGTATTGAGAATCGAACCTGCTACCTTCGGGTTACCAGTCTGACTCTAACCATTAGGCCGTATGACTGCCCCATATCATAGAGCCAATAAACAACAAATAAATCTGCATAAAAAAAGGCAACCGGTATCTGAATCAGCCAATTTGCTTGAAAAAAAAAAACCTGAATTGCCCATGGAAAATCAGGATTGGTGCATCACTACATAAAATAAATATCTGAATGAAACCTATCATTTTTTCATAGTTAGTTACACTGATTAAATATTGCCATCTAGTGGATAAAGCTTGGAAATAAATGTTTGACACCTGTGGGCCATGTCAGATCTACAACAATGTAATCACTATTAAACTATCTTGAAGATGACTGCTTTACAGTATAGATTCAGATTTTTACTACATTGTTTTTCAGCTATTTTTTTATATTTATTTCTAGATCAATGTGTATCAGAATATAACATCCAAACAACCCTGGACAACAAGCATTCCTAGATGATAAACCTTTAATCTTCTGCCTTATTTACAGTGTGATTCCTGGCACACAGACAATCTGGGTGAGGACGTGGGGCTGCTCTCACAACAGCTCTGATGGTGAATATATGGCGGGGCAGTTGGCTGCCAGCGGCTATAAGATAACAGGTACTCTATGTAAACAGATTAGGCTATCTGCTGTCTTCAATGTCAAATTTTATTTATATAGCACTTTAAAAACAAGGGTAACACTTTATTTTACAGTGTCCTTGTTACATGTACTCACCAAAGTAATAACAGTAAACTATGCATAATAACATGCAATTTACCCTCAACCAAACCCTAATCTTGCCAAATCCTTCCCTAACCCTATAATGAGTTGATGCTATTAATTAATATTACTCAGTACTTAAATATTATAATTACACTAACAATGACACCTTAAAATAGTGTAACCAGAACAAGATGAAAGTCAAGTCATCTTTATTTATATAGCGCTTTTAACAATGTAGATTGTCTCTGCATCTTTAGAGATAAACGTATAATTTAAGGTAACAGAGATTGTCTTGGCATTATAGCGGTTCTTGAATAATGTTATTTTCCAGCTAAAGTTAGTTTCGATTGATTCACTTCCGTCACTGATGCGCATCAAGAATTAATTCTATAGTCATGTTCTTTTGAATATATGTGACCGGTCACGGAAAGTAGGGACACAATTCGGTTCTGGAGCATGTTGAGTTATTCACAGATTCTGAAAGTGTAGTCTCCAAGCTTTCCAACGATGTGTAACACATGGTAATCTGATAATATTTGGAGAAGTTGTGGCCATTTGAAGGTAGGCACTCAAAAAAATTCAAAGTGGAGAAATCTGCCTCTAAAGATTGAGCAGTTCTCACCTCTCTGCTGCTGGGAGTGACAATAGGGCTAATTTACATCTCATTTAGATAAGCCATACCCCCTGTAAAGCTCCCCCTGTAAAGCTGTAAAGCACATGTTGTTTTATTAACATTAAGTGTATAGTTCTCCCCAAATGTTTAGTTAATTGTCATCATTTACTCTCTCAAGTTGTTTTAAACCTGAATATGTGAATATGTTTCTTTATTCTGTTGAAGTTATTTGGAAGAATGTGGGTAACCAAACAGTTGATGTTCCCCAGTGACTTCTATATTTATTTCCTATGGAAGTCAATGGGGACCAGCAACTGTCTGGTTACCCACATTCTTCCAAATATCTTCTTTTGTGTTCAGCACAAGAAATAAATAAATACAGGTTTGGAACAACATTAGAGTGAGTAAAGAATGACAAAATGTTTATTTTTGGGTGAACAATCCCTTTAAGGACAAGTGGCTGCATGTTTACTATTAGGGCTACTATCTCTTTAAGACCTGAAAGCAACGCGTCTAATATGTACGCATAATATGACACGCAGATTTCTCTCAATTTAGACATAACCAACTTTCTTTATGTAAACCTTGAGTGTATTTGACAGTATTAGCTCAAAAAGACTCGAAAGATAACTTAGTCCAGTATCCAGGCGCTGTTAGACGGGCTTTTAGTGCATGCGCGCGTCGGCTGTTTGCGCGCAGAAAAGCGCATTAGAACAGCGCTTCAGCAGCGAATGACATGTTTAAACGGCAAGGCTTTAAAGCACATGCAAATAATGAACTTTTGAGAACTGCAGTGTCCTGTTCCTCTGCGTAAACATTTAATGTGAGTATTTGTCGCGTTGTACACTGGGCTGTTGAGACGCCGACTGCTACAAAGCACGCAGCAGCTTGCTTGTAGCAAGGATCACAGCGCAACTTTGAACTATATCGATGCGATATGGTCTAATTCCATATCCCATTTAAAAATATATCAATATATTTTTATATCAATATTATATCGCCCAGTCCTACCACGCTGTTCCCTTGGGGGGCGGGGGCAATAACAAAAGAAACAAAAGCCGGCTTATCCAGTATGGAAATACACACAGACAATGACACGCCCCTACTGCGAGCTAGAATCTCACAAAACAAGCCGATTTCAACCTAAAAATGTAAGATTTTAAATATACCAATATTGATATCTAAAACATGGAGAGGCTTCTTCGTGATCTCAACTAACAGATTCTGCAAAAAAGCGAAAATCACCAGTTTTGAAAAAAAACGCTTCTTTCTCATTTTGCTCAAAAGTTGTGCTGCCGACTTGTGTCCTTACTTTCCGTGGCGGGTCACATATGTGCGCAGGTTTGTAATTCCCTACAAACCAAGCCTTAAACTACTTGCCTATAAATTGATACAGAATTTTATTTTATCACTTCGGGGTAGGTACGCGAACCGAATTTTCCCACAATGCTTTATCTGTAGAGTGGTAAAGGGATCCTCCATAGGGAGAGGCTAGTTGGCACTTCAGCACTGCGTTGTCATCGGGTCCAGGCGAAGGTCCTTCGTCAGATCTGGATGCGGCCTGGATCCGGCAGGCTGCAGGAAAACCTCGGGATAAACAAAGACACTAAAATTAGCGTAGATGCCATTCTTCTTATGATGTAACGAGTACATCAGGATTTATGGGAAGTGTTCCCAGTTCCGGCTGACCTAATCTATGCAGCCTAACTTTGAATTATAGAAGTCTATAATGTATTATGTGAATGCTAGGTCAAAGAGATGTGTCTTTAATCTAGCTTTGAACTGACAGAGTGTGTCTGCTTCCCGGACAATAGTAGAAAGACTGTTCCAAAGTGTTGGTGCTAAATAGGAAAAGGATCTACCGCCAGCAGTCGATTTTGATATTCTAGGTATTACCAACTGGCCGGAATTTTGAGATTGCAGTAGACGTGAAGGACTATAATGCATTAAGAGCTCGCTCAAGTACTGCGGAGCTAAACCATTTAGTGCTTTGTAAGTAATCAGCAATATTTTAAAATTCATACGATGTTTAATAGGCAGCCAATGCAGTGTTGACAGAACTGGGCTAATATGGTCATACTTCCTGGTTCTGGTAAGAACTCGAGCTGCTGCGTTTTGAACTAGCTGTAGTTTGTTTAAGCGTGCAGGGCAACCACCCAGTAGAGCATTACAATAATCTAGCCTTGAGGTCATGAAAGCATGAACTAATTGTTCCGCATTTGTCAATGAGAGCATATGGCGTAATTTAGATATATTTTTAAGATGGAAAAATGCTGTTTTACAGATACTAGACATGTGACTTTTTTAAAAAATGAAAGATTGGTATCAAAGAGCACAAAGTGCTGCTCAACGTAGGGTTAGAGCATCATGCTGCAAAAAACATAAATTAATAATATAGACCCGTTATGTATAAACCTAAATAAATTAAAATATAGATTTTAAAATAAAATGAATTGTAAGAAAATATCTAATATACAAAATACAAAGTTGGTACTTTATTTCACAGGACAGTGAAATAAAAATGAGAACCGATTTAATTCTGGAACATAAAGCGCTGTAGTAATCAAGCCTAGTAAATATGAATAGTTGAATAACAGTCTCCAAATAATTGAAAATAAAACAAGTTTTGAGCTTACGAAGCCCTTAAGCTGTAAAATGCTGGTGCTGGCTACAGAATTTATTTGTTTGTCAGCTTTAGATCAGGATCAAAGATAACCCCCAGGTTTTTGACATTGGTATGAATATTTGTTTGAAGTAGACCCAGGTAAGCGCTGGAATTGTCAAGTAGTTGTGGGGGGCAAAACAGAATAACTTCTGTCTTTTTCTCATTCAACTCGAGAAGATTTGTAACCATCCAGCCTTTAATGTCCTTTAGACATACGAACAGAAGACACAGAGTTCATTCCAGATTTTACAGGAAGATAAAGCTGGGTATCATCTGCATAAATATAAGATACCTTATGGTACTCAAAGATGGAGCATGGCTGGATCAAGGTTGGACCCAACAGAGGTGAAGCTGTGATCCACAGTGTTGAAAGCTGCACTTAACTCAATCAATAAAAGGATGGCACATTTATCCAAGTGTACAGATAATATGAGGGCGTTTACCACATTTAAAAGGATAGACTCAGTACTGTGTTTGGCTCTAAAACAGAAAAGGATCCAGAATATTGATAGAAACCAAGTAAGGAGATGGCTTGTTTAACAAATGTTAATTTTGAGATGTGAACATAATTATTGAGGTCAGAAGTTTTTTTTTTTTTTAAGCAAAGGCTGTACTACAGCATGCTTAAAGCAGGATGAAACAATGCTATTTGGTAAGGAGCTGTTGAAAGTAGAACATACACTAGGCAAAACAGAGTCCAGTATATATTTGAACAACTTAATAGGGCTAGCATTGAGAGAACTAGTTGATTTCATGTTGGAAAATTATGTCTGATATTTGGAAATAATGTCCAAGATGTGCACAGTTAGCCATATCAAAAAGGAAATCATATCAATATCTTTATTATTGTTTTTGTTGTGATGAGGGGGAAGGAGATGAAATGAGGGAAGGGAATATATATATATATATATATATATATATATATATATTAGGGGTATGACCGTTCACAAAACTGACGGTACGGTACACACCGTAGTCAGGTTTTGAAGTCACGTTTTGGTACAGCAGGGGGAAGAAAACTAAACCTAAAATTGCTTTTTAAACAGTGGTTTACTGAACAAATTGTATCCCTGTCTTTAAATTAATTAAATTATTATTAAAAGTTTCTTAAAAGTTCCTCCCGAGTGTCCGAACATATTTTATTACATTACTATTTTGGCATGACGTATATTCACCCGCAGTGTGGCGGACAGCCTCTTGAGATTTACTCGCCATACGGAAAATCTACCAGCATTTGGAGCTTGGCAGGTGTTAATTTCGGACCCTGTGTAAATTACAGCAACACCTCTTCCTTTGCGTTTCAGACAAGGTTCGTGTTTATAACTGTAATCTTGTGCGTTTGACTCATTTTAAGTAATGTAATCGTTTGGTTTTAGCCAGGTTTCTGTCAAACACAGGACATCTAGCTTATAATCCAAAAGCACTCATTGTTAATGATATGATTTCAGAGTAAGCGGTCGAATATTCAGCAACCCAAGCTTTATCATTTGCTCATCTGTATTATATCTGTTTTTTATTTGTTGAACATCAATTACATTTTTAACCTTTTTTAACGTTTTTTGGATTTCCAAATTCGGGGAACAGACACAGTCTCTATATGATGATATCTAGGTGAGAGAAACTCTATGTGATGGGATTTATCTGACCTTGGTGACGCGAGGCAGCTGGCAGACAGTCGGTTAAGCCAGTCTGTCTGCTTCCTGACCTGGGGCCCAATTTGTCATGTTTTATCTCTATAAATTTGTCATGTTTTAGCCAAATTACTACAGAGAAGAGCAGCACCATCCCAGGAGGGGACCTGTCTCTTTTCAACAGGACAAGTGAGAATTCAACAGGTGAGAATTAATGAACGTGGAAGCACAGAGGATAGAGCAAAACAAAGTGCTGATCACGAATTAGAAGTCTAAAATGAAGTTTTAAAGAAAAATGTTGGAGGATTTCAATATAAGAAAAGAGAAGCTACGTCAGGTCAGAGCGGTCACCCTTCAGTCAGAACTTATCTCGTTAACATGTTGCCGGAAGCCAGTGATGCTAACGTTTCAATATTTTAGTCAATGTAAGTTAGTAAGCTCATATTCTGATTTTAAATTTTAATTATGGCAACTCCTGAAATGGGTCCATCCATGCCATTGACAATACCAGAGGACTGAGCAGTTGAAGTAAATAGAAAACTTGGCTCAGACAAGGATGCAGTTGAACAATGTTTCAATTCTTGGAGCAAGAACAATGTAAGTTTCTAAAATGCATAAACGCAGTTCAGTTGAATGGTAAAGCTTGCCCTCTTTAACAATACAATTAAACCAAATACGAAGGAAGCAAACTTTGTACAAAGCTGAAATAACCTTAACATTGGCAACTACAGTGAAATAAGATTGCATGATTTATCTGTTCGTTACTATACCAACAGTGGACTCTCAGCACATTTTCTGTTGAACGAAAGAAAGAACAGTTAATTTAACATGTTAACGTCCTCGTGAACCTGAAGTAACAAACAACTTTTCTCCAATGTTGTGACATTTCCAAGTGAAACGGAATATTGAATAGAGGGCAGGGTTTTACTTCTGCGCTCCTCCTCTCCATCTCTCGCTCATAGCAGAACTAACGGTTTGACGGGAGTTGCCACGCCCTCGTGCCATAGCACATGACAGGAAGAGAAGTCGTTTCGAGAGGGAAGGATAACGTATTTGATTTAAGGATTATAAGGGTAGATTCATTTTTTTTTTAAATGGATGAAGTGCACAGATAAATCATTTATAATAAACACTACAATATTAAATATAAAAATACGAATTGTATAATTTGATTTCATGGCGACTTTAACCCATACCCAACTTGTTTTGTATTAGCACTTTTCTATTCATACGATTTTTAATTTCTCATTTTGTTGATGAGATGATTCTTTTGATGTTTATAATGTTCGCTACTATAGCAACAGTGGGCTCCCAGCACATTTTCGGTTGAATGAAAAAAAAGAGCATTTAATTTAACATGTTAACCCATACCCAACTTTGTTTTTTTTTACTGACACTTTTCTATCCATACTGTTTTAAATATCTGTGCAGAGATTTAAAACAGTTATGCAGCACAGTCGTGCGGATCGTTAACACTGCTGGTCCATGTGGTAATTACAGTAGTCCATGTCGGGTAGGAAATCCAAATGTTCCCCTATCATTCACCGCCCTTAAATATGGCTTATTATTTGAAACGCATACGTAGTAGCCTAACGGTAGCCACTTTAAATGTGAACTTGCATTTTTTTTCTCCTGATAAAAGCGAAAATAACTGTCATTTTTGATCATACAGATAAGAATATAAAATTTGAAACTGTAAAGAGTTACTTTTATTTGTATAAATTCACAATAACAAAACCTGTAGTTTTGTAAAATAAAGAAAACAAGCAGCATGTACTTTTTGCATTCTGTGAACTACTTTCTGGAGCGTGTCACAATTTACTGAAACTCATACAAACATATACTTGCTTTACAGACATATGTCCGTATGTCCAATACAGAACCAATAAATTCTTAATATTCAGTAAATCTCCTTGCTGTGTTTTCCAACACGTTGATATTCATTTAGTCAACTAAAAAAAATCTTTAGTTGTGGTCTCGGGCTAGACATAAAATCTGTCTGTGTGTGAGCCTCAATTTTGGTGAGTAAACTAATCAAATACACGCCAATAGTGATTCCATTGACACTGTGTGCATAGAGGGTTGACATAGTCTTGATAAAAGTGTGTTTGGTACAGTGGCGCATGTTAAAGCTTTGGAGGAATCTAGGGCTGTCACTTTTGAGAGAAATCTAATTCGAACGGATATCAAATACCAGCCTATGCATTCGAATATATTCAAATATCTATTCCCATCTCAGATCGGATAGCTATCAAAACGATTCCATTTACACCTGGTCACATAGGCCTAAATGTGGTTTAAACCGGATATAAATCCGATCTTCAATTCCCGCGCTATATGCAGATTTAATGGTTTTAATGTCACCGAAAGCAACATATGAGCTGCATTTTATTGATCATCAGCTAACATCAAAGACTGCAATAAGAGAGAGCGGCAGCCCTGGTAAGATCATTTCGTTTCTTTACTTTTAATGAAGATTATTATTATTGTGTGTTAAAGCGTCTGCGACTGACTTTCACTTTGATTTGCGATAGTTTGCACATTGGCTTGGCGCTTGAAGAATAGATCATCTGCGGTGATGCGTGTTGCAGCGGGCCGTCATATCTGACTATAACATAGCAGCCTGTAACACGCTTTCAAAATAACACCCTTTCAAAATAACACCCTTTCAAAATAACACGCTTTTTAAAAATAAAAAGCAAACGGTCTTATCATAGACTGTAAAAAATACGCTAGACATGGCACTTTAAAAACCGAATAGTTTATTTGAAGTTCGATTATGGTTATTTCACGTCATGTTCGAATGCATATTCGAATATCGAATAAAAAGTGACAGCCCTAGAGGAATCTGCAGTGGTTGTTTTATGTAAAAAGCATCAACCAAGGTTTAATGAGTTAGGCCTCTTGTGTTGGTGATGCTCAGCATGGCCATTTGGCAGTTATCAGCTAGACTATCTGAAATGAGTCCCCTCGCTGCAATGATCTTGCTTTTGAGGGCTTGTATTCTGAAGTCAAGACAAACTTGCTGCATGTTCTGGCTATTTATATGTCAGTAACATGAGGAATTCATTGGTGTCCCCAGGTTTTGCTGTACATGTGGTTTTATAAATTGGAAAACTTCTGTGTGTAATCAGTTTACCTTTTCTGTTTATTGCTATTTTTAGGGGTAAATGTTTTAAAGCTTTAAACCTGAGGAAATTTAAAGTTTCATTCAGTTGGAGTGATTATCTTCTCTGAGAAATTTAAAGCGTTTGATGTCAATTATACAGTTGTTTTTCCTTTCTTTCATTTGTCTGTAATGTTCAGTCAGGGACAAGGACAAGCATGGGTACCTTGCCGGCTTCCTCTGTTTATTTCTTTCTTTTACACTATTGTTCTCAGCATGGCGCTTGTATGTGTTTGCTGTCACATATCACATGAGCGTTTTTTTGAGCAGTTGAGCCACTTTTTTCCCTCCCGAATGTATAAAAATTACTATAATCGCACCTCAGGAAATTTGGTTTGAACTACACTTAAGATACATGGTTGGTATTGTTTTGTCTGTTTAGTTGTCAAGTCATCTGATTATAGCAACCATTTTTGCTATTTTTTTTTTTTTTGCCTTTACGTTTGCTCTGATACTTTCATTCCAAATAATTGTATTCATATAACTGTGGTTGGCCAATAAATGAAAATGTTTAAAGCAATAACTAAAATCCTGCAAATAATTATCTAATATATTCATTGATACACCAAGATATCAATACATAAGCAGTAATGTGTACAAAAATATTTTATTAATTTATTACACCCACACATACTCTGACTTTGTGCTTGCATTTTGAAGAATATATATCTAAACATTCCTCTAAGCATCTGAATCATAGGGTTTATCCTAATCATAACCCTAACCCATCTGTAGGTGGCACTCTTGACAAATGAAATGAGCGGCAGTGACTCCATCACCAAATCTCCACGTCTTTGATTGTCAGGCATTGTCTTCATAGAAAGTCAGCACTGATGGGTGGGATACCGCAATTATTTACAAGACAGTATTACAGTATATATATATATATATTTTTTTTTTAACCTCGTGCTTTTGGAGAAAAACATTATTAAGAATGTTTTGCATATAAATGCTTAAATATATTCTTTCAGAGATACCTTTCCGTAAGGTGTTTTAGACTAGAACACCATCTATGTTGATTGATTTTATGTTTTCAATGAACAGTATATTTATGTATTTGTCTCACTGTTCATTCATAAAATAGACCATGCTCACAGTGTGACTGAATTCGGTCTACACAATGTTACGTCTGGCAGAGGTGACCAATGAAAGCGCACAACTGCTGTGATGCTACAGCCTCCTCCTCTCACTGGCTACAGAGCAGCTTGTTTTTGCAAATACTACGGTTTCTCAGAGTCCTCGGTGCCAGGAGAAGTGTTCAGTACTCTGACGAGCCTTCTTCCCACACCCGGAGAGAGGAGATGTAGATTAGGAACCGCAAAAGAGGATTGAGGGAATTTAGAAGAAAAAGCCTGCTGAGTGTAGGTGTTGGCACATGCATCGGCTTACAGTCAGGTGTGAGCTGCACTTTACTGGTCTTTGTGAACCATTTTGGTATTTATATTTATATAGCACTTTCATATGTACTATGTACATAATCATGCAGTGCTGTCACATATACACAATGCTATAATTAATTTAATAATTTGGTGAACTGGTTAACACTTTAGATTAGGGTCCAATTCTCACGTTTAACTAACTTTTAGCTTTGACTTTTGCCTCAATAAACTCCTAATTACTGCTTATTAATAGTTAGTAGGTTAGGTAATAGGTTGGATTAAAGGATGCAGAATATGGTCATGCAGAATAAGGCATTAATTGGTGCATTATAAGTACTAATAAACAGCCAATATCTTAATTATTATTACCAGTATATCTTAATCTGTATTTGATCACATAATGTCGAAACAAACTGAAGCCAACAAATAACGGCAGTAGGCAGCAACCTAAACGACATATCAGTTTTGTTACACGAATTCCCGACTTCGCAGTAAATATTACATTATATATCCACTTTTATGCCGATGTTTATGTTTTATTTTCAGTCATCTTTTTCTTCGCCCCTTGAATAATCTTCAGAGTCCCCTCCCGAAACAGGAGGAGGACGACGAGGGAGAGCCGGGGAGAAACAAGAGAGCTTCTTGTTTTTCTGCGAGCACGATCCCTCTCGCGTTTTCTCTTTCTTGCCTCCTCAGGAGCAGTTTTAAACTTTTCCTTGCCTCAGCCATGGCCAGGAGTCGAGCAGGCGGAAAAATAGTAGCAAAAGCGTTAGCTCCTTGAGTGATTCATTCTCCAGGTCACATGACCTGTCCAAAGACGGTCCGTCTCCTCCAAACTTACATGGGCGGTATTTCAAGAGGGCAGCCCCGCTCGGAGCATTGATAGTGTCAAACACTGTATATTGGCCTGAGGAATCATTTAAAACAACTCATATGCTTCAACTCTTTAGGTCAAAAGTTCCACGGTGTGCCTTTAAAGGTTGTGTAGGTAAGAATTGTCTAAAGAACTTTTTTTCAAATTGGCTTAAACTGTCTTTATATACCAATACATAATTAAAATGTAAGTACTTTGAAAAAGAGAGTATAAAAATTGAGTGACTATAGTGTATTTAATCTTCAAAAAACTCATTAATTATTAATTAATGCTCATTAATTCCATTCGGGACGAAACAAGTGATTGGCTTGCGCGACTGTCACTCTCCGTCGCCATGACTACCGCCGCTATTATTGGCTCTGCCCACGTGCGCGCAGTCGTGCACCCATTCTTAGGTGGGAGTGAATGGAATTAATGAGCTGTGTTTATTGAAGATTAAATACACTAGAGTCACTCAGTTTTTTATACTCTCTATTTTAGAGTACTTGCATTTTAATTATGTATTGGTATATAAAGACAGTTTAAACAAATTTGAATAAAAGTTTTTTTAGACAATTCTGACCTACCCTACCTTTAAGAACAGAAAACGCAAAGTGCTGTTAGAAACTTAGAACACCGTTATCTTTGTGTCTTTGAAACGTCTGTCAGCGGAGCGCGTTCTCAATCCAACATAAATTGCTGGCGGCGCCCCTGCATGTGGATATTGTTTTTCTCAACATGAACGTGAAACAATATAAACATAATCATATGCGTACTCGAGTGTACGTTCTGTACGATATCTGGCGCAGTCTGCTACTCTGCTTTATTAGGCGTTTTTTTCTGTTTTTTCCGTGCGCTGCTTGATCTTAAATCCTTTTGTTGTTTATATTTTTTGTTTACACATAGGCCAACTGTTTAATGTTTTCAACTAAAAGAAAACTTTAACATATATTGTAAGCTTGTTGTGTATATTGCCTAATCGTAAGCTTGTTCAGAAATGGTGACAAAAACGTAAAAAAAAATGACGTAAAAAATAGTCTTTTTCGTTAAACGTCATTTAAATAAACGAATATTCGATTTTTATGAGCCCGAATATTCGAATGCAATATTTTTGAAAAATGCCCATCCCTAGTTTGAATATATATATGCGTAGGTTTCTAATTCCCTGCAAACCATGTCTAAACAAATTACTTGCCTTAAATTTTGATACAGAATTTTATTATATCACTTCGGGGTAGTAGGTACGCGAGCCGAATTTCCCCACAAAAATAATCCCCGCTTTATCTGTAGAGTGGTAAAGGGATCCTCCATAGGAAGAGGCTAGTTGGCACTTCAGGACTGCGTTGTCATCGGGTCCAGGCGAAGGTCCTTCGTCAGATCGGGATACGGCCTGGATCCGGCAGGCTGCGGGAAAACCTCGGGATAAACAAAGACACAAAAATTAGCGTAGATGGCCCGGACTGGCTCGAGCTGTGGCGGACTGGTGGTGCCTGTGCGCATACGGACAGAGATAGTCCGTCTGCTGCAAATAATTAGTGGGATTAGTGGGAATGGCTTGTGGAGCTTTGCAATGTGGTGCATTGTGGGAGTTGTTGTCTTTCACACAAACGCGCTCTAAAGTAGGGATTGCGAAAACGGAAAAAATTCTTGACCGACCACCGAGCCTCATTAGCCGGTTGAAACCGGTTAACCGATTAGTTTAAAATGTTACGCTATTTGAAATAACAGCCATTTCGCGCCGCGCCTGCAATTTCGCAACTCTATCGCATCTCTCTGCCGTTCTGCCTCCCGCTCACACACACACATTTCACCATTTCTTTTTGGTGAAATGGTCCCACTACTCTTCTTTGCACGCTTCATCCTGTCGTCTGCTCTGGCTCTAACCTCGAGTGTGTTAGCCTGTAGCCTTTACTTTTTGCAAACCTTGTGAGTGCGCGAACCCAAACGCTGTGACCTCGCACCCAATGTTTTTATTGATTTATTAAGTACACACAGGCGAGTTATGAAAAATTGAGAGCGAGGGATTTGTTCACTTCACACAAAAAGATCTTGGAATGAGACGGCTAACTGTAGTAGCGTTTAGGCCACTGTCTATAATAGCCTAATTTAGAGATCACTTTTTTTTTTTTTTTACCGACAAATTTGATCGGTTAACGTTGATACGGTCAACCATCGGTCAAACGGTCATCAGTTAACATCCCTACTCTAAAGTTACTTTGTCTTTTCTCGGTCAAGAAGGCACCAAATTCGAAAATTGTTTTACATTTCGACTACATATATGATCCACTTTCAATAAAGATTAATGTTCCCACGGGTGAAGTGCTCCTTTAAGTCTGATAATTAATCTGCCTTGTCATGTTTATGACATATTTATGACAATTTATGTTGTCTTGGTATTGTCAAGTTATGACACTGACAGGTTATGATGTATTGGTTTGTCAAGTTGTCATAACAAAGACATCTCAAACAATGTCATATTTCGCATTAAAAATTTCAGAATTTAGCAAATGACACTTAATGACAGTTGTCATAAACATGCATAAAACCTCATTCATAATCACGACTCATGTCATGATTATGAAGGTGTCATGTCAGTCTTATGCCCACCCCTTCAAGTAAAGTGTTACCTAGTTAATTTTCTTGCTGACTAACAAGTTTGAGCATTGAATGGCTTTTCTGAGACAAATTTGACGTTATGTGACGATTGTTATTAAGCTGTTTTATACAAGCTCTTTCCAAGGTCGAAGTGCTGATTGAGCGATCTGTCAGGCCTTGTTAAAGAGTGCCACAACTACATTTATTGCTTATTTCGTAATAAAATTGACAGGATTTGAAAGCTGAAAGTTTAATTGTTTATTAAAATTAACAAACATATTAAAGGTGACAATTAAATACAATGCATTTACAATACAAATTAATGTGTAGTTCAGGCAGTAACAGAAAACAGCAAAGATTAAAAGATATTGAGAATAATAATCCATATCCGTATCAATTAATAACGAGAATGGTTAACAATTAGTTAGTGTCTACACATTTGACATGTATATCTGCTGTAGTTTATCCACGTTGTGTGCTCGAAATCGGAGCCTTTCTGCACTTTTACAGTACTTGCATGTTCATTCATTGACATGTCTCTGTCGTTTTCTCTTTCATGCTGGCAGCCATCAGCGTTGTTGCTTGATAGAGATCAGGGCTTTGAAAAAGCCTGATATATTTTGTAGGGCCGGGACTTTAAACATTTTTAACGCATTTTAATCGCACTTATTTTTGCACCGCGAACGTTTCTTACTGGATGAGTTTAGGCGGACCGATTATACTGGAGCACCAACTATCGTTCACAACTTCCATAGACAGTATTTAAACGATAACTTCTAGCGTTGCCACCCGTCCCGGTTTTCCAGGGATTGTTCTCTTTTTTGAGCGACAGTCCCGGAAAATGTATATTCTTTCCCGGGACATGAATTGTCCCGTTTTTTTGTGAAAATGTACTTCTAAAGTAGAATTTCCTGGTTTCAAATTAAACCGTTTCCGTCTACTGTTACTTTGTTTTCTTCATGTTTGTGTACATCCAAACCTGTGTCCGTAAACGGGTAAAACAGTGGATTGGCCAATGCCAGGCGTTTACTTTTATTTGATTGGAAGCTCAACTTATCGCCTAGCAACACACATCCAGGACTAAACAGCGTGAGCAGTTGCTAGCTAGCTTTAAAAAAACGTTCTATTTACATCTATTGTGTGAAATTGGGGGAGAGACGGACGAGGAGGATAACACAACAAAATCGGATGAGCCACCAGTGTCAAAGAAAAAACTATTTACAACCTATAAGAGCATGGTTGTGTGCAAGCTGTGCAACAAGGAATTCGGAACGGCTATTGCTAACGTTACACTTAATGGCAAAAATAGCACTGGTCTGCTGGACTTGGTTAAACAAAAATAAACAATATTTTGTTGCTTAAGTTTATGTATTCAGTCATTATTCAATGGTATACTAAAAATCCATGTGAAAAAAATTACTTCTCACTGTTCTCAGGTCAAATATTTATATGCGATTAAAATGCGATTAATTTCGATTAATTAATTACAAAGCCTCTAATTAATTAGATTAATTTTTTTAATCGAGTCCCGGCCCTAATATTTTGGTTTGACATTGGTTTGTCACATAAATACATTTATATGACTGGACACTCTTGTCTTGCTGTTCCTCGCTGTCCCCGTGCATATTTTGGTTCTCACTCAAACTCAGTGAGGTTTTCTTCCACTGCAACTTTGTTGCGCGTTGTCTCATTTTATTACTTCAACACACCATAAGATGTGATTACTACTCATCAGAGAACATGCAGGTAAAAAGGCAATTTTTAACCATAACATGTACATTTATATTGTTGCCAGTGGCGATCTCAGTAAAAATATAATTCTCAAATTAATATTTTTGGTTGCAAATGTGACCGTTTAGTCACAGTCTGGAGCCCTGCTTTGTTTTCAGAGTTAGGGAAGAAGTCATGTGAATCACCACATTGATTTTCCGGGCCAGCGCCAGTTGTCAGTGCACGTCAGTGTCCTTGAACAAAATAACAGCAAAATAGCATTTTTCACTCACAAATAGATATGAAGAGAAAAGAGACTCCCTTAACAGAAGGACAAATAGTTAATGTGACAATGAAGGCCATTATGAGGGGAATCGGAAACCAAATACAAGCTTGTTTAAAGCTGCAGTTGGAAAGACTGTAGAGAATGAGGCTTTTCAAGGCAGATTTGAAATGCTACTCTGTCTGCCATGCTTTTTTCTTTCCCTTTTATTCACTGGCAACAGAACCCACACAACTTTTTCTCACCATCAGTTTTAATGAATGCATTACCCTGACCCCCTGCTGAAGGATGGTGGTGTGGATGGTTGACATGGGAGGACAGGACTTGTTATGGATCTATTCTGCATGTCTGGACCCTCTGTCTCTTTTGGTCCAACCATGTTGGATAAATACAAATGGGAGCACAAAATGCTTTTGAAAGCCTCCAGAGCAATTTGCTACATTGCACACTGCTTGATGCTGCAAAGCAAAATATCTAAGTCGAAGCAAATGAGAAGTCGCTGATCTTCTTGTGTTGTAAAAATGGTGAATAATTGCATGGATAGGACCTGCAGGAGTAAATCTGGGCTGAGAAAATGCCGCCCACATGTGAGTTGCTGTAGCGTGTTGGAATTGGAATATTGAATACAATATTGGTATATTGTATTGGAATAGGTATTACGTTGATGTTAATACTGTATCAAAACTAGTTAGACATGAGTTATAACAGTCTCACAATAAGGTTTATTAGTTAACATTTATTTAATTTATTAACTTGCATGAACTAACAATGAGCAATACATTTGTTAAAGTATTTATGAATATTTGTTAATGTTAGTTAATAAAAATACAGCTGTTCATGTTAGTTCACAGTGCATTAACTAATGTTAACAAATACAACCTTTGATTTGAATAATGTATTAGTAATTGTTTTAATATTAACTAAGATTAATAAATGCTGTAGAAGTATTGTTTATTCTTAGTTCATGTTAACTAAGGTAGTTAACTAATGTTAATTAATTAAACTTATTGTAAAGTGTTACCCAAAGAAAAGTAATTTCACTTGGCGACCATTGATTGGGTAAACATTAACAACAAATGTATCATAAATGTGTTTTTTTATGCTCAAATATAATTTTGGAGCAGCCAATGCGCATGTGCAGTCCTAAGTACGGGTCTCAGAACACTGACTGTTTTTACTGTATATCAACTGGAGCTTCTAGCGGCAACTGCAGTGATGTGATGACTAACAATCGGCTCTTTTATTTATAATGTGAGACTTAATCCGCCATATGGCACATTGCACTTTCTCCCTTTCATAGTAATACAAGTGTACCATCTTTCTATATAAATAGTCTGTTTATAATTGAAGGGTTTAATAACAGTATTTGGTTATGGCAGTGGTTCTCAAAGTGTGGGGTGCGCCCCCCAGGAGATCAGCAGAAAAACAACAAACAGCTTACAGTTTGTGCAGCCAATGCCAATAAGGCTGTTGCTACACATTTTTTAAAGCAATGGGAGAAATAGACAATACAAGGAATATGTACCTTGCTATCCTACCCCAAGGAACAGGAAAGCAAATGTCTTTGTTAATTTTCAAACCCATAGTTTCAAGCTTTTCAAAGGACACAAAAGCATCATAGAGGTATGTAGGCCATATGGCTTATGGTTAACAAGTTTCTTGATGGGAATATTTCCAGAGAATAAAGTGAATAATAATGTTAAGTGAACTAAGCAAATTATTGTTTTTATTTTTAATCAATCTATGGTTTGGTATTGATTAGACATTAAGTTGCTAGGCATTTTTACCTATTGTGAGTGGTTGTTTCCCAGAGTGTCCTTGAGCATGGGGCTATTATAAATTACCCTCTGTGACTGCATTAACATCCCATGCAGTGTGATCTGGGTTTACTGCCATCATAGTTCACCAATCCCTCATCTATAATACTCTGGGATTTGAGGGCCATAGTCTGCCTCACTGATCTCACTGTCAGGGCGATCGACAGGAACGGTGTTCCTCTTCACTATCAGGTGAACATGTTTCCGCTTTTCCTTTCTGGGAAGAGAAAGTGTTATATACAATTGTGGTTCAGGCAACGGAAACACCCAGAGGATCGTCTGGTCAATGTTGTTAATTAGAGGTTTATTAGAGGTGTGAACAGAATGCTTGCATGGTTTAATTGTTTAGATGAATTTCTCCTTGTGAGAGCACACAGAGGGCCAGGGGGAGAGTAAATATGCTAGCAGTCGACATCCATCTTCATCGAACTAACCTAGTAGTGTGGCCGTCCGAATGACAGTTGCTGCATGTTGTGCTCTGTTCATACACATACTTCAAACAAATGCGCTTTTTTAAAACTCATTTAGTAGTGTTACTGCACTTGAACACTGTGTCTGAACCAATCTGGCAGAGGGGAGTCAAAGCAGCAAATGTCAACATATCAGCTGCGTGCACACTTTTTTAGCTAAATATGGGGAGGTTGTAACAGTGTGACGTGTATGACACATACTTTTTTTTTTTTTTTTTTTTTTTTTTTTTTATACTTGAAACTGCTCTAGTGGGTGCACGTGGCTAAAAGTTTGGTGTACTCTGACTGTTGTCGCATGACAGCACGCTGTGGCTGATATTAGGGGTTGACATTAGAAGAACAGATCCCAGATGCCCTCATCATCGCAGATGATATTTAGGACGCTTGTCTCGATATGGAGTCATTTATCTTTCCGCTCTCTACTTCTGCCTGCCACTGCCTTTTTTTTTCTCTCTTCTGGCCTTTTGGGATTATCTTCACCACACAGAGACTGATGACTACTTATACCGACAGTTAAAACTGCTTTTAATAGTAGTCATTCTGTATCCTCAATAGTAGTCAAATAGTAGTTTAATAGTAGTCAAACTGCCATACTGTATCATCTTTGTCAATCCCAGGGTGTTTTCTCCACCTGTGGCTCGAGATGCTGGGATTTGATCCAGCCCTCCCATGACCTAATGGATGGATGCCTTTTTTATAATAATAATAATAACTTTATTTTTATATAGCGCCTTTTTAAAGCAGCTTCTCAAGGCGCTTTACATAATAGAACAGACATATTAAAACACAATACACACAAGTGAAAAAAAATAAAAAATCTAAAATAAAAAAATCAAATAAAAGCTAACCTAAAAAAATGCGTTTTTAAATTAGTTTAAAATTGCTTGGAGTCTGTGCATCTCTGATATTTGGAGGGAGTGCATTCCGGAGCCTAGGAGCATAGGATGAGAAAGCCTTTTTCCTTAAAGGGCACCTATTATGTAGCCTGGTAATACCAGACTCTGCTACTTCACTTTGCTTCGTAGACAGAGTCTGGAATGGCATAATAGAGAAGTGTTTTCTCTCTCGCTAGGGGGTGCTTGTCTGAAGTTTAAAATCATTGGTTATCTGTAAGCCAATCAGATAAGTTTAGTTATGACGTATGTTATGCACCTGTGCAGCCACATCGAACCACAGACATCATGCATCGAACTCAAATCTATGATCGAACTTCCACTGTAAACGCATGATGATGCGAAAGAAATACCGGAGTGAACATGGCTGTAAACGACTTTTGCAGACAGCTCCCACCACGCGCATCATGCGCTGTGCGTAGGGCACCAAGAGCTGAGGGGGCACCAATGATGGCCGCGAATTAGTTAAAATCTCCGGAATCTAGAGCGAGCGCGCCCGCGAGACAGAGACTGTGCTCAACTGCGTAGCGCGTGCACGGCAGAGAGGGAGAGAGAGCAAGAGACCGTGCGCGTGTGCCTCATGAAGGGCATGTAATATCATCCCATTTCCGTCACTTTTTTTTTTCATATGAGAATGTTAAAGAGACATGCAGACTAGGCACGTTTAAATCTGCGAAGAAAAGGCCTGGCGTGTTTTTCATTTTTATTAATCAAAAAATGACTTTCTGATACAGAACAGGACGTTGATTTCATACATGTCAACAGAAATAAGTTTCGGTTTTCGATTTTCGATTTCTCTAACCTACAATGTAAAACTCGGCGCTTAGCTCTCAGCCCGCCCTCTGTTCGTTGATTGGCCCGGCCGTCCGAAGGCCGCTGGAAAACTGAAAGATAGGCTGCTATCTCAGACTGACTACAGGAGCGAAATGTAATTAGCGTGAGTAGGAAGTCTGACGTAGTTAAAAATAAGGGTGTAATCACACCAGTAAAGTCCGCTAGTTCACTCTCTTTGTTCCGGACCAAATACAATTTTGATTTTGTTTTGTTTGGTACAGTTCGCTTTCACACTGCCCTATTTGCAAGTGAAGCGAAATTTGAAACCAAAACCACATGTGTGCTAAAGTCTTCCATTCATTGGACAGGCATTCTCAAGCAGGGAAAAGCAGGAAGTGCAAAAACAGGCAATTTATGGAGATCTTTCGAAGTGCAATTTTTATTCTTTTATTAATTTGGTGTTATCAGCTACTAACGCAATATGAAGAAACTTATGAGCATCGTATGATACAATGTTAATAATTAGGATTTTGCAAAGACGAAGATGTGCTGCTAGAAAGCATGCTCTTCACTGATAAAGAACTCAAATATGTGATGTCATTTAGACGTCATACTTTCATGATCCTGAACGGCGAATTTCAATCTTTGAATACGTCAGCGAAAACCACCGTGCTGGGTAAAGATTATACCATTTATATCAGTACTGAATCAATGAAGTGTTTTACTTGTGGGAAGTACGGTCACACAAAACTGGTATGTTCAATGAATGATGAGGCTAACATTAATATGAATGAGCTTAATCATTCTACGGAACAATTACATTCTGCTCCAGTAAATGATGGTGAAAAAAATAACAGCCAATTAAAACATCCCTATTATACAGTTCGCCAAATTAATGATTTTATAGACAATACCTTTAACCAGCGAAGACCAAAACTCGTTGATTCATGTGCAATGGCAATAAGAAAGGCAACACTGGAGGAGCTTGATCAGCCTAAACGCTACAGGCTCAAAAAACATATGAGCACTGTTAAAAAAAAGATTAAAAGCTCGTTTTAAGGACTATGTATGGGGTCATGATTGTCAGTTTATTTTTTGGGGTCATGATTGTCAGTTTATTTTTTGGGGTCATGATTGTCAGTTTATTTTTTGGGGTCATGATTGGCAGACATTATTATGCTTCAAGAGACTCAATCTGATTTAAGTAATCAGATACAGTGGAATTGTGTTCGGAAGGGAAATATTTTAATGAGCCACGGGACTAATATTAATGCTGTACTTTTTTCTCCATGTGTTTGTAATCAACCAGTTTATGTTTGAGGTAATACGGTTGGACAAGTAAGGTTTTCTTTTTTTAATGTATATACTCCTAATGTTGGACAAACGGCAAGATATTTTAAAAAAATTGTCAGATGCCTTGTCACAGTAGCCTGGCTCCGCCCTCCTACGTTCTTCCGTTCAATTTTCATTTTCCTTCAGTACTACTTGGATTGTGGTATATTCTTGGGTTTTCTCTGATCATTTTTTTACCGGTCCAATCAGCGAACAGAGGGAGTGGCGTAGAACGATGACGTTGAGGTTGTGCGCTAGTTTGAGTCGTCATACGTCACAACCAAATGTTAGCGATTGGTTATGGCAGATCCAGATCCAATATTTTTAAACTTCAACAGAGTACCCGCCTTCAAATCAATGGAAAGAGGCCAGACTCTCTGTACAAATGAAATGTACGAGAGTCTGGTAGAACCAGGCTATTGTCACAGTGCCCACAGGATAATGTTGTGGTCGTAGGAGGTGATTTTAACTCCACTATAAACCCTGATTTAGACAGAAATCATGATGAACCTCACTCAAGTTCAGCAGAAGTTTTAAAAAATATTGCATATCATGATTTTGTTGATTTGTGGAGAGATAGATTTCCTGGGGTTAAACAGTATACCTGGTTAAAAGCGGACTCAAATTCTTTGTCTGGAGCGAGGCCGATTTTACGTCGCTAAGAGTAATATTGGTAGGTTTTATAATAGCCTTAATAGTACCATCTTTTCTATCTGACCACCATTATATCTCTCCGTAGCGGTTTCTGTCCTGTCTTCTAAAATTCATAAATCACACTGGAACTTTAACAGATTATTACAGGATCACTCTTTTGTTCACTCTTTTGGCCTTTTTTGGCCATCTTGGAGAGAGGAGAGATGTAGTTTTCCTTTGAGTCAGTGGTGTGACATAGGCAAAGAGCATATTAAGTTGTTTTGCCAGCAATATACTGCCCATCAGAGTCCTGCACGGGTTCGGGTACCCGCGGGTACCCGACGGGTGACCCGCAAATTTTGCTCAAACGGGTGAAAAATATCCAACTGTGTCGGATACGGGTGCGGGTCGGGTCGGACACGGGGAAACGCGGGTCTAAACACGGGTTCAGTGAGATGCGGCGCCTTGTAAAAGGTCCAAGTGATCTGAGGGCGCGCGCGCTTCCTGGTGTGTGACGTGTGTGCAGACTGGTGCATAGATGTATACACTAGATGTCGCCTTGGCTACGGCAGTTCATTGGAACGAATGTCTTTAATGCGAAATCTAGTGTATACATATCGATGCTCCATGCTGCGCACACGTCACACAGAAGGAAGCGCGCGCGCTCTCAGATCACTTGGACATGGCTTTGTTACAAGAGGTAAAAACGATATAAATACTGTTCGTTTTCTCACACAAACCGCTCGTTTCGTGTCTTAGGCCATCAATGTGTACTTACATTTACGAGTCATTAAATCATGTTTCATTTGGACTTCTCTGTGCATGCTCTTTGAGGTGGACCCCATTGACCTGCATGATATGACTTTCAGACAAGAATGGTTTGACCTAAAAATATCAAAATTGAAAATACTGTGGAAACAAAGACACCTACATCTTGGATGTCCTTGAGGTAAGCTAAAACATATCAAAAATTAATTTCAAAGTGAACTATCCCTTTAATGCAAACACAGCCACAGGGGAAAAAAATAATATTTTTATTAAATAACATTTGAAAACCTGTATAAACTGAACACCAAATAACAATATTAACTATTGAGAGGTGATGACTCGTTCATGAAAACGTCACAAAGAAACGGGAAAAGTAGCCTAATGATTATTGAATAGTCTATATAGGTCTATGTCAAATATAGCCAGGACAGGAGACAGAGCTGTTTTCTTTCGTTTTGAATTGTTTTGTTTAAAAGTAGGCTACACATTTCAAGCTTTCTATATGTTTCTCAGGTCTGTGAGGCATGTAGCTTATACGCTGAGTTTCGTTAATTTCCAGTTCATGCGCCGTTGATCCGCTCCGTGTCCTGATGCCTGCTATTAGGCTACTTCTTATTTATTAAATTCAGACAATTGGTTATAAAACATCATTTAAAATTAAGATAAAATTAATACAAAACGAAATTCAATTTAAAGAAAGGCTTTATACAGTAAGACACTTATAATGAAGTGGTCATGTCTGCCTCTGTCTCCCGACATATTGCACAACGTATGATCTTAGGCTACTATGCTTTTAACTTCTCATATAATTAATATTGATGAAACAATATATAAATATATATAAAATTGTGAAGCTGATGTGCTAGACGAAATTGAATTGTTTTGTGGTAACGCGTTAGCCATGTAGGCCTAGGCTATTGGCTTTTTGACAGCTTCGGCTGTTGTCCTTGTGTTAAGGCAAGCCGCCAAAGGCAATACAAATTTGAAAAAAGTGTGTCTATAATGTGATTGACTAAACTGATTTTATTTCGGGTGCGGGTCGGATCTCGGTTCTATTTTAAGCGGGTCGGGTCGGGTTGCGGATTTTAATTAGTGCTGCTGTCGGAAAACGGGTCGGATGCGGTTTTAAGCCCTGCGGGTACGGGCGGGTGCGGATTTACAAAATCGGACCCGTGCAGCTCTCTGCTGCCCATAACACCAGAACTCTCAAAGAAAAAATGAGATCACTTGAAAACATTCTGAGACAAAGTAACCATGGTGACTGCTGATTCCATTGAGATGAATACATTCCTTCTAAAGACTTTGTTGGAGGAGCAAGGAAAAACAGCCCTCTTAAGGACTAGATATTCTCAACTAAATGAAATGGATGCTCCCTCTGCATTCTTCTTCGGTCTTGAAAAAAAAAAAACACCAAGAGAATATAAGTATTTCCATAAACTGAATTTACCACATGGGTGGTGTGACTACTGACCAGCAGGAAATCCGTACTTGTGCACTTTCCTTTTATGAGGTCCTCTACTGTGCTGAACCATGTGACAGATCAGCAGCAGAACAAATTTTATGTGATCTACCACAGTTATCAGAGGAAGATCAACTTATCCTTGAGAACCCTATATCCTTTGCTGAACTTTCTCTTGCCGTCCAGGAGCTGAGCCCTGGGAAGTCGCCTGGTCTGGATGGTCTTTCAGTGGAATTGTATCGTGCCTGCTGGAATGTGATTGGAGAGGACTTGTATGCAGTCTTTCTGGAAAGTTTTAACTGAGGGAAACTTCCATTGAGTTGTCGGAGGGCAATCATAACATTGATTCCAAAGAAAGGAGATCTTGGGTTCCTTAAAATTGTAAAAAATCAACACAGATCAGTGACACAGGTCGCCAGTTTTTATCTAAAACACTAACTAATAGACTTAAAAAATATGACAAATGTAATCCATGAAGATCAGTCATTTTGTGTCCCTAAATGTACAATTTCTGATAATCTTTTTCTCGTAAGAGACATTATTACAGTTGCACAAAGACACAAATTGGACATTGGATTCCTATCCTTGGATCAGGAAAAAGCTTTCGACAGGCTGGACCATCATTATTTGTTCAAGACCCTTGAAGCTTTTGCTTTTGGTTCACAATTTATTTCTCTTGTCAAGCTACTGTACAGTGACATTTACAGTATAATACGAATTATTGGGTTTTAACTAGGCCTTTCTTTGTGACCAGGGGAATAAGACAAGGAGTTCTGCTGTCTGGTCTTCTGTACTCATTTCTATTGAACCTCTGCTAGTTATGCTGAGGAAACAGCTTTGTGGTATTGGTGTCCCAGGTTTCCAGAAGTAGTCCCAGTGAAACTTAGCTTACGCAGATGACCTGAATCTGAAAACGGCTTGTTCTGAGACAGTGCTTATGATTTATGGGGATTAAAATTAAAGCACTGGGTGGATTTTTATCATTATGGTTGTGTACACACACTGCCAACACACATTTGTTCAAACACCATATAAAAGTGAATTTTGCATAATAGGTGCCCATAATAGGTTGCTTAAGGCCCCGATATTCTCACTGCAAAGGTCTTTTTAGTTTTTTCACTTGGGGGTAAAAATAAGTTTGAAATGCTTGAGCAGCGATATACTGTTAGCGAACATTCAACACCGCTCGCACTGCTTCCAGTTAGATGAATGTGTAAATATGTGCTGCACGCTTTCCTCTCTCAATAACAAAATAAACACTCAACAAAAATAAGAAAACCGCAAGCATTTTTAAAAGAAACTATAAGCAAATCTGATCAAAGCAACGTGGATATGTTTGCACAAGCTCTGCAATTTGGCACTCCAGTCACGTTTATTGTTAACTTTATACAACAGATTGCTTTAAAGCACTCAACATTACAGTATAAAACAGACAAAACAGTGTCAGTTTCTCATTTAATCACAAGTACAACTTCATTTTCTACTATAAAGCAACTCTACGGACTCGAGAAGAAATTAATGAACTATAATGAACTAGAGAAGAGTTCCAGCTGAAAGAAGTTCAAAGGAGTATACCAGCCATTACTTTTTCCGGAAAATTTGCTTTGGCAAGCCTTTTCGATCTCCTGAAACAAACACAAAATGAACCTCGTTTTGGCCTGATTTTGTTCGAAATGCCGTCATATTAGTGCATTCTTCGATTTTGCTTGGTGTATTGGGGCCTTTATAGGAAGAGGCTCTGTCTTTCCAAGAACCTTGCTAGACATCTACACTAGGGGTGGGAATGTTTTGGAATCTCGAGATTAAATTAAAATTGATTCTTGGGGTCATGATTAGATTAAAAATCAATTCCCAATTTTGTATCAAATTTTGATTCGATATATGCATAGATTTGATTCTATACTTGTTTTTGAATTTAATTTAATTTGTTGTCCTTGAAGCCCTCCACCTTTATATATATATATATATATATATATATATATATATATATATATATATATATATATATATATATATATATATATATATATATAAAGCCTGTGCCCCCCAATTGATTGATATTAAATACAACTCATAGGTGTAATTAAACTTAAATTAAACTTTTGTTGAATTATTATTTTTCAATCTTATTTTATTGGTTTACTTAATCAATTGATTTCTAAATGTTTTATGTTGAATTATTGTTTTAATAACATTTCCTGTCTATTATTTTTTAGGATAAAGATGGATATAAAGTGGATATAACAATTACAAAAATGGATATATTTGTACATCTTGTGAAAATTAATGTGAACCAATTTGAGTAAAAATCAGCCACAAAGTGGCAACTTTAAAACTAATTGTGACTAAATAGATTTTTGTTTCTTCTGAATCTGAATTGAATCGAACAATAGTAAATGTACTTTTTTATGATTATGCCATTCTAATTAGTTAAAAATACTTTGTCGAACTCCTAGGCCAGGGATAGGAAACTCCTCTGGTCCTGGAGGGCCACTGTCCTGCAGAGTTTAGTTTCCAACCCTAATTAAACACCTGAACAAAGGCAATCAATGTTTTCAGGATTACTAGATAGATACAAGCATGCAGTTGTTATCAGGGCTGAAGCTAAAGTCTGCAGGACAGTGGCCCTCCAGGACCGGAGTTGCCTATCCCTGTCCTAGGCAGTTTGTCAGACCTGTCGCACCAAACTTTGCACACATTAGCTCTAGATCATGCTGAGAAAAAGTTAGCAAAATATTTTTTATGTACATAACACTTTTTAGCAGATACACTTTTTAAAAATATGTAAAAATACGGCTTTCCTGTAGCTCAGTGGTAAGAGCATTGCGTTAACAACGCAAGGTTGTGGGCTCGATCCCAGGGGATTGCACATACCTATGTATAAATGTATAGGATAATGCAATGTAAGTCGCTTTGGATAAAAGCGTCTGCCAAATGCATAAATGTAAATGTAAATTTGGTATGGCCCATTGTGACTATTATATCATGCGCCATTCTAAAAACTTTGTAGATATGGAGAACAAGTAATTCTGAGCAAACATGCTTAGTTTCAAGAATTTATGATACTTGGGACAAATTCTAATCTCTTTAAACTCGCCATTTTAACTGAATAGTTTAAGGCTGTGATGTTAATGTTGTCCACTAGATGGAGTCACGTCTCTTTTAAACCTAATCTTTTTCTATCAGTTTCCATTTCTTTGAATGGAAATAAATGCATAGATCTAGTTAATTTGTATAACTATTGTTTACTGACAGTATAGTTTTATATATTTAGTGTAGAAATCTGTGAAATGCTTATAAATCATTAAATGTTTATATAACTTTTATAGACCAAAAAATACATTTTCACATGGCCTGACATGATAAAATCTATTGCTGTCCATTTAATGTGGAGACAATTGTATTTGTCTATCAAAAAATATAAATTGTACAATTTCTATAAAGACATTTCTTTGCTGTTGTGGTATAATAAATCAAACACTTAGTCAATGTTTTAAACTGCAAGCACTAGGTTAGAAGGCCAACCATCTTATAGAAATAAATTATAAAAATGAAAAGGTTCTTAAGATAAATGCTTCCAATAAATGAGGTTTTGAGCTGCAAATGAAATCTTCACATTCATTTGAAATTGTCCTGTGATATCCAATGACGTGATTGATCAGTGATTCATGACCGTAAACCATTTATACAGATTTCTTTTTTTACTTCTCTTTTAACAGTAAGAGATTAAAAAAAAGATTTAAAAAAAAAAAATCCTTGTGTTGCTGTAACCTGTTTTATCAAACCCTAACTATCAGTGAAAATTCAAGATGGACATGGCTGCAAAAACATCATAAGATTAATTTCTTCATGAACATTTTCCCAGCTTCTTAACGCTGCTAATAAAACGGGATGTTTGGATTCATAGCTGCCTGAGGGGTTATTGTGATTTCATTTTCATGTTGCTTTGGATTAATCATTTAGACAGGAAGACATGGTCTCGCAGGAGTGCTTTGAGTCTTCAGACTTCGTTTGACTGGATGTCCACCTTTCACATTGTGATCCCATTAATCTTTATGGGTGCACTGTTCTGTTGGATGCTTGAAAAATGATCAGCCAAGGCTTGCGTGTTCAGTTAAAACAGGAATCTACATATTGGCTCTATTGGCCAGTCGGCATGTTGCAGATGCATGTAGGCTAGATATGTTGCTTGAGCGGCTGAAATCCGAAGCAAGCATTCACTGAGTTTTTTTCTTTTAAAAATGTTTGCCTGCTTTTCCAATCCCCATTGTCTGTCCCTCATTCATCTGGAGGAGATCATTCACCTTCTTTCATACAGGTCAGATAATATTCTGTTTGTACTCATGCTCATGTAAGCATTTAGTTCTTTGGTGTTTGCAGGTTCTCTTTATCTAGAAATAAAAGCAGTGCTGGTATTTGCATGTGATTACAAACAGCCTCCAGGGGCAATATGCAAATGGCAAGAAGCTAAATTCTGTAAAACCTTAACTGGTTTTTAGTTTTGTTGAATTTGCATCTCATTTGCATTGTCTCTGCATTGCTGGGAATTGGGAGTTGGATGACCTAAATTGTTTTAATTTTTGGGAACTATGAACCATTTTGAATGATTGATTTGATTAAAGGCCTTCACAAGGGCGACGGCACTCAAAAATTCTTTGTTTATATTAGTTAAAAGTTTTAATGTAAATGATTGCAATTACCTCGGCAAACTATACATCAATAAAAGATCCAATACTCAAGTTTCAGTATTTTATTCTGAAAATCTTAGTGGCAGTTATGTTATGAAAAAAAAGTGTTGATACATTTAATATGAATTATGACCGTCAGCAGTTCCCATTCAGAAAAAAAACTCCTGTACGGTCATCATGAAAGTGCTTGACAAAACAACATCCCTCTAGGCTTATAGTTTCAAAAGTGTGCAGATTTGGAGAAATTTATAAATTCTCATGTTTTTGTCAAATTTGTATAGAGAGAAGTAATATGTATTACATTTTTACCCAAAATCCTGTGCTTTCACTGTGCAGCACCATGGAACACACTCTGTTATTCATTCATACTGAAACTGGAAGGTGTTTTATGCGCTTTAGTCCCCAAACGAGACTTGTGTTGTACAGCCATATCATGTGACATTCCAAGAACTAAGTCATTTTGGAGAAAATAAACACACGATTGCAACGATATATATGATTTATCTGTCTACAAGCCATGTCGGGTATTTCAATAGTAATAGATCATATTTATAATGCAATACTAATTGACATGGCCTTTATCATTGTGCAGAATACTATAAAGTAATATATTTCATTTCAAGTAATATATATATGTTCATTTAATGTTTTTATGATCCGTATACACATCAGATCACAGAAGGTTATTTAAAACACTCAACTTGTATTATAAAGTAAGTTTGGAACACAAACATGGTTTTAATCTCATAAATTGTCAGGTATTGATGATGTGCTTGCCAGCCCTAAGATAGACCTGCTACCCAGCTGATGATACGGTTTCAAAGAAGGTAAAGTGAGAAGATTGATCAAAGATATGAGGGATTAAAACAATGTGAAAAGAGTCGTCAGTAATTATAATTAAGACAAACGAAAATAATAATTAGAGCCATAACCTGGCCAGAGAGGTGTGAATTTGTGAAGGGGAAACTTAAACTGAATGGGGCTCGTTTGCACCACGAAACAATAGAGACCATAGACTGAAAAGATGCTACGAAAATAACAATAAACATCAGTTAGCATTTGAGTCTTCTCAAAATAAAATCACTTGACATAGTCTTAAAAACATTTAATGAAATTCAGAATTTTAGACTTATCTTCAGATTTGAAATATAACATTGTCATTGATCAGGAATGTGACTTTAGCTGCAGTACATTTCTAGATTAAAACAATGCCAACTTAAATTTTATTTTCATAAAGGTATGTCATAAAAATCAATTTCTAATAACTTTAGAAAACTTTGAAGCTATTTATGACTATTATTATCATTATGACAATGATTCTGACTTTACAATAAACTGCAAAGTGTCTGCTTTCAAATGAGACCATACTTATGCTTTTAGAGCAAAGAGTTCATGAACTCTACCCGTTTTAGTTTAGGTATGCCATTTCTTGGGATTTTTTTCCAAAGCGGGGGTGCAGGCTAACAGGTTAAGCAAACAGAAGGCTATGGCTGATAACAGAAGTGGGGCACATATAGATGTTTCTTTCTGTAGTCTCATTACAAGTAGACACACGTTGTGATAATTAGGGTTATTGATCTCCCATTGCAAGCACTGTCAAGGAAATAGTGTTTGGCTTCAAGACTGTCACGGAACACATGTCAGTAAGGTCCTTTACATGCAATTAATTTGATTAATTGGGAATTTCATTATTCCCTGTTAGGCCCTGTTATGTGGGGAAATATGAATATGGATCATTTTGGTTTATGTAGTGCATGAAGTGTTGTGTTTTTTTTTTTTTTTTTTTTTTTGGCAGGGTTAAATTCCTGTGCCATGGAGCGGACATGGCAAGACTACCAGGGTGCAACAGAACAGGGTGAAAAGATTCTCTGCAGTAAAGCTTTGTATTGTGCTGTCTTTGTTTTTTTCAGTGTGCACACTTTGGTTTAAAAAACTATGAATAAAGCTGCCAATGCTTGAGAAATAGAGAGCGATATTTTCATGCCAGTGTGCGCTCACGCCTTTCTATCAGTTTCCTTCAGTTGATCTTTTTATTCATATTCAATTTCTCTCCCCGGGAGAATCTTTCCTAGTTGTGCAGGAGTTTAAAGGCAGTATTTTGTACCTGTAGCAGGTGAGTGCTCTGAACAGGTGGCTGCAGGGAACAGGGAAGGCCAAGTAGAAGGTCTCCACTCTGGAAACCTCAATCGCTTTAAAAAGATCTCTTTGATGTCACATGCAACGTGTAAGACCCCGCAGAGTACCTGTCACCTATCTCAGCCCAGGTGGATGGGAGGAGAAATAAGACTCATTTACTTTTTCATGATGCGCAGAGCATGAAAGCTTGCCTTCTACATGCATTCTGAAATCTGCTCTCTTCATGTCTTGGTTTTTTGTTGACATTGTGTTGCATGCGATTCCAATTCAAGCACTTACTATCTGACAGGCCCTCTTCCTGTGACAGATGAGACCATCTTGCACCTGCTGGTAATATTATCACCCATAGGGAAAGATATTTCTTCCACTTTGTCAAAGCCGCAATTTTTGTGCTGTCGGTAAGGTGGACATCGGAGAGCATGCTGAAAATGGAGAGTTCCATGGGGACGTATGATTTACTGTAAGGGTCTTCTCACTCAGTCCTGATGTTGTGTGTGCTTTCCATCTAACTAATAAAATCATATTTCTGCTCTCCAATGGACAATGTCACCAATGAGGATCAAAGCATGGCTTTTTCCTGTATCCAGGGGGCAATGAGCTAGGTGAAAGCACACAGAATGCGATAAAATAACCTCTTTTGGTTAGGCAGGGTGATTCATTTTGCTCAGCAAGTCTTACCTTCTAAAGTTCTGCCAGAGCTTTGCTCCAAAGTGCTTTTCCATCAACAGAATAGTTCACACACAAAGTTCACACACCCTCATGTTATAAACCCTTGCAGCTTTCTTTCCTTTGTGGAACACAGTTTTTTTTTTTTTTTTTGGTGTGTGTGAAGAATATTCTTGTGAATGAGGACTGGGGCTTTTTGTGATGAACAGATCGAAGTTTAAGTAGCTGCGTCTGATTTGTGAATTGGTTATTTTCAGACCAATTTCAATTAATCGATTAATCCACTGCACTAACGCAATTAATCATGTTTTAACCAACTTATGTTTTGATATTTCACACACACACACACACACACACACACACACACACACACACACACACACACACACACACACACACACACACACACACACACACACACACACACACACACACACACACACACACACACACACACACACACACACACACACACACACACACACACACACACACGAAGATTGAAAGTTTCAGTCCCCATTCATTGTACTTACATGGAAACCAACATATTTCAAATCACTATTACAAGTTTTACAACCTTGCATCGTTAAGATAATTGT
Organism: Phoxinus phoxinus; assembly: GCF_949152265.1. Classification (NCBI taxonomy): domain Eukaryota; kingdom Metazoa; phylum Chordata; class Actinopteri; order Cypriniformes; family Leuciscidae; genus Phoxinus; species Phoxinus phoxinus. Next base: position 9,234,648 of record NC_136885.1, on the reverse strand, counting down.
TCGACTGGACTAACAGAAACTGATAAATCATTGTTTATTTCATTTTGACAAGCATAATGATATGCGCCTAAAGGGAAAACTAGGAAATTACCACCAATTAAAGGGATAGTTCACTTTAAAATTAAAATTCTGTCATCATTTACTCACCCTCAAGTTGTTTCTAACCTGTATTAATTTATTTCTTCTGCTGAACCCAAAGAAAGATATTTTGAAGAATGTCAGTAACCAAACAGTAGTCTGTACCCATTGACTTCCATAGTAGGAAAAAAAAAATACTATGGAAGTCAATGGGTACAGACTACTGTTTGGTTACTGACATTCTTCAAAATATCTTTCTTTGTGTTCAGCAGAAGAAATAAATTAATACAGGTTTGAAACAACTTGAGGGTGAGGTGAGTAAATGATGACAGAATTTTAATTTTAAAGTGAACTATCCCTTTAACCATGGAAACTTGCATTTAGTCATCACACTAACTTTATTTATTTAGTTAAATAAGATATTTATTAGGGCCCGAGCACCGATGGTGTGAGGACCCTCTTGGAATTGCTCTGTTTATTATTATTATTATTCTCCGCATTTAATCGCATTTTTGAGGGCCTAAACATGCACGAAAACTCACGCAAATTTACACACGTGTCAGAACTGGTGAAAATTGACATCTGATATGCGTTTCAGAATTGGGCGGGGTAAAATGGCTCGATCGCGCCACCTATAAAGGTTCAACGGAGTGCGCCTCCCGCTACGTTTCATGTACGTGTATGAAATTCGGTTTCGTCGGTTTCGTTTGAGTTTACGTCGAAGGGCGTGTCCTCAGCGGCCTGACAAATTTTGATGTTTCACCATGAAACAGGAAGTTGCTGTAACTCAGGCAAACAATGTCCAATCTGCCCCAAACTTCACACGTTTGATAAGAGTTCTGTACTGAACACATGACCATGCTCAAATTCAGTTACAGTCATAGTGCCACCTTCTGGCAACAGGAAGTGACATGTTTAACAGTGTTTTGGACTCCTAATAACATATAAAGAATTGCCAGCAAGTGCTAAACATGTTAACAACATACTAGAAACATGCTAAAACATGCTAGCAAACATTAGCTAAGTGCTAAAGCATGCTATTACTGCAATTGAATAGGAATTTGCTGTAACTCAGGCATGGAATGTCCAATCTGCCCCAAACTTCACACGTTTGATAAGAGTTCTGCCCTGAACACATCTACATGACACTTTTCTGTTATAGTAATAGGGCCACCTACTGGCAACAGGAAGTGACATGTTTAACACTGTGATGCAGTACTAGCAACATATTAAATATGCCATTGAGTTATATACATGTTATAAACTTGTTAAAATATGTTAGAAATTCTTATAAGTGCTAAAGCACGCTAATGCAATGAAATATGAAGTTGTTGTTACTCAAGAAGGCAATGTCCAATCTGCCCCAAACTTCACACGTTTGATAAGAGTCCTGTCCTGAACACATCTACATGACAATTTTAAGTTAAAGTCATAGCGCCACCTACCGTCGACAGGAAGTGACACGTTTTACACTGTGATGCATTAATAGCGACATATTTAATATGCCATTGAGTTCTAAACATGCTAGAAACATGCTAAAACATGCTAGCAACACTTATCTGAGTGATAACGCATGCTATTATCCCCATAATAAAGGACATTTTTGTAACTGACTTTGACATACTCCTCCTATTTTTACCTACTTAAATGCACATTGCCCACCTTGCTCTGTCTTCCTAAAGCCACCGGCTGGCAGTGGCACGGGTGCGAGGGCCCTTTCATCGCTGCTTGCAGCTTTAATTATAACTATTATTGTTTATTCAATTATTTCATACATCTATATTGGAAATTACCAATCTTTGATTGGCTGGGCCACAATTGTGGGCCCAGGTTTTGCCACTGCCTCGCGGGCGTGCTTAACATCGCCAGAAACCATGCCCCTGCCCTTGACATCATATCAGTTGCCAGGATACACACTGCCCAACCTGCAGCATCACATAAGACAGTGACTCAAGAGCAGACTACCTGCGTGAAGATGAGTAAGTGTTATGCAAATATTTTTTTTCAAATATTGAGTTTATGCAGCATATATGGCATTTTATTTGTGTATGAATGAACTGTTTTGTAATGATTAGAATGCTTGCTGCAATTTGTGAAAGACTGAAGATGGCTAAACTCTATCTCACTAATAATCAATTACGTGTCATAAAAACGTGTCAAAGTACAGCCAGTGAAAAATACATAATCTCTGTAGAAACAAAAACCACCATGCACTTCTAGTGGCTCATATACAGTACATAATAAGTAATGATTGAGAGACATTATTTTTGAGTCTATACTTCCTGCATAGTGAAAATCCTGCATGTGTACCCTTAAATCTGGCAACTGAAGCCGCTTTAAACGGAGTGCTTTGGTACTGTTGAGATGATTGAAGACAATGGGGATGTGCTTAAATCCAGCAAGTCCTGACATATGCTGTGTCCGCTGTGCTTTCCTACCCCTGGCAATCCTAACATCAGTTACATTGGACAACAGCTGCTGTCTTTATTTAATACTCGGTCTGTTTGCTAAGCAAACTGTCAGGTGTACTTTTTATTCAAATCTCTCCCTTTTTCTGAATGCAACCTGTCAAACAAAAACATAATCTCACATGTAATAGCTTTGAAATTGCATGTAAATATTTGCAGTATCTGTTATTGTTCCCTGCCTTTAACAGCATGTTTGTCACAATATCAAAGGCATGACTGAGTTCTGCAGCTGCTTTGAAGAGAGAGTTATCCCAAAGTACTGTATCACTGCATGCATGCTTATGATCATAGAACAAAAACATATAAAACAAGGTTTTGTCCTTTGGCAAATTCTGGGATGAAATTTTGATGCAAAGTTGACATGAGCAATAATTTAGATCTCAGACAATGAAAGCTCTGCTGGGTAAAGTGTTTCAGTGTTGGGTGGTTAAGAATAAAGTTTGAGGTCTGAATTTTATTTTGGCTGATGTAATAATGGACTGGCATATGTCTGACTGATGGGATACATTGTATGATCCTCACCTCATTCACCTTTGTCCTTTCCTCTGTCCCTTGAGTAAAACTGAAAAGGTTCGCTCAGCATCCGCATTTGAGTGTGGCAGGCGCAACAATCTGGGCAACCTTTGATAATTTGGGGAATTTTAAAATGCCACTTGCCCGATTTGCCAAAACGTAATTTGTACCATGAGCCTATTTTTATTGAGCAATTGGCTAGCCCACATAACACACTTCAGACAACGTTTGCAACTATAGTTAAAGTCTGTACTCTCGGCACAAAGACTGATTAGGCACACCATTGTATTATCTGCTTACCTTGATTGTCATCCAAACTTTCAAACATGCATCAATGGCTCCGACTCCGAACCTATGCTCTGAACTCTCTCTGAACTTCACATGCGCAACTGACGTATCAGGTGCAAGGTTTTCAGCGAATCAACGATCAGATAATTCTGCAGTGAGAACATTGTAGACAGACGTTACAGCTGTGGGCTCCTCACCTGTTAATACGCTGTGGTCTAGTCTAGTCATCAACAGAAAATTAACGAATTGAGAGGGGAGAAAATGGATTTTGGTGCGACATTTCTTGCGTGTGCGTGAGAGCGTGAGATTGATGCTGAAAGCGTGAGTGTCACGCCAGATGCGTGAGAGTTTGCAACCCTGATTAAGGTCTTGGAGTGGCCTAGCCAGTCTCACACAATCTGTGGAGGGAGTAGAAACGTCGAGTTGCCAAGTGACAGCCAAGAAACCTTAAGGATTTAGAGAGGATCTGTAAAGAGGAGTGGAACAAAATCCCTCTGGATTTTTTAAATTGATATTCGGTCTCTACTACCTTAACTTATAGACCCTTCATTTCTTTGTAAGTGGGCAAACTTACAAAATCAGCAGGGGATCAAATAATTATTTTCCCCACTGTAATTATTAAATATAATGATAGTTGTAACTATTACAACTGCACTGTAAAACTTTATTTTAGTGTTCTTGTTAAATGTACTTATTTTAGTAATAACAGTAAATTGTGTAGTTTCATGCAACTAAGCCTGAACCAAACCTTTTCCTAACCTTAACCCTAGTAAGTACACGTGGCTAATTGATTACTTAATAGGCTACTTAACTGTATAATTACACTGTAGTAATGACACCTTACAATAAAGTGTAACCAAAATGAAAGTTCTGTAAGTATATTGATTACATTTAGTAAAATTTCAATGCTTATGTCTTAATTTCTTCACTTGCAAAAGTTAAACCCTCAAGCTTTTATTTTAGCAGAGAACTGTAAGTTTCTATGACAACAGGTTTACAAACAATTCTAAATATTCTAAGCCATGTAAAGTTAAAAGAGGTTCAACTTCTAGAAATTGTCTCGAGACTTTGTCAAATGTCTCTGCTAAAATTTTCTTTAATACTTTAATCTTCATTTAATATTTAAATAAGAATGTTTGTTGAAATTTCATTTTTCCTTGGACTGTTAACACTACAATGATTAGTTGTTTTCCTCAATAAATTGGGTAAATTAAAAATACAGTTGTTTAAATTCAAACCTTTTTTTCTATTGGTCTTTGTTTAAAATAAAAAGGTAATTTTTTTTCCTCCAATAATTATCGATACTGAATGATATGAAACATTAAATCATGATAACTTTTTTTTATAGCTGTATCGCCCAGCCCTAAGATAAATCATCTCATCAACTTGGTAATCTCATCCAGAAAAAATGCTGCAAAATTTTTAGCTATATCCCACATGCATGCACAAGCCCCTGCTGTTAGTTTCAGGACACGTTATATTTAATTATTTCTTATGGGGAGTCAATTAAGTGAAAGCAGGATCAGAAGTTATGATAATCACATTCTGAGCTATGAGTAGAGTAAAGCCCCTTTCACACAGAGATTCCAGAAAATACATGGATAATGTGTCCCGTATTTGTCCCGGGATTGTTTGATTTTTGGTTAATTGTCACTGCCAGTGATTTTCTGGGATCTGTGAGTGCTTTCACACATCTCGGTAAGATTCCGTAAAGACACGTGACGTCAGGGTGAGATGTGTAACGTACGTGTCGAAAACATGTACACTAACGCATCGCATACTGTTCCACAAAGCTGGCAAACGCTCTCAGCTTCAGCGTGGATAGTAAGGAGCTCCCTGGTCTCTGCTTCGTTCCAGTTTGCAGACATTTTTTTCTTTCTTTGTTGATGACGAACACAAACTTTGCGTCATCACTACGACACCCCTTACGGCATTGATGCTGGCTTTTGTTCACACAGGGCGCATTCTGGGACTGATGTTACTAGGTCCCCAACCCGAGATCGATCCCGGCATCAATCCCGGGGACGTTTTTGCGTTCACACAGAAGGCACTCTGGCAATTTCGCGGCAATTTTCCAGGATCCAGTGTGAAAGGGGCTTAAGAGAAAATGCCATAATCAGATGAGTGAGAGAAAGGAGGCTGATGCTGTCAGAGTCAACATTTATTGCTTAATGACTTTAAACTCTTTAATGATCTCGTTTTAGGCATCATTGAGCTGTTGAGAAATGGTCACTATGGCTTATTACAGTTTATAGGGTGGAGGATCTTCTGACTCCCTGACCCAGCACTTTTTCGGCACTTAATCCCCATATGCCCCGGTATGATTGTAAAATAAAGAAAAAGGCCTGATTAGCTTTAATACGGTGGAAGTGTCAAGTGTCATGGTTCAGGACATTTTGGAGCTGTTTGCGGTGCTGCTGTCATAATGGAGTTAGTGCAGTGGAGTGTATCTGAAACACACTGCTTTTACCAAGGTCACAGCGAATTGAGATTTTGTAGTCAAGTGGGTCATGATGTTGCGACCTTTAAACTGGCTTTTATAGCTGCTGGGTGTTTAGACAAATACTTTACCACATCTTAATCTGTGAAGCATGATTAACAATGAGAAAGAATGGACATTGGAGGGGCGCAGTGCAAACTATAATTTTCAATTGCTATTTATTTTTAGATAAAACAATCAACACCGTTTATCAACACGCTTATTGTGATTACTAGATGAGATGCGCATTCAGTTGTGCACACATCTACTGAAAACTGCACAGAGTAAAATAATGATTTTGGCATTTGGGAATCAATATAGGTTTGTCAATATGAAATTATACCATATGGCTGGGTGAACAATATTGATTTCTTGATCTTCATTACCTTCCAGTTAAGACCAGTGATATTTATTTTAATAAAAAAGTTCTCCAAATCTCCAAATAAGTAAGACTGACTTCAGTGGATGAGAATCTTTCTTTGAATAATTATTTAATGTTTTTGTCCATATTATAAAAAAAAGCTCAAACGGGCATAAAAGGAAGTGTGAAATTAATCCATACAACTTGATTATGTTCAAAGCAACACAATCACTTTGTTTGATGAACAGATTGTATTGAAGTTTTAGGCCATGTGTTGACAAAAGCATTTTTTAGCCATCTTAAAACACCAGCCACTTTTCTGAAAACGACTAGCAGTGTTAAATGGTTTTGTTGTTGTGCTGCTTGTAGTCTGTTGTCGTTGTACAAGCAGTATGTGTCGGTTGGTCGGTTTGGTATTTGTCCTGCCTCTCCTCCAGTGTGATTGGTCGGCTGGGTAAAAATTTACAGTGATGAGGAGCGTGAAATACACTCACCTTGTCACGCTGCTGCAGCTTTTAAATGAGGAGCTCCTTTTGAAAATAATTGAGAAAAAAAAAATCCTTTGGTGGACACGGCCTTACTCTCAAATCAAAACCTTAATCACTGCGCACAAGGTTTGATGTTTGTGTCTCCTCTTTTGATGTAGTCTCTGTATGCCTGCGTTGATCAATCTATTGATTTGATAGATAATCTTTTACATTTAAATTGAAATCTGTTCATCTTTTAAAGTGATTGTGTCATTTCAGAAGACTTAGAATTCAAACGAAGTTACTGTAATATGGAATAAATGTTGATGCCGTTGAAATTCTGCAGCAGAGCGATGACTTCTCAGATCATTATCTAGTCTCGTGTAAACTTAATTAGCCAAGACTTCAAAGCCGATTCCGTGTTACAAATATGCTAGACCTATCACTTCTGCCACTAAAGATTGCTTTATTAATAATCTTCCTGATAAGTTTCATCATCTCAGCATCCCAGATAGCATAGAAGAACTCAATATTGCGACAGAAACCTTTAACTCTCTCTTTTCCAGCACTTTAGACACAATTGCTCCTTTGTGCTTCCTTTGCGCTTAAAGAAGATTAAAGAAAATAGTCCAACGCCATGGTACAATGGTACCAGAAAAATGGAGTGCAACTGGAAGAAAACAAAACTAGAGGTATTTCGCATTTCATGGAAAGAGAGCACGATTGCGTACAGAGAGGCCGTAAAAGCTACTAGATCTGCTTATTTTTTAACCCTATTAGACGAAAATAAACAAAACCCTAGGTATTTAATTGAAACAGCGGCTAAACTAACTAACGAATAAAGCTTCAAGCCCAGACGTTTCCAAGCAGCACAGCAGTAATGACTTTATGAACTTCTTTACTTGCAATATTGATAATATTAGGGCAGTGCATGCACCAGGCAGTGCATTGTAGTCTCCCTGACGAAAAATGTGATTCATTCATTGCTATAGGAGAGTAAGAATTTTCTAAACTCGTTAAATCATCTAAATCTACAACATGTTAGACCCGATACCGACTAAGCTACAGAAAGAGATGCTTCCAGAGGTCATAGATCCTTTTCTTAATATCATTAATTCATCTTTGTCGTTGGTATACGTTTAAGATGGCTATGATTAAACCACTTGTTAAAAAAACGCATTAGTCAACTACAGGCCGATCTCGAATCTACCTTTTCTGTCAAAGATACTAGAAAAGGCGGTATCTTCACAACTGTTCCTTTTTAGCAAGAAATGATTTCTGCGAGGTATTTCAATCAGGAATTTAGACTGTACCATAGTACTGAGACAGCTCTCATTAGAGTCACAAATTATTTGCTTTTATCATCCGATCGTAGTTGTAGCTCTCTATTAGTGTTACTGGATCAAATGGCTCATTTCCACTGAGCGGTATGGTACTGTTCGGGTCGGTAAACCATGATCCGGCTAGCGTTTCCACTGCCAACAGTACCCTTACTTGGTAGGCGTGGTGTTTGCCGAAAAGAAGCGATCGACGTCATTTTCACATGAAGAAAGCGTCATAGTAAACAACAATGGATGACATTCAGGGAGATCTTGTTCTTGCTCCTCGGCATGTTTGTTACAAGAAGACAAGCGCCGACATTAGGCGTTTCTCAAAACGCAAAGTTCGGACTTGCCAAGTCCGACTCAGGAGAATGACTCCCGAGGACGCAAGTCCGGTAATTCTGCAAATGGAAGAGCGCGTTCTTGATAGCGCCACTCAGCTCGCTCTGGTTACTCCGGTTATCTCTGTATGTACATTTTAGGCAACAATAAAACAAAATATGTTATAAAACACCACTCTTCATTTAAATACATTTTAAACATTATAGGCACACAAATGTGGTTCAGGCAATGCATATTGATTATATTCACTGCATGTACGGTATAACGTTTAACTATTTATAACAAAACGAAATAAAAAAAAACAACCCTGTTCCAGGCAATATGTGCATTTGTACAACTGTTGCAATAAACAACATTACAGTGATAATCTTGTAATACAATAAAAAAATTACAAAACTCAACCCTATCTCTTTTTGTTAAATTTCAGTTTTATCAATAATTAATAGCCATTATATAAGTAAAAGGTACAAGAAGCTATACAATAAAAAACAAAGCAAACAATTCAGTCAAATATACAAATTCAGCGCTCTAGTCTAATGTTACAACGGTAAAGTTAAATAGCCTAAATATATGAAACTTCACTTAGCCCTCACCAAAAACGATTGGCCAGGGAAACGAAAAATAGATTCACGACACCAAAGATCGCCCGTTAGGTCTACACAAGACGAATTATATCATGTTAGTTTAAACACTTCAGAGACGTCAGAGTCAGCGGCAAACGTCTGAACGACTAGCCGAGGAAAGGCTTTTCCAGGTGGGGAACATGAGCGTCGACCGCCCTGTGATCGCCTGGAATGAATCTCATAACCTGGAAACATTTTTTATAAATCTTTATAAATAAACCACAGATCTGAGCTTTAAACGACTACCTTCTCGTCTGAAAAACTCTTAAAACTACATTTTGTGACACAATAACAGTATATTTCAACTGTATATCAAAAAATGGCGCTTCTAATATTGTCATTCCCCTTGTAGCACGCGCAAGTGACGATTCTGTCAACCAATCAACGTTCTGCAGTGAGTCTAGCTCCACCCTTTAGTACCGTACCACTGTGCTAGGTACCCCAACGGAAGGGTACCAAAAAAGTGATACGGTTCGGCATTTTAGTACCATTCACAACTTTTGACAGTGGAAACGCAAATAATTGCATACTGTACCGTTCAGTGGAAACGAGCCATTAGTGCTGCATTTGATACCATCGACCACAACATTTTTTTGAATAGACTTGAAAATTATGTTGGCATTAGTGGAATTGCACTAGCATGGTTTATATCATACTTATCTTACCAGTTTGTAGCAGTAAATGAAGAGATGTTTTATCGATCAAAAGTTCAGTTTGGTGTACCACAAGGCTCATCGTGTCGTGTTAGCGCCCCCTAAGTTAATAACTAATGATCGTTGCGACGGAAGTGAATCAATCAAATCTAACTTTAGCTGGACAATAACTTTAATCTAGAGGTGCTGTAAAGCCAAAACAATTGCTGTTACTTTAATTTCTTATCATCACTGTAAAGCTGCATTGATGCAATCTATATTGTTAAAAGCGCTATATAAATGAAGGTGACTTGACTTAATATTGGGATCAGATCAGGTTTCCCCCAGCCAATCCTTTTTATCAGTCTCCTACCTGTCCACCTTTGCTTATTGTGTGGGAGGCCAGAGCTCGGAGTTTATGGGCAAAGCCATCTTGGACCAGCACCTTTATGTGTATACACGCTGGCCTACGTGACTGATTTATGCTAGAGGTTTTCCAGGACACCCACAGTTCTACATCACATAAACAAATTGAAATTGTGTACCAGTCGAGTCGAGCCCAGGCACAGACAAGGACACACCAGGGGAGCAATAGAGGCAGAGGACTTGCAAATCAAATGGGACAAAAAGGGTTCATAACATGGAACTTTAATCTGATTTTATGATTTGCTGTAAATTATGGATAACGGCTGCCATTGGCCTCTTCTGGAATTCATGAATTTTAAAAGGGTTTTGAGAGAGGGCTGATATGGTGCTTGCAAAGACACCAACTTTTCTCGCCTTTGTCTCTCCTCTGGGAAACTTCAGGATTCAGGAGTACCTGGGTTCACACAAGGAGACCTACTTATTCATGAACACCTAAGGTTTCCTATATCACCAATACGATAGTTTGAGCATTTTACCTTCCTGAAAGGATTATTACGACTCTACTGGAGGAGCGTTTACACTACACACATTTTGTTGGTTTTGTGGGAAATGTAACTGTAATGGTAACCAGTGATGGAAATTAACTTTTTTGTCCAGCTGCCACTGTGGCTGGTGGATTCTAAAATCTACCAGCCACTCAACGTTTTCACCAGCCACTTTCTTGTTTTTAACCGACAATGTGTAACTGCATGTGACAATTAATACTACAAGATCTACAATACTTAAGCCGTTTATTCCATAGGGTAAAGTCTCAAGGTGTGCCTCCTCTAAAAGTGTCCGGGTAAAACAGCAATGCTACTTTTATTTACCCGCCACGGTGGCTGGTAGGTGAAGCGAGTTTACCAGCCACAACACAAAATCACCAGCATCTGGCTTTTGCTAATTTCCATTTATGATGGCCGAATTAAACTCGGGCAATGTGAGTACAACAATTTTCATACAAATTAATATTTATTCAAACTTGAAAAACATGAATAATCCATAACCCAAAAATATACATCAATGAAAAATAAGACCAGAGCCCGTCTACGGAGAGCCTGTTCACTCCCTATTAAGTCCTATTGTACCGATTTATGGTTGTAGTTCCACCAGAGTTCCACTGGGGGCGATCACCCCCGAGTGCAAAATGAATGGGAGTCTATGGGGCTAGACGACTAAATTTGTCCCTTTCAGCCGATTGCCGTTGAGAAATCTCAGATTTGATTGTAGGTTTGGCAAGTTCAACATGGGTTATAGGTCGAAAATTGAATGAACTTATAGGTCGAAAATTGAATGAGTACTTATGTCCTTTCGATTTCTTACAGGTTGAGTTGTTGTTGCCCATAACACGCTAGCATTCTGCTAATGAACGCTGATTGGTCAGTGAAGGACTGGTTACGACCAGAGATACCGCTTGATGGCATCATGGCATCCGAAGCGGGAACAGAATGTATTCTAGCAGAAACTCTTCTAGCACGTGTGTTTACCTGTGTCAGCTGTGCTGGCGATGCCTCGAGAGAAAATAAAGTGCAGAGCGCGAAAGCACCACAGTGACTGAAGGATTGCCGTAAAGCAGTATCTCTGGTCGTACGATGTGTATGACGTCATTGACATTTTGAAAGACTTTTTAAAGCAAATAAGTGACTCTAAAAAATCTAACACCCAGCAATGTGCAATTTCTTTGCATCTCCTTTCGAATACAACATTCAAATTACTAGACAAAAAATTATATCTTGAGAAAAGTGGATTTTGAGGGGTATAGCTCCATAGACCTCCATTCATTCTGCACTCGTCCTGTGAGCGCCCTCATATGGAATCAGAGTGGAACTGCAACCAGTCAGAAGCCGGAAGTGTAGCGAGAGTGAACCTTCTCCCCTTATTAGACATTCTCTGATAAGACACAAAACCCCAAATCTAATTTAGATTAAAAACAATAATGCAACGAACAATACAAACATTTTTACTAAAAATACAAATTATAAAAAAAACATTTTTTTGTACGAAGTTGACAAAAATAACTTTTCCACAAAAGAGAAAATGTCAAAGGAATATAATTTGTAAAAATAGGACAAGAGCTTTAGGACGTGCATAATTAAAGCTTTCCAGTGCTGGAGAGACCTAAGTGGTAAGGCCTGAAATACGTTGTTATGACAAATGTTTTTACATTGCTTTAACTCATCAAAATAAGTTAAGCAATTTTCAACAAATTTAAGTCAGTTTAATGTAACTTAAGTTGAAATGATTTAAACATCCAAGTTGATTGTACTTAAGTTTAAGGCAGCAACTTTTTTTTACAGTGTACGGGTTGACTTAAACATTTTGTTTTGCTATGTTTCACAAAAATCAAAATGCGCTGTTGTTGTAATGTAAGCTATAGTAACAGGACAGTATTGAGTGTCATTGTTTGTCTGGAGCTGGTGTGCTGCTGGCAACTAACAATGAAATCTTGCTTATTTTGCTTCGCTTCAGCTATGAGTTTATTTTTGATATTCTAGTTATCAACTGGCCAGAATTTTGAGATTGCAGTGAAACATGAAGGACTACAGTGGGAAAATAAATCGCTCTAGTGCTGAGGAGCTATACCATTTAGAGCTTAACATGTAATCAGCAAGATTTTAAAATGTATGCAATGTTGACACAGCTGGGCTAATATGGTCATACTTCCTGGTTCAAGTAAGACCTCTAGTTTTGGGGATTTTTGTTGCATTCAACCATGGGGCCTGGTCTGTACAAATCAACTATGATCCATTTAACCCCTAATTCTAATCTGATCTCACTGTAAAAATAGCCATGGCATGGTGTTAAATTACAAACATACACACATTGTAAAAATTAAGGTTCAGGCAGTCACTTGACTTGAGTAACATCACCCTCAGCTCTGGTTCAGCTTCTAGTTCCCGACGACAGTATTTAAATCTGAATTGTCCTTCTCATGCTGTTTTATGTCACTTGTTGCTTGTCAACGGTGGTTGAGACTGTTGCAGATTGTTGCAGATTTTATCATGCATTTTGTGTCTGTATGTGTGAGAGACCATCATTGTGTGTTTGGTGTCTAGGGATGGATGCTGTTTGAATTGGCCCCATCCAAAGTGACAGAGATGCTATGTGGACGTGTTTTGCTCAGCCATCCACTCTTTGGGCTTATATGCGCTCCCATGCTTATGCGTACACACACAGACAAGTGAATCATGCATTGGAGCATTCACCAACTACAGTGATTTTCCTTTTATTGTCACTTTTTATATGCTTACATGGTATTAGTGATGCTTGGATCGAGGTTATATCCGGGAGTCGGTTGGGCCAAGTAATAAAAAAAATAAGAATTACAAACAAAACCAAAGGAAGGAAAGGAAAGTACTGTGTGGGAGCGTTTTGGTGAATCAAGATGAACCAAGTGCTGGTTATGTGATGGTGTGTAACGACTCTGAAGCGCTGTATGTATATGATGGCCACAAGACTCATAAATTAGCTATATATGCAGCCTTTGCTTGGGCTGAACTTAATTATTTTTCTGTGTGTGTGTTTGGGTGCAGTGATGGAAATAGTGACATTCCAATTTAAGTTTGAAGGGAGCAAAGCCTGTGTTTAGGCTATTAAGCAAATTTAATTTTGCCAATGAAGATCTTTTACTTTAAATAAATGTTTGTTTACAAGCAGTCTACATCAGTGTAATTTATTAAAATATCATATGTTGATAGTGTGGGGGTCGGTGCGGGTATCTAGATCATAGACAATCATAAGTTCGGCCCAGGTGGATGATTCATTTTTAAGAGCTAGAGCTGATCCGCACATCTCCACATGTTATGGTCATCATGAATGAGCAATGACGCCATCTGAGAGAATTGTCGACAAGTCGCAGACGGCCGTGAGATATTAGACATGCTAAATATCTGCATCCTGTCGGTGATTCTAAATCCTGCTGTGTGTTACGGCCCGTTTTGAGGACGGGCCTGACGTGAACTTTAGTTGGTAATAAAAGTTAGGAAACCAGCGCCAGCCGACAGATCACCAAAGACAAAGTTTCAAATTATACGAAAGTATAATTTATTTATAGTGAAAAGATTATTAAATTAAGGAGCAATGGCTTCAGGGTGCCCCAAGGCCAAAATAACAAACAAAATAGACTTACAAATAAACATATATAAATTACCTGATCAAGGAATAAATAAAATTACAAAGAACTTCCCTAACTCCCTAAAAATAAACAAATCGCAAACAATGTCAACATAAATGGCAGGACACCCCTACGCTCCTAAACCATAAGCCAGAAGAAACGAATTAAATCATTACAAACAAGAAAACATAATCAACTGAAGAGTTTTGGGATCTGCCGACGGAAGGAGGAATCCGGAGCTCTTCACGCCATCAGGCCAACGCCAGAATGAGCTCCCAGTCTTCGTTTAGCACAGCCCTTTTATAGCGTCATCAATGGATCCACCAATCAGACTCCTCCAACAGCAGCCAATCCCTGCACACACATACAAAAAAACACAACCTACACAAAAACAGATACCGAGGATCGTAACGTGTGAAAGTGTTCTGACTGAAAACTACATCGGCAATGACAGAGAGCCAATGAGAGAGCGAGATACAGAGCAGCGGGGAGTTCGGGGAGGAGTTATAGACCACATATCAGTATTTTAATATATATTTACAATTATATCAAACGGATAAAAAGCTTGACCAGCAGCAACAAACCATTTCCTCCTGCATAATCTGTTTTCGTTTTCTCCTTTTCGGTGCAGATCAGCGTACAGACAATTTGGATCGCAAACTTCTTGCAGGCTATCTTTTTTTAATAACAATTTCAGTCTCGCGTGTGAACTCCCGTCTCACGCACATGTGATCTTGCTTTATTTCCTTATCACTTCTCGTGTGTTTGTTTGTGAAACGTAGTTTGCGGACCAGACAGAAGAAACCTCCTGTTGCCGATCCATCGTGCAGTGTGAGCACAGCAGCAACTGATTGATACCACAGATAGTCGTGCAGTGTGAAAAGAACAGTGACCCGACTACTTTGAAAACCATCATAACAGGCAGAGCGGATGTTTCTGAGGATTCTGTTCTTGCGATTTAATGCTTTGTAGTGTAGGGCATCTTCACAACTATCCATCCATCCATCCATCAATCCATCTTCTTCCGCTTATCCGGGGCCGGGTCGCGGGGGCAGCAGTCTAAGCAGAGATGCCCAGACTTCCCTTTCCCTAGCCACTTCCTCTAGCTCTTCCGGGGGGACACCGAGGCGTTCCCAGGCCAGCCGAGAGACATAGTCTCTCCAGCGTGTCCTAGGTCTTCCCCGGGGTCTCCTCCCGGTGGGACGTGCCTGGAACACCTTCCCGGGAAGGCGTCCAGGAGGCATCCGGAACAGATGCCCGAGCCACCTCAGCTGACCCCTCTCGATGTGGAGGAGCAGCGGCTCTACTCTGAGCTCCTCCCGAGTGACCGAGCTCCTCACCCTATCTCTAAGGGATCGCCCAGCCACCCTGCGGAGAAAGCTCATTTCGGCCGCCTGTATCCGGGATCTTGTCCTTTCGGTCATGACCCAAAGCTCATGACCATAGGTGAGAGTAGGAACGTAGATTGACCGGTAAATCGACAACACGACAACATCATCTGCAAAGAGCAGAGACGAAATCGTGTTGTTCCCAAACCAGACACCCTCCGGCCCCTGGCTGCGCCTAGAAATTCTGTCCATAAAAATTATGAACAAAACCGGCGACAAAGGGCAGTCCAACATGCACCGGGAAGAAGTCTGACTTACTGCCGGCAATGCGAACCAAGCTCCTGCTTCATCTTCACAACTACATTGTTTTTAAAGGGCACCTATTATGACATTTAAAATGTTCCTAATGTTGTTTAGGGAGTCCCCAACAACAGTTTTACATGCATGCAATGACAAAAAAACACTTTTGTTGTCGTATAATATGCATTTATTTTTACCTGATTTGCTCACCGACTCCCAAATGAATCGTTCAACGACTCATTTTTCAAACCCCTCCTTTGCGCGACGCTAATCTGCGTTGATTGGTCAGATGACCCAGCAGTGTTTACATAGATAATACTTATTGTTTAACACGGAGTACAATGATGCTTTTATCAATTAAATTGTGTTATAATAATTATTATAGTCCACTGCTTTGTAGTTTGTAGTAAAAAACTAAAAATAAGATAAAGAATGTAATGTTATGTTAGCGAGCATAGCCCAGAGTTCATATTGTAAAAGCACAATCAGTCTTTGTTTGCGTTAGCCCGATGCATAAACATAACGTTTTTACAAAAATAAAAAAAATAAAATGTAGTTACGTTACTACGAGGTATTACTCTATTCTTTAAGACAACTCCGAAAACAACGACAAACACTTCACATAGGCTATCTCAATACAATTGTCATTGAAGACCTAGAAGCTAAACGGTGCTTACACAACAAACAAAATAATTATTAAGCATGCTACATAAAACATAAAAGCAACAATTATTAATAACACTTACAGGTTGTGATACGGAGGAGGAAGCTGATGCAAATACACTTGGAATTGAACCTTCCTTCAATATCAGCCGGCTCGCGAATCCAAGTTTGAGTGCATTTAAGTTGGTAAAGCAATCGTCTTGAAAATGGCGCGAGCAAAGCACAAGGCTCGGACTATACTTCTGTGGTATAGTTGTATATATGAATTGTAGCCACTTAGTCTTCAAATGCTCCTCCTTGGGCAGATGAAAAAAGTTTGCTTTTGAGTCGCACTTCAGAACACAGCGTCTCGTCGCCATGATATTTTCCCTGGCCTTGGAGCGCAATAAGTGGGCGTATCGTATTCAAATAACTTGACAAGTTGACGTCATCTCAGAGAAAAAGCTTCGGTCTTCTAACGATTCATAAAAATGACTCAGGAGTCGACTCTTACTTTTGAAAGACAATAACTTTATATACGGTGCACTTTCATATTTCAAACTTTGCAGGATGTTTTTGTTCACTTAGATCTATGTTACACACTACATGAAAGGTAAATTTCAAAATTCCATAATAGGTGCCCTTTAAATTCAGAGGCAGATAACCTAGATCAGGTGTGCCCAATCCTGTTCCTGGTTCTATACCTTCCTGCAAAGTTCAGCTCCAACCCTGATCAAACGCCACTAAACCAGCTAATTCAAATATTCAGGAACACTTGATAATTACTGACAGATGTTTTGGATCAGGGTTGGACCTGAACTCTGCAGATAGGAACAGGGCTTGCCACTCCTGGCCTAGATTCACACTGCATGTTTCTTTTTAGTAGACATGACGAGTGTTTCTGAAGAACTCTGTGCATATGTGTGTTCTGCAGAATATATTCATAAGTCATTTATGAGATGTTTGTTTTTACATGTAGATCTCCTGTTGCTTTGAGTTTCTCAACCTCTTTCTCTCATTCATTATCCTTTGTTCATATGTCACAGCTAACCCCATTACAAGACTAGTTTGTTCTTGCTAATGTCACCATCTCTTCCATAAGGTTGCGTGAGACTGGATGATTGAGAGATTTGATCTCCTTTTAGCTTCTGGCTTCATAAGACTCCTGATAGAAGCCAATAATCACAGTATGGATGTAATCAATGTTCTCTCTAAATGTATTCAGGTTCGGTGCACATGTGACCTTGGTGACAATTTCTTGGCAGCAAGAAAAAAATTAATGATAGATAGGAGTGTGGCATTGCCCCCATCGCTCTGACGGCCTCTCATCATGACCCTGACAGGTGCCTTGACTCCTCCTAAATTTCACTTTACACTTTTCAACCCAACAAATCTGACAGTAGATGAAAATCCCCCATATTCAAGTTTTAATAACGTTCTTCAAAGTGTTCATCGCTCCTAAAAAAAAAACCCAAACAGACAAAAAAACAATTCTGACTACACAAATATAATGAATGGTGATGGGTGTTTTTATTGCTGCAAGATGTCCCAATAATGTCCATTTGGGATATCAATGTGTATTCTTCACCCTGCAATCTCATGTGTGAAGACTCCTTTCAGTGCATGCATTGCATTTGCATCCATACGACTTGGAGTTTTAAAAGTATGCAGTATCTGAGGTTTTGCATTTCTAATAGTTATATTAGGAAAATAAGATGGAAAAAAAGGCCCTTGAAATTTGTAATGTGCTTCTAAGTGGCTTACTCAATGTCTATTAGGTTTTTAATCTCCTTTTTTAACCTATTAGGTATTAAATGTTGTCTTGAGACATTTTTACCACATTCATACAAAACTTTAATGAATCTCATTGTTTAGAAGACCACTTCATTTATGACCTTGGTGATTTATATGTCTGCTCAAATCAAGCAAAGCAAACGTGATGCACTGCTTGACGTTGTTTGGTTATCGAGTGTTTCATAAATGCTATTAAGCTTCAAAATATTCAGGCTCTCTATATAAAAAAAATGGTTTGAAATAGGACTGTAATCATTACTCTTCATAAGTTCTCATACAGATTGACATGTTTAAGGAAATGAAAGAATTCAAGGATTAAGACATTTAAACTATTTGGAGATAATATTTTATTTTACTTTAAGCCAGCTTACCACATTTACAAGTGAAACTCTAACAGTGCATGTATGCAATACATTAGCCGAGCTCTAACGTGATTGACTGATGTAACAAACGTTGGTAAAACAAATCTTGCTCCATGTTTAATTTTTACTCAAAGTGAGTAAAATTCTCAAACTGATTCTTCACATGCTCGTCCTTGGCCAGTGAAAAAAAGAAAGAAAGGCTTTACCTTCACATTGTAGAGCACAGCGTCGTGTTATCCAGTATCCACAGGAATCAGCTGCTGGTTTGGGGTTCAAGTTTTCCCTGGTGGCGCGCGCAATAAGTGGGCGGGCAATATTCTGACGTCACGGCGAAACTGCTTATGACTCGTTTGCAAAACTATTAATTTAATTGACTCTGAGTCGACTCTTACTTTTGAAAGACAATAACTTTATACACGGTGCACTTTCAGATTTAAAACTTTGCAGGATGTTTTCATTCACTTAGACTAGAGCTATGTTACACATTACATGAAAGGTCATTTTCAAAAATCCATAATAGGGGCCCTTTAAATTAATTCACAATATGTACTCTACATTATCTTTTTATCTTATGCCTGATAGGTTGTTTATTTTTGTCTTGTAACATTTACACAAATTAGATTACATTAGTCATGTCATGTAAATTATATATTTTCCTAACCGAAAAAAATTAGACCCCAAAATATTTTCCATAACATTTGATTGTATTACCCAGTGTTAAATTCATCATTCTATATGCGAGTTTCACTTTCTGTTTGAGTTTTACTGGGATGGACAAGGTGTCATCCCTCATTTTCCAGGTAAAAGGTGGATTCTTACGGCTCCAGCCATATGTTGTGTTGCATGACATGCTGCAGCTATGACACCTCAGTCACCAAAATGTGCTTTTTCTGCTATTTTTAATGCAGTAAAAGCATTTTAACTTTACCGGATAAATGGGTTTGTAGGAGCTTATGATCAGAAATATGATTTCCTCTGGTCTCAAAGACTTGATTCATTTGGTTCTTTCGGCACATTTGGCCTATTAAGATCCTGTTGCTGCTTTGTGCTTATGGAATTGTCACACTGTTGATATTTTAAGGCTTAAGCTTAATCTTAAACAGCCATCTTTTGTCAATGTTAGAGGAAAAGCAGGATTTTGTGTCTGACATGATGTGTTTATGGTCAAAGCAGTTAGAGTGTGCTCTGGTGTTCTGATGCGGTTTGTGCTAGAAAGAATCGTGCACCACTACATCTAGTCTTTTCTTGCCTCACTTCTCTTATTCAAATGCGTTTGGAGGAATGAAGGAATAAGCAATTATAAATCACTGCTAAATGTTTTAGCCTCCAATGCATGCCGTTGCCTCCTGTCACAAAGGGTCACTTGTGATGCCATCAGCGCTGACCTGATTGCAGCTCAGATACAGTAGGTTTGCAGGGAGAATGTTTTCAGTCTTATGCTTTGTAATATTTGATGATGTGATGCAGTCGACAAACTCAGAAGAGCCTCATGCTCAAAATAGAGGATGGCTTAGATCACCTGGTCTGCTTTTGACACATAGTAACAATCCATAGTTGAGTCACTCCATGTGCACATTGCTATATATTGTACTTTCTCTAAAATATTGAGTGGGGGTGTTTTGTGCCATTGGCTGTTTTGGTGACATCAGCTGAGGCAGAAAGCAGGCATTTACAGCTTGAAGTCATCTTGTTTGTTCTGTGTACCACAGTCCACAGAGGTGTGACATATTTGGTTTAACACTTGGTCACATTGACCACAGGACACCTCTAGAGACACTGGCCATAGATAAAATGCTTTTATAATTTTTCATAAATATGTACACAATAGAAAATTTTATTTTTTTTCCTTCTATTTTTAGTTGCTTGTGTTTTCTTTTTTTGTCCATTCTTCTGTGCAAAATTCCTTGAACTCTGTGATCTGGATCTTGCCAGAATACAATATCATCTGATCCGTCCTCTGGATTTTTTTCCATTTTCTTTTTTTGCATGTTTTAGGTCATTATCATGTTAAAAGTAAAATATCTGAACATAGGTGTATTTAAAAAAAGAAAGTGCTTTGTTAGATCACCTCAAATTTTGTCATGGCTAAAGCTGCTACTCGGAACAATTCTAAAACACTTTACACCAAAATCAGCTGAATAAATGACTGAATTGTGCATTTTGAGATTTTGTGATAAGCTGAATGAAAGAGAATCTTTATTAAACCTGCGTTGTTGAAATGTGTGTGATGCTGACTCTGCACTCTGGTTGAGTGTGTTTTGGCCGTTGGTGGTGGAAGATCTTTTGTGACTTAGATAAGGACGGTTGCAGTGAGTCCATTCAACCAAAGATGGATCTTACCCAAAACTGCCTATGCGATTGTCTGTGCTCTGCCCTACAGGCAAATTCATGCAAATGACTTCTGGAAAACATATGAACAGCTGTGTGTTTGTGTTTGTCAAACTGACTGCTTGTACCTCAGGCAAACAAACCGCAAAAAAAGCACACTTGTCGTGTGTCTGCACATATTTCTTAGTGGGAATTATGGTGGGAATTGACCCTTAACTCTTTGTAAACCAGGTTAATTAATAAACCTGTTATACTTAAAGCATGTTTTAAATTTTACTATGCAAATATTTTTTCTAGATGTCGGTTGAGTGCACTTCACTTCAGGTTTATGTAAGGTAATCATTTCACTTCCTGATGTTTGGTGTTCATGAAGCACTGATTTATCCAGCAGGGATGTGACGCTGCTCCAACACACCTGAGCTGTGTCTGAAATCATCCCCTATACCCTTAACAAGGGCATTATTTGAGGGACCAGACATTTGGAGTGGTGTCCGAAACCATACTGGACATTATCGAGTGCACTCATTCAATTTCATAATGCACCGCAATAACTATTGTACAACTAATGTATGTTCAAAGGCTAGAGAATACCCATAAACCGCTGTGACGGTCGTGCCAAATAAATTCCTGCGTCCCGCCAGAAGATGGGCGCCCCTAACTAGGCTCATCCATCCATTTTACAAACCACTGGTCCAATGTGGGTAGAGCATGATATTATACAGGTATAATTTCCTTCATAATTGATTATTCAATTGTAATGGAAACTATAACCTTAATTAAACAGAGTTCAAGATAAATGTCATTACTTTCATTTCAATACTTTCCATTCCATGACAGATCAGCTAAGCTGGTCAGTTTGTGTGTAAATGTAAATTTTTTTACCAAAATTGTCCTATTCTGATGTCTTTTCTAGCGAGAAATATTTGCTTAAATATCACCAAAGCTTGCTCTATTTTGCTGTTGATCATTAAACCGTTACACTGCCCCAGAGGTCTGTTGGAAATTCATGAGGTACTTTTGTGTGCAAACGCTGCAAAGTCATTGCCTGATAAGGCAGCGAGGCAACAAATCAGCTGCCTAAGTTTTCTAATGCAGCTCTGACTGAAACTCTTGCTTTCTCATCATCATTTGGACATCCTGCCTTTCTCAACCCCATTTCATTCTCCAAACATACAGCTGTCATCCTACAGTGAAGGCGCTCAAGCATCACTTTCGCAGAAGAGTGTCAGATAGTGTTTTTTGAGTTCATCACATAAGAATCTCATGTCTTTTTACATGGGCCAAAAGGACATATAGGTAGGGCCCTATGATTTCCACAATGCGGAAAATGCGGACCAGTCATAAAAACAGAATTTACTGTATAACGTGGAAATTCACAGAATTGGTCAAATTTTTTAATGAATAAATAAAAAGGAGGTCAGTAAACTTAAATCAAGTCGCTATATAGACAAGTGTCTGGGAATATTAAACCGCAAAAAGACTATTTAAACGTGCAGTTTCATTTCCAACACACATTGAAGCACGTGTGATGCTTGTGGTGTTTTCAGAACTTCAGGAACTTCATCTCCAGAGCTGCTTTTGAGTCACTTCATTAGCATTTTAGTTTCATTTGCACAAAATATTGTCTTATCATAAACATCATATCATAAACTCAAAGGTCTATAAAAGTTTGGTTTATCTTGAAAGAAAATTTGAAGAAATTGTGACACATATATGACCGTTGTACAGTAGAATAGCTACGTCTTAATGTAATATTAATACTAACAATAATAATAATGAACAATAAACTTGAATACATTTTTCTTTCATTTTTTAATTTTAACAGTAAAGCTCTTTTGTTTGACAAAAGGGTTTAATTTCATATTATTAAAAAGCTAAATTAAATGAATGTTTTATGCCTTCATTTGATTGCCAGGAAAATAAAAATACACAACACAGAATTTCTTAAAAAATAATAATGTATATAAATTAACATTTTTAAAAATTAATACAAAAATATATATTTTTTTAATTCAATTAATTAGACATGCTTTTTGGTAATTTAATAGGCTGATTAGGATGAACTAAACAAACTCATATAAACTTTAATTTGAAATTGTGTAAATTAGTCCTGGTGTCCTTTTACGAGTCTCTTGCTTCCTGCTATGAGTGAGTTCAGTGAGCAGAGTACCATATTCACCTCTCCAAACCAAGGGCGTTTAAACATGGTACACCTGATCCATGTGAAAAAGACTAGGCAGAATAGAACAGATAGTCAAATGCATGAACTGGAATGTTTCAGCCACTGTTTGATTGCCTAAAAGTTAAGTTGTGGCTTTCAAGCTATTTTTTACTCCTAAATGAAAATAAAATGATTTTGATCTAGGCTTTATCGCCCCGTGTAATACACAGAGTATCAGGAATTTGGGCATCCTTTTTGACTCAAGTTTAAAGTTTGACAAATCACTGCTGTTGTAAAATCATGTTTTTACCAACTTCGCCTTCTCAGTAAAGTTAAGTCATTTTTATCCAGAAGCAATTTTGAAACCGCAATCCATGCCTTTGTAACATCTTGTCTTGACTACTGTAACTCGCTGTGTTATGGCATTTCCCAGGCTTCAATCTCCGCTGGTCCAAAACGCAGCTGCTTGACTGCTTGAAAATATAACCATTTACTGTAACACCTTTTTTAATGTCTCTGCACTGGCTCCCTGGCAAATATAGGATTGATTTTAGAATCGTATTTGTCTACAAAGCCCTCAATGACCTGGCACCTCGATACTTAACTGATCTATTGTTTCCGTATACCCCTTCTAGAGACTTGAAATCTCGTGACCTTGGCCTACTCATAGTTCCTGGAGTTAAACTTAAAAACCGTGGGGATCATGCTTTCATTACTGCGGGACCAAAACTCTGGAATAACCTTCCTCTTTATATTAGGCATGTCCCATCATTTAGGAGCACTTTTAAAAATATTTAGGAGCACCTTCTGATCAATGACAGAAATCAACCTTCCCTATTATGAGATGATATTTGACTCCTTAAAAGGACTTGCATTTTTTGTAAGGGCATTTTTTCTTTTGTGGCATGTCATCTTTTATGGCAAATTAATACATTTATATTTATAAATTGATTTAAAATTATAATACAAAATCAGGAAGAGTAAGCTACCATTCAAATGAAATCGGTATCAACAAAATAAATTTTTGCACTGCAGAGAAGGCATAAAAGAACAAAAAGTGGCATTTAGGTATGTTTACAGACTGTTTAATAAGGCTCAGAAATGGCATGAATGCATTTAATATCATGATAACAATGTTATGAGTTTTTTTTTAAAATGGGTTTTGAATGTAGAAAATTAAATTATTTAAATAACTGAAGAGATAATTTAAAAATGAAACTAAAACCACCAGTAGGGGACGGCAAGTCACTGTCTTTGTCACTGAATCATTAATTTAATCGATTCGTTCAAACGGCTGATTCATTCAGGAACAAAGCAAGCGACTGTTTATGAATGTGTCATTGAATCATTGACTAAATTCGTTTGAAAAATGCAGATTCATTCATAAATGAGACGCCTGTGTTTCGAAGTCAGCTGTGATTTTGTTTGGAACTATCTTCGTTGACGAAATAGAGCAAAATCTGACAATATATATAGTTTCTAAAATGTAAGTACCTTAATATTAACTTTATTGAATTGTTGTAGAAAATCAATATTGCATTTGCAAACTCCCTTTTATATTAAAAAGCTGTCACTGGTCTCAGTTCATCGTGATCTTGCGTTTGCAAAATCTGTTTGGCCAATATGCTGTTCGGACAGGGCCTGATCGGACCATTCGCACTGGTGCTCCTAAATACTTTTTCACAGTCGCATGCAGTAATTGAGTCGCAAATGCGGTCGCACGGTAGAGCCCTGCTTTTAAATCTTATCTCAAGACATATTTATTCTCCCTGGCTTTTAACACGCCATAGTACGTTATCCTGGGGTTTCCTTGCATACTGTTGATTGCAATTTGTTTGTTTATTTAGTTTTTTACTTTATCTTTTTTATGTTCATGTGTTCTTTTATTCTTGTAAAGCACTTTGGTCAACCTTGGTTGGGTTTAAATGTGCTCTATAAATAAACATTTTTGCAGGCGAGCCTCCGTAGCTCATGTGTGTCATTCAGCATCTGGCTCTTCAGCGCTGTAGTGGAAAATGTGTGCAATCATGTGTGATAACCACTGGGTCATACAGATTATATACATGCTATTAAGCTTCTTATGATCATGGAAAACCTGGAAATATTGAAATGTCTACATCCTAGTTTCGCTTTGCTCTGCAGTGTTTCATCAGGACGATGCTGTTGTGCTTTGTGTTGCAGCATTATAACATTAGTCTGTCTGTTATGGCAGTCTACATAAAATGAATAACTATACAATCATTCTGAAAGAAAATCATAGAAAAGACATGGAAACTGGAACATATTCTTTTAGCATATTGGGTTCAATCAGTAATTGACTTGCACAAACTGACTCTGCTTCACTAGAATTGCATGCTTATTTTAATATGGCTGCTTTTAATGCCAAGGGCTGGGTTAAATCATTGGAGCATTTGTGGACATTTTTACATTTCAAATAAAAAATATGTGCTTACATTTAAGAAAGAAAAATTTAAATATTCTCAATACCAGTCTAAAGTCATAGTTTGCTTTACGTTTCACATTTTCTTCGAGAAGAATTATCTTGAAAAAAGGACTGAGGTCATTTGAATGTAGTGAAACGGTTTTCCTACCATGTAGATAATTTACTGTGATGTGCAGTTTTAGAAACACTCTTCTCATGTGCATCTTAATCACAGACAGCTGTTAATCTAACAATGTCTCGTATTTCATTACAACTGTGTGAATAGTTTTGACAGATCATCGTGGCAGGAATCTTCTAGTGTAATTTGTTAATTTGTAACTGTCTCTCTTTCTCCAGAGAATCCATCTGACGCGGATCTGTGGTTACTGAACAGTTGCACAGTCAAAAACCCTGCAGAAGATCACTTCAGAAACTCCATAAAGTAAGTTTCTGTAACTCTGTCACTGCATGAAAGTTTTTTGTGCATTTACTTTAGGGTCTGGAAAATTAACACATGAATTTCATAGGGTAGACGCTTGTTATACTGGTTGAAACGTTCTTCATATCATGATATAAATCAATAATAGAAGTGGTTTAAATATTAAAACGTACATGTACATATACAGGCATGTGAAAGAGATGGGACACCCCATGGAAATCTTTGTCTTTTTTAACATATGGACATTGGATTTTAATTTTAATAATATTGAGAGATGGAGGTAATATTAATTATAATAATAATAAAAGCTAATAAAACAGAAGAAATTTCTTTTTTATCAGTCCTTCGGATGAGACGTTAAACCGAGGTCCTGACTCTCTGTGGTCATTCAAAATCCCAGGATGTCCTTTGAAAAAGAGTAGGGGTGTAACCCTGCCATCCTGGCCAAATTTACCCCTTGGCCTCTGTCCATCATGGCCTCCTAATCATCCCCATATACTGATTGGCTTCATCACTGTCTCCTCTCCACCAGTAAGCGTTGAGGAGATTGAGGAGTTGGTTGAGGAGATTTCCCCCTTCTATGTAAAGCGCTTTGAGGTCTCAGAAAAAGCTATATAAATGTAACAAATTATTTTTATTATTATTACCGTATATACCCGAATATAAGACGAGGTTTTTGTCCGAAAAATGGGGTGTCTTATATTCGCGATATAGACAAAATCAGGGGGAGAAAGAACGAATGAATATGAAATAGTGACTGAAACGCGATCCATTACGACAAAACCAGCTTTCCCTTCCAATATGTTAATCTGCACTAAAATTCTGATAATCGAGATAAGCATAAGATAAAACAATATCTGTGCAGAGAGAGAGAGAGAGAGAGAGAGAGAGAGAGAGAGAGAGAGAGAGAGAGAGAGAGAGAGAGAGAGAGAGAGAGAGAGAGAGAGAGAGAGAGAGAGAGAGAGAGAGAGAGAGAGAGAGAGAGAGAGAGAGAGAGAGAGAGTTATCTGTGCAATTTTCAAATAAAATTATTTTCTGTTGAAAACCAGTTTTTTTTTTTTTTCACAAAAATAAGTCTGGAAATGGGGGGGGGGGGGTCGTCTTATATTCGGGTATATACGGTATTTATATATATTTTTTTTAAAAACAGCACTTCTGAGGTAAATTCTCCAGGATTATTCCTCACAGCCTCGCAAGACGACATAGTACATTAATCTGATTAAATTTAGTGTGTTTTATCGAATTGGTGTGGGTGTTGTGCACATCTGCATGTATTGCCTCAGATCATTTGCGTTTGAATGGGCGTGGGCGTGGTCACAGTAACAGAATAATGAGCTATGAGAACGATAATGAGAACGACTGACATCTCTCTTTTTATATAGATTACATAAACAGAATATTTGTTTTAGTTTAGAATTAGATAATTTAAAAGTACACACTTAATTGATTATAAAGATATATTGCTCATGCCTGGGTGAATAGTATTCGCTGAGTTTTGTTTAAGTTTAGAGACGTGCTCCAGAAAAAAAGTTCACTGAGACGGAGAGGCAGAAAGCACACCCTCTTTATTTTCTTTATTTTACAAAAGCACAATGTTTTATTTTGATTGTAAGTGGACACATAAAGTAGACATTTAACAGCTTATTTTTTCATATTTCTTAATTCTGTAGGATCAAAAATGACGGAGTATTTTAAGTCTATTTTGCTGCTATGTTTAAAAAAAATCAAGCAAAACGGCGCGTTTGCCGACCCCAGAGGGTTAATGCGGTCTCATATTGTGACTCTTTGCAAACTCTGCTGCTGTGTGTATGTCTTAGTAGCTTTGTAAAGCACTTTGAAGGGAGGGTGGGGTCTCATGCTCTCAAAGCTACCTTGCTTTTGCTAGCCTCTACGAAATTGCCTACTCTACCTTTTAATATTTGCTTTTAATATTTTAATGCATAGTTTACGTAAGTAGTGTAACTCACATAAAAATAATTTATGTTGTTCTGTGGATGGACGCCTCATCATTACAGATGCCGTTGATTACTTTAGCCCTTCAACATCTCAACACACACACACACACACACACACACACACACACACACACACACACACACACACACACACACACACACACACACACACACACACACACACACACACACACACACACACACACACACACACACAGCCACCTGTAGGTATTGAGATGAAGCTGAAAACCCTTCACAATTAAAATAAAATTTTAAAGGGAACATAATCATCAGAAAGTAGCTATCAAATCCCAAATTGTAACACTTTCACATTTGAAAGGTTCATTTTTGGAGAATGCGCCACAATCGCCAGTGCCACATAATTCCTTCCATTGTCTTTGTCATTTCTTCAGAAATACAAATTAACTAAAAAAACCAAAAGCTCAAAGTCATCTTAATTATAATGAATATGCAAATATTATTGAAATTATTCAGGGAAGAATGGGACCTTTTCAAAACCACACAGTTCTCTAGGAAAAAAATAATAACTTGAGAGAGCCATTGCTATAATGCTAATGCAATTACAGCTGCATTGAGCTGTGCGTCAGGCTGCGGTGCCCGGGCCTCTTGCGCCTGCTGTTGTGGCTCTGAGCGCAGTGCTTGCTGGGTTGTTACATTTCATTTACATATTGAATTAGTGCAATGGCTTGCCAATTCAATCCCCTCCCCCCACAAAAAAGGCACATACGGTATCTGTGGGCTTGGAGGCTAACACAAGTGTTACCACTAAGTAAACACACATCATTTACAAAGACAGAACAGAACAAAACCGATGTGAAAGGAGTAGCCATGCCAATCATGAGAGATTCACAAAAGAACAGAAGTGGACATTGTGAACACAAGCATACATGTGCATTATATTAAAACAGCATCAAATTAATTAGTTTTGTAAAAAAAATACAATACATATTGTTTCAAAGCAGCTTTACAGTGAAAACAGGAAAATGGTGCATTTTGGCTGTTGTTCAGCTGAAGTCAGTTCAGTGTTGATTTAGTTCCATTGTAAAGACCATCAATGATTAAATTGGTTAATTTCATCTATTAAAATGATGTCATCGTCCAGCTCAATTTAGTTCTCTCACAGCAGCAACAGGAAAGTTAGATCAATATAATATTGTTGAATTTCAAGTGTCCCCAACTAAGCAAGCCAGAGGCGACAGTGACAAGGAACCCAAACTCCATCAGGTGACAGAATGGAGAAAAGACCTTGGGAAAAATCAGGCTCAGTCGGGGGGGCCAGTTCTCCTCTGGCCAACGAACGAACACTGTGTGATTTTGATTCCGGCAGTCAGAGATCACCAGTGCTGGCATGAATCACAATCTTAGAGTTTTTACGATTAGCATTAGCCAGCACTTTTAAATTTGCTCTGATGTCAGGCACTCTGGCTCCCGGCAAACATTTGATTATTGTGACTGGTGTCTCCATTTTCACGTTCCATACTCTATAATTGCCAATTATATATTAGAATTGATTAGCATTACCAAACATGGACGTTTTATTATTATTTTAATTTAATACTGTGAAGCTGCTTTGATACAATCTGTATTGTGAAAAGCGCTATACAAATTCAATAGGTTTTCAATAGGTTTTTCAGTGTGTGCGTCACTGAGGGGAGAACCTGTTAATCGGAACGGAATAGGGGTGTTTTGTTGCACCCATTGATGCTGAGTGCGTTGCATTATGAAATGCAGTACAACTGATACATTTTTCAGTTCTGCAAGCCTTTGCCTTTCTACCTGTGGCTGATGTGTTTACAGTTTTGGCTGCTCTAACTTTGTAACAGTGAGAAATAACAGTTTTCATGAGTGAGTTCGTGTTGTAATGAGATTTGAGCTGCTTAGGCAGCATTGACATTGCAAAAACATGGTATGAATCGCCTGTTTAAAAAAAAAAAAGTCTTTAGCTTTGAGAATGGCAGCCCTATGATATCAGGAAGCTTATAATGAAGCTGATGAGCGATAATGAATGAATTAATGTTGAAGATTGTTATACTGTGTCCTTTCTTTCCCGTTTGTGTTTTCCATGTTGCTTCCCTGAAGTCTGGCATGTTCCACTATTTCACCTTTCACCCTGTTGAACTCCTGGCTTCAGTTGCATCAACTGAAGTCCAATGACTTTTTATATCAGTTCTCAAATTATTTTTTTCAGAGCGGCTTCCATGTGAGCTGAAGAAGTATATTTATACAATTATACTGTTTCATGATCCAGAAAGTTTCATCTGCTGTTCTTGCTCAAATTCTACCCCTGTTAAACTTCAGGCATCAGTTGTATTAACTGACATCCAATGACGTTTTATTCCAGTTATCAAATTCAATCCACAGAGCAGCTTCCATGAGTGCTGATAAAGTCCATTTATATAATTATACAGTTTCATGATCCAGAATGAGAAAGTTAATTGAGTGATGTCATTATAAGACAACCATTATCGGACTCCAGCTGGACTTGAAATTTTAGACCAAAGTAAGCTGCATGTTAATTAAAATGTCTAATATCAATATTTCAACTTGCCACATACACTGTTTTATTAATGCTATTAAGCATAATTGTTGCAGTTGTACAATAATTACAGGTAGGAACATCTGTAATTGAAGTCACGGTTTCCAAACCATATTGCGGATAGTTATCTCATGTGTATGGTTTGTAATAGAGATGCTCCGATCAGCATTTTTGGGGCCGATTACCGATCATCACCAAAATCATGATCTGCCGATTGCCGATCACTGCCGATAACAGAATGGCAGAGGAATGGGAATCTTATCTATAATCTAGCAGTTTGCGCCATTTGTAGAAATGAAACTAACTATGAGGTGGCAAGAACGATTTCTTTCTGGAACAACCAATTATGCAAAACATCCCAAAACCAGTAGGTTGTTTATCAGACAGAAATTCATGAAAGATCTTTTGTAAGACAAATTTAAGACCGTTTTAAGACATTGTAAGACCATAAAGATTTGAATTTAAGACCTACACGACGCATTAACCAGCACATAACAAATAAAATTAGCATCAATATGCACTTTTTGTTTACATAAGCATTACAATAATAACATAAAAAATATGGCTAGATTTTAAAAGTGTCTTGCAAAATGTTATCTACTAACATGTACAAGTGCAAATAAAGTTTTGACAAAAAAGGTTTTATAAAAAGATAAACCTCACATATTTCAGCCTTTAAATATATTTTTTATAAAAAGAATGAGTCAAAAAAAAGATAAATGACTGACATTTACAATGCACATTAGCTTATCTTTTATTATTAGTAAAATTCGGTCCGATTTTCCCGTGGCGTCTGTCGTTGCTATGCACTACACTCTCCACGACGACAAAGAAGTTTTAGTAGCTTTTGCGGAATTCTGAAGTTGAGATTTTTTCATCTCGCTTCTATAATGAGCGCGCTTGCCTCTAGAGCTCTGCTTTGTAGGCTACGACTACTTTTTTGCTACTTTGTAATGACTTTCTGCGGCCAGCGTTTCTGGAAATGAACAAGGGTAAAACCTTTTTTAGACCTGACTAAAAAAAAATAAGACTTCGGATGGAAATCAGTTCGATGCCTAATAATTTTAGTGGTGTTAAAATGCCGTTGGTGGCTTCCACCTCGAGGGATTTCAGCACGACATACATTGCAAATGGCTATTTTTTTTGTCGGACACTCTGAAAAACTTCCAGACGGGAGGAGAACTCATGTTGCCTCTGACAAGCTCCGGTCTGCTGTTGTGTGCCCGTGCGCCGCGCATGCAGGTGGAAAAAAGTCGCTCGAGTAATTTACGTCACGTGATCTGCTTTTTTTAGCCAATATCATCAAGCTATTTTTAGCCAATATCGGCCGATCTTAATCGGCGGCCGATCAATCGGAGCATCACTAGTTTGTAATATAAAGCTCTGCAGACGGTAATCTTAAATTCATTACTTCTAGAAACGGATGGCAGATTAAGTAAGGAGAACAGGTCACAGAGGGAGATGCCTACTGCTTTCAGACTAGAAATGACATGAGAACAACTGAGGGACAGTGTCATAGTCTGAGAAAAAGATGAGACTTAGGAGAGAATCTTTTCTGATCTTACCCACCTCTGGAAATCAACCGTTGTTAACGATTTGAGCCTTGAGAGCAAACACTTTTTTGTAAAATGACACGTCGACTAAATTTTTTTGAGATTGGTTTTCTGATTTGAGGTCACCTGAAGAATCGCGAGTCTCCTCTTTTGTAGTCGCGGGATGGGGAGTGTTTTTGAACTAAGTCCCCCCAATGATGTTTGCTATGGTGTTCTGACTGATAGCATGTTGCTTTGTGTGTATCTATGTCCTGGTCTGTAGATGTGGCCCGGGTCCTTCAGTGTGCATCTGTGGGAATCCCCCCCCAGCTGTTTTCTGCTCCAGCAGGTGAAAATGGTGCATCTGACCACTTGGTAAAGTGTAAGGGTTAGGGTAAACTATACTTTGTATAGTAGCACACTCTTCTCAACACGCGTGATTTGATGAATAATTTATTTGCTGCAGGACGACACGCACTTGACCAGTATGAGTACTAGTAGTGTTGTTTGGTTTAATCACTAATACGATAACTATTGAGGCCTAGTGAGGCCTGTCTTGCCAAATCCTCTGTGGTCATATAAGCCACTGTACAAACCTTGCAGCCTCAGCCAGAGTTATCGTCACAGTGCTTGAGGAGAGTGATCAGATGTCTGTGACTGGCAGATGTCACTCAGTGAATGACATGCTGGACACAGCTCACTGATTTGACAGGTGCAGGACAGCTCAGGCGAACTCAGAGATGTCTGAGATATGCAGTACAAACTGTCTAGTTTGTCTAGTACTGTCTAGTAATGCCTGCTGTGGATCTGCACTCAGAAACGGAGATAGTGAGAAGGAAAAGTGAATGTTCGTTGCCTGTCAACCACTTGATCTTGTGTGTGTTTTGTGGTTTAAGAGAAACAGTTTTTCATTGTTTTTTAGAATGTATATGACTGGAATCATTTTTTTGTTTTGTTAATACAAGTTTTTTTGGTTTGTTTTGGGGGCAGGGTATAGCCAAAAGCAAATGGAATGGCAGCTGATCAACTTTGTGATTGGTCAAGCAAAACTTGCAATCTATATAAGCAGGAAAAATGGAATAGAGAATAGACCGGGCCAAGAGATGTCGTCTATGTTGAGCCTAGACTTATTGTTGTTTTTAAGTACTATAAATTAATGAATTGTCATCTTTTAAAATGCATTGGTATAAAAAATATTTTCTGTGCTGTGATGGGAGGGGATTTATCTTTTTCTCCTTTTGTTTCATGAGGTGTTTACTTAAGGTTTGTTTGTTTAAATTTGTACAATTGATTGTATGAAATAAAAAAAAATCTCTCTCTCTTTCTCTTTCTCTCTTTCTCTCTTTCTCTTTCTCTCTTTCTCTCTCTCTCTTTCTCTCTTTCTCTCTTTCTCTCTCTCTCTCTCTCTCTCTCTCTCTCTCTCTCTCTCTCTCTCTCTCTCTCTCTCTCTCTCTCTCTCTCATGGAGGTTTGGAGAGTATTAAGATAATACAAAATGAAATGTGGTACTGTACCATTTTCTTTCACTAAACACATTAAAATGACATATTAGTTAATTTGTATAATTTAAAATGCGAATATGCTGAAATTGCAGCTCTCCTCTGAATATGCATTTAAATCTATTTTAATGCATTGCATGCATACTCTTTATTTGACTGCGTGTAAGGTCCTCTGAATGTTTTTTAATTCCTCATCATCATCCTGATGTGCAGCGTGATTACCAGACGTCCGACTGCATGTGGACTGTGTGAAGTTTTAAACATGCTCTGAATGCCGTGATCAAAACCTGCTTGTAATTGGACTGGCAATTAAAACGCGTTCCCCCTCCGGTCCCTGGCCCACCCCGTGTGATTTAAAGTCTGCTGTAATGAAGTGTAAATGCATTTCATAGAATGCAGTTTGATCTCCTCTGGTCCTCATTCATTTATATTGGAGCCATTAGAGGCAGAAATCTGCAGCCTTATTTTTGAAGGACTACTGGGCTTAATTTTGGCTCCCATTATGATCCTTTATAAGATGCATTAAAACACATGCATCAGCTGGTTCATAGAAAATGGTTTGTCCATCCAGTAGTTGTAGTGTCAGATGGGCGAGTCACTGGAAAGACACACTCATGGACCACTGCACTGTCTGTACTCCAGCAGAAGCTGCTCATCCTACAGTAAAACATGATGCAAATGCTCCTTGTAAGCAATAAGGTATGAGAGCTCATAGATAAAGGATGTTGTTAACAGGACCATCACACCACTCAACACCACGGAGAGTGATACAGTCTCTAAGTCCCACCTCAGCTTTAAGAGAGCCAGCTACTTTTTGTTTTCTGCAGAATAAATGTGGGTAACACCTATTTTACAGTGTCCTTGTTACATATGTTACATATACTTACCATAGTAATAACAGTAAATTATGCATAATTACATGCAACTAACCCTCAACCAAATCCTAATCCTACCCTAACCCTATAGTAAGTACATGTAGTTACTTAATATTACTCAGTACTTAAATATATAATTACACTAACAATGAAACCTTAAAATAAAGTGTAATCACTCCGTCTAGCTATGGCAGTCCTCATATTCCATTTAAGTTTTCTTTTTTCTTTTTCATGTTCTCCACACTTGAGTTGTGGGAATTCCACAAATGTTCAGATAGATTGTCAGAGGTTTATGTTCCTTTCCTCAGTTGCTTGTTCAGACTGGTCTCTCTGTGCACAGGGACTCATTATGAGTCTAATGCTCTCAAGCGTTCGTTCAGGATAGGAGACTTGTGAAAATCCGGCAGGGAAGCCTCTGGATGCTGTTGTGTGGAGGAAGCGTGTAAAGAGGCTCAGGTGGCCTGTATCTGCATCTCATTTTGTACCTCAGCGGATATTCAAAAGCCTTTACAAGGTCAGGTTAATGGCGTCTTTAAAAAAAAAACAGGAGTGTTTTTGAGCAGAGAAGCAATGGGTGGGGAAAACCATCTCAATTAAAAACGAATAAAAGTTACGAGGGTATATTTCACTGAATCCAAATGAGACCTTAATGCTTGAAGCATTTAGGGAGAGACGCAGCTCGTACGCACCAGAATTGTAAATGTTCTTGAGCGTCTGACCTGGATGATGCATGAATCGGACTCCTCTGGAGTCAATTAAGCCTGTGAAAGGCTCTTCATTCCAGTCTGTCTGGGCCATGCACGAGAAAGCTGCCTGCACGAGAAAATCCCACGCAAATAAAACAGAAACTGAAGTTCAACTGATATCTTCCTCAAAGAGGTCCGTCCATGCTACTGGCGCACTTCGTTTTGAAATAAGCTATATGTTAATGGAAAATATGTGACGTTTATCTTTGTCAAACTTTAAATACTGAACTCTCTGGAAGACCTGATTATGATCAGTTCTTGAAGTGGATTATACTGCTTTTTCCCAAATGAAGGATTGGGTCCGAGTCCACCTTTGTCGAGTCCGAGTCGAGTCCAAGTCCTTAACAACCGAGTACAAGTCCAAGTCCAAGTCCAAAGAGGGTCGAGTCGGACTTGAGTCCGAGTCCTTAACATCCGAGTCCGAGTCGAGTCCGGCCGAGTCCACAAAGATTTAAATGATTTGAAATTGACCTTTCACAAAGACCCGCCCCTCTTGGTTACTGTTGCTACGTCCGACAAGCCATTCCTCTCTCACTCCACATGTTCTCGGTCGGAGCAAAGAGGACACTAACAATGTGCCAACAGACAGAGCAGGGTACTTTTGGTTTGAAATAAAGTGTCAGCTTTAATTTTTTTTTATTTTTATGAAATTCAAACGATAAATACTGTTTTGTGGTGCTTTAATGTGTAGGCCTCAGTTCAAGCAGCACGTGAACTGATAATCTCTTCTAGTTATAGCACAAATTTCTAAAAAAGAAATCAATACACACTATTTTTCAAGTTCAAGTCCACTGCCTTTAATTTACTAACTGATTTGGTTTGTTTGTCGAACAAAAATGGCGTGTATCTGCATTATAATTGGTCAGATCACCTGTCAATCAAATCCCGGCGAAAGGTCTCAACACTGAGCTCTTAAATTAATATTTTAAACCTTACAAAATGATTGCAATGTATAGTTACAGTCATACGTTTACCTATTGTACATCTTTTAGAATCTGCAAGGTAATGCTTAATAATGCAACACGATGCATTAAGAGCCAGGGGTAAACTTTTGAGCAAGATGATGATGTTTAAATTTTTCTTATTGTGTTGTACATGCTAATATCTTATTTAGCCTCTGAAGGGTTGGACTAAATTAATGAATGCATTTTTAAACAAATAAGACCAATTTACACCAATGATCCAGTTCAAAAGTTTACACCTCTTGACTCTTAACGGATGCTTCCTTCTTGTGCATCACTAAATGTTTGCAGGGTTTGTAATAGTTGTGTATGAGTCCCTCAGTTGTCACCAGTGTGAAAGTATGGATCTTACAATCATAGTCACTGCTAGTAAGGAGTCAAATATGCAGAAGATGCTGGAAAAGCAAAGAATGTGCAGGAGCTGGATGATTTTTCCTCAACCATTAAAAAAGAAAAAAAAGTTCTGGATCATTCAGGTAATGACACAATATTAAAATCGAGCCTATGTAATTTGTCTTTATTTTGTGTTTGTATTTTATTTAGGCTATTAAACATCTGTTATGTGAAAAAGCTTTTTCAGGGCAGTACTAAATAGAAACAATGTATATGATCCGTCTTATTAAAAAACATATAAAAATAACATTTTGGAGATTCTGCAAGGAGTATGTAAACTTATGACTAAATGCAACAAAAATGATAACATTATTAGACGCCAAAATGTTGCTATGGTTATCACGTTCTTATGTTGCTATGTGTCAAATCATCGCAATTTCATGACTCAAAGGACAAAAATTAAGTGGATTCAATCCCACATTTAAATGCAGTTATCACTATTTATAATTTACAGTGTGAATGTAACCACTGGTCCTCTAGAAGTATGAAAAACAAAACTATTTAGATTGTCAACAGCGCTCCCTTTAAGCCATCACTTACCGCGTTCGGCACTCTCCCTAAAACTCTCGTCATAAACACTGACTGAAGTTGTCCGCACTGCACAGTGAATATCTTATTTATATTGCGTCTAGAGAGACTTTGTTGTTTATGAGGGGATTTGCGAAAGGATAAAGCTCGTGCTGATTCTAAACATACATTTTGAGCGAATTATTCGCATGCGGACTCTAAAACGCCTCTGATTTGCCACTGATTTTATGCACTTAACTGTGATTGGCTACAATGCTCAACGCTGAAACAACGTTGTTTCGTTTCGTTTTTAAATAAAAAAAAATTCACAAAATTTCGTTTTGTGTCATCCAGTGCCCGGACTCGACTGGACTCGGACATTTTTCCGAGTCTAAAATGTCCCGAGTCCGTGTCAAGTCCGAGTACAAATTCATTCGAGTGCGTGACAAGTCCGAGTCCATTCAAAATTGGACTCGAGACCGGACTCGAGTCCGAGTCCGAGTTCGAGTACCCCAACTCTAGGAATTAGGGCTGTCAAAGTTAACGCGTTAATTACGCGTTAACGCAAAATCATATTAACGGTACTAATTTTTTAACGCGCGATTAACGCAGCGCTTAATTTCTGTTTGACCGTGACCCATCCCCTAGTTGGAGAAATGGAGATACAGTGTTGCCAACTTAGCGACATTGCAGACACCTTCAAAAAAGGTATTCTCTTCAAAAAAGCGAGAGAGAGCGCTTTAATTCAGTTAAACACAGATATTATGTTGCTTCTCTAATTTTACATGCAAGTATAGCCGAAATCACAGCACAGATATTGTTATCTTATGTGTAACGTTATTTGATTTCATCAGACGACAGCTCGATTATCAGGATTTTTTTCCCCATTTACGTCAGCTAAATGAAATATTTTTCAGGCTGTTTGAGATAATAGAATGCCTAAAAATCTATAGGCTACACTATCTGGGAAAATTATGATATAAAAACTGGTCGCGCGAATGAGGTGAATTCGCGTCTACCACGCCGTGCTAAATGCCTCATCTGCGCCGCAGGACATCCAGACGCGTCTTCACATTGAAATCACTCGTGCCAGACACTCTATTCGCGTTTGGTGTGAACGCAGCATACCTTGTCCGCGGTTCATCCGACGCTGCTTCTGAATCTCTCTCCGGCCGGTGAGGTTTAGTCCATATAAAAAACTTTATGTCCATATAACTTCATCCGGTTAGCCAGTAAGCTCACTACGACGCCGGTGAAAACATACAACAGCCCGCCGGCCCCTGATGACAACGACGAAGAAGAAGATTTATATTCG
This sequence comes from Phoxinus phoxinus, assembly GCF_949152265.1. Lineage (NCBI taxonomy): Eukaryota > Metazoa > Chordata > Actinopteri > Cypriniformes > Leuciscidae > Phoxinus > Phoxinus phoxinus. The sequence continues at coordinate 9,196,440 of NC_136885.1, read as the reverse complement.
ATATATTCGTTAGCTTTTATTGGCAGTTGGCAAACAAGCTGAGTGATGCGCGAAGCAGCGCGATGTATTTCCGTCCGCCACCACGCACGGTAATAGAGCTTTTGTGAAATGAAACAAAGTTGAAGTTATTTTAAAAAACCTAAAACATTCGGGGCTTTTGACAAAACATTCGGGGCTTAAGCCCAATTAGCCGCCCCTCCGCCCCTGTATGGGTCGCATTTCAGTCACTATTTCATATTCATTCCGTTGTTTGACAACAGAAACAGTAAAACAATGAAAACAGTTTTATTGAGAACTTAGCTTCATCAAAATGGGCACACAGAGAGACAAACTAATATAATAATAAATAATAAATGTACATTTAGCATTTTCAGAAGAGCTGCCGTCATGCAAAAAGCTAAGATGTTTGGTTTAGTAAATTGCTCAGTGCAAAGAAAGAGAAGTAATGGGAACCTGGTATTTCTTTGTTCTTTCTTCATGTGTCTAATAGACATGAACAAGTTCTTTGTAAAAACATCTATGACCTTTGAAACATGTCTGGTCTTCATGCTCTGTGTTGACTATGGTTTCAATAATAAACATACATTTGCACAAAGCATCCATATTTATCCATGCCCGTAATGATTAGAGTATTACAAACTTGAAAAGTATTAATTTAAGGTATATTTAGAACAAATAAAAAATGTGCGATTAATCGCGAGTTAACTCATGGCAATCATGCGATTTAATCGCGATAAAAATGTTTAATCGATTGACAGCCCTAGAAGGAATACATGTATGGCGTTATTTTCCTGTCAAATGTCGAGAGCGCATTATTGTAGCGCGAAAGTACATTAATATAATGCGCGAGCGCGAATCTCTCTGCTCGCGTACGAAATATGATGCGCGAGCGCGAATCTCTCTGCTCGCGCGCGGAATATAATGTACCGAGCGCGAATCCCGCGCGCGCGCTCTCAGATACACGCTGCTCTTGTAAGAATTTTCTCTGGGCTCGCTCAGAGAATATGCCTGCACTTAAAACCTGTTCAGTGCCATCGCGAATCTCTCCTCTTCGCTTAAAGTAAGCGTGTATGTGCTTGGACTGTGACCCGTGCGTTCGCGCATGCCTAAGTACTCTTCTCTTCAATTTCTTTCTCTTTGCTCTTGGCATAAACGCTGTCAAAACGGCAACAACCAATCATAAATAGGCTTCAACGACTGACCAATGAAAACGCGACATCGTACATGGAATCTTATTGGTTGATATTGAACCGCACATGGAATAAGTTAAATCAAGACGAGCCGAGATGGATCCGCCGAATCGACGAGTTTTATTTGTTTTAATGTTAAATATGTCAAATGTATCTTAGAAATGTCTGGGAAGAGGGCGATTGGATTATTTTACATATAAATGACCTAGACTGTCAACCACATTGTTCACACTACAGGTGCCATGCCCATTGAAAGTGAGATTTTTGAGCCAAATAGATTTGAAAGCCGATTCCAAAAGGCAAAAATAATATTTTACGTCTGATAATTAACACATTGTCTCGTGCAATCACACCAGTTATTAACCATTAAGTACGTAGCGAGATCAACTGCTAAATTAAAATCTGAACAAATATTTGGGGGGAATCTAAGATAAGACTCTAAAGGTATTTGAAGATAGGCTACCTTTTCTAGACGTGTTCCCCGAACTATACCTTATTGTTGCTTAAAGGGAAAAATTAAAATTAAACCCAAAATTAAAATCATTAAAGTCATAATTTAGCTCCTACTCAAGTAGTTTCAAACCAGTATGAATTTATTTGATCTGTTGAACACAAAGGAATATATTTATACATATAAGAATGTAAGTAACACGTAAGTACCCCACCACCACGTAGCTACTACTAGTAGAATAGAAAAAAATAGATATGTGTATGAAATATGACAAGAGTTGAGCGCCTTTGTCTCTGGTTCAGTGCAAAAGCACATTTGAATTTAGCAGTGAATCTTTGCATAATTTATTCTTTGCCATAATCCTAATTGAACACTGGGTGTGTTAGCCTACAGCTTCAGAATTATATTCGTATATAGCCTATCACAGTGATAAGGTATCCTATAGCTAAGAGTGGTCCAGACCAACCTTACTAACGAATGTTAGTAAAATGTTATAAAGTTATACTTAAATAAGAACGTTTCGGGAAACACGTATTAACGTTAGATATAGCTTTAGTTTAAGGTATAATTTAAAGAAGGTTTCGGGAAATCCAGCCCTGTAACATTTCCTTTCAGATAGCCTAACTTTAGAGTCTGGAGTACCAATTTTTACAAAAACATATTGTGCAGATAGACAGTCTAGGTCATTCATTTATATGTAAAATAATCCAATCGCCCTCTTCCCAGACATTTCTAAGATACATTTGACATATTTAACATTAAAACAAATAAAACTCGTCGATTCGGCGGATCCATCTCGGCTCGTCTTGATTGAACTTATTCCATGTGCGGTTCAATATCAACCAATAAGATTCCATGTACGATGTCGCGTTTTCACTGGTCAGTCGTTGAAGCCTATTTATGATTGGTTGTTGCCGTTTTGACAGCGTTTATGCCAAGAGCAAAGAGAAAGAAATGGAAGAGAAGAGTACTTAGGCATGCGCGAACGCACGGGTCACAGTCCAAGCACATACACGCTTACTTTAAGCGAAGAGGAGAGATTCGCGATGGCACTGAACAGGTTTTAAGTGCAGGCATATTCTCTGAGCGAGCCCAGAGAAAATTCTTACAAGAGCAGCGTGTATCTGAGAGCGCGCGCGCGGGATTCGCGCTCGGTACATTATATTCCGCGCGCGAGCAGAGAGATTCGCGCTCGCGCATCATATTTCGTACGCGAGCAGAGAGATTCGCGCTCGCGCATTATATTAATGTACTTTCGCGCTACAATAATGCGCTCTCGACATTTGACAGGAAAATAACGCCATATACATGAACATCTAAAAATGGATTTGAACTGTATTGTTCTCTTATATTCAATGCTGTTCTGCTGATCATTGTCACAAAACAGTTTAGTCCTTCGCTTGGCCGGCTCACCCTGTCAGGCTTTATTGTGTGATAATGACTACCTCATTGGACATGGTCTCTTAATGAAAAATGTTCATAGCTCTTTTGAGTAATAATAATAAGCTGAAATACAACTGAATAGTGTCTTCCTCCTTTTTTTTTTTTTTTTTGTAGCATGTGTAACTGCAGGAGTCTTACTAGCTGTATTGGTGTGAGTCACATCCCATTAGCCCCTCCTTCATGAAATCTGTTGCAGGCGAATATGGCCATTGAATTGTCTGGCTAATTTGGCCTCACTCATGCTAGAGTTGAATTGACTTTGGATGACCTCCTGACCCTGATCTGGTCCTTCAGTAATTCACAATGTTACTGCTGTCCCATCGAAAGCTGCACTGCTGCTTTCAGGAAGACATGCATGCTTAAGTGCGTCTACATTACGACATTTTATTTATTTCATATTATTGTCAATAAATATTGCAATAACACATTTATTCTGGATTTCACACTATTAAATGATTTTGCATTGTTGATGTTTCTTGTGTGCTGTATTAGAGAGGATGAACATAAATCCGGCTAAGATGTACATGGAATAATTTCTTTAGAGTTATTGTCTATGAATTGGCAGATTTTACAACATTAGCAGGTGAATATTTAATGCAAGGAATCATCAGACACTGATGTGTGGAAAGCAGGGATTTGCTGCAAATCAAAAGTGGATGGAATGTTAAATAAGGAAAAATTTGCGTTGCTTCTAACAAGTGTGGCTTCTTGAATCCTTAAATCTTTATTAAAATCATCTTGTGGTTTTCTCACTCGACTCTTTTCTTTCTGCGTTTTGTAATGTAATGAACCTTGCCTTGAACCTTCTTTTTAATTGCCTCTCCCCACATTTGTAAAAAATGCAGTTTTTCATTCCATGAAATCATTTTCAGGGACAGCAACTGGAGAGCAATTTAATTAAATAGCCAGCATCGTGCAGTCTTTCCAGTGTTTTTTTTTTTTTTTTTCAGATAATAATTGTTTAGAATAAATAATGATGCTCAAAATGAGAGGCTTTTAAAACGCATCAATACAGCCGCTTGCGACCATAAGCCACGCTACATTATGGTGAAATAGCAGCCAGGGAAATTAAGTTGGAAAATGGCTCTTATTTTTACCCATAATGAGCCTGTAGATTCTCTCTGCATGGCCCAAGTGTCCATGCTGCTTTATGCCCTTTTGTGTTTTCTACTTATCTAATTTATTTTCCATAAAACATTTTCTGCCTTATCATCTTCACTTTGTTTTCATCTGAATATTTTGGCACAAGCCCATGAAAACAAGCCACACAATACTGGGCTGATGAGTTTTCCTTTTTTTGTATACCACAAGTCAAGACTTTTCCAATAGAATAATGTGCATCCTACGTAAAAGTATAAAGTCAAGGTGCTCTATGGTATAGGGTTTGCAATAGACCACGCCACTCTTTCAAATTAAAAAGCCTTTATTATTAGATGGCTATATCATTTTTTTTAACTCAGTGTTTCACCACATGCCTCAAATTTAACAAAATGGACCCTTAAAAATAATATATTTGTTTTTCAAGACAAGCTTTTTAAAAGGGTAAAATGATGTGCTATTGGTGCTTGTTATAGCCCTTCTTATGCTGGTTTTTTCTTAGGTAAATGGTAAAAACATTATGCATTGAGCTCTACAACCAATCCTTATTTAGATATTATTTGGTGGGGATGTTGATGATGCTAATCTAATTTTTGGGTGGATCAGAGGAAGACTTCATTTTGTTTCATCAAGAAGTCTTAAAGGTCCCATGGCATGAGAATTTCAGTGAGTTTTTTTACTGTTAGTTGTAACGAGTGTTTTGTGTACTTCGCTGTGTAACGTTATGTTCAGAGAGAGAGAGAGAGAGAGATTGATTATGGATAAGACTTAATGCGCACTTCTTATACAGTGTTTATTCTTAGTGATTTTCTGCAGTAAAACTAACGCTTCATCTTTTGTGCGATGTACATTAAACTTAATTGAACTCATCAGTATATTTTGGTCATCATTCAGACGGGGTCTACTACAGCAGGCTTGTATTAGTAGTGGAGCGGATGGCATATATAAGTTATAAACGCAATTAAAATAAACATACCTGTTCTATCTCTATTCAGGATATATTCTCTAGCTCTGTGGGCATTATTGTCCGACTCGAACACCGTTACTGTGAGTTTCTGTTTTGGTATTATCATCGTTCTGTGAGATGAGATTGTGCTGGCTCGGAGTGTGAGCTGGTTAGGCTCCGCCCCCTGTGCGTGGAACCGCATCTCATTAACTTTTAAAGGAGACACTCTAAAACGGAGCGTTTTTCTCAGCCCCCCAAAAATGTCAATTTAAACATGGTGTAAAAAAAAATCTGTGGGGTATTTTGAGCTGAAACTTCACATACACACTCTGGGGACATCAGAGACTTATTTCACATCTTGTGAAAATGGGCATAATAGGTGCCCTTTAACCCTCTGGGGACCAAGGTGTTTTTGGGGTCCTTGAGATGTTTTGACATGCCCTGATATTTGTATTTTTTTCAGTTGCTTATAAACATATTAATGGCAAAGGTGCAATTGCACTCTATTTAGCACAAACATGGCTATCATAATATGTGAGCAACATGTATGTACATGTATGCATTTTTGAGAGAATATTATTTATGCGTGGTTATTCAAAAAACTCAAACTTAAATTTTCTGATATAAGACCACAAACGACCAACTTCACATATTCCCACAATACTTTTGACTAATGGAAGTTGTCAGCTAGAGTGTTTACTTCAAAATTATCTGAAAATCATCCGGGCTAATCGTTCACATTAAACAATAGATTGATTTAAATTTTGTAAGACACTTAGGCAATATGGATAGTTTGCTAAAAGCTAAATTCATTCACACAGACCAGCGCGAGCTGTAGTAAACACCAGGATGCATCTGTGCCGTGCATTCATTCAAACACAGAAACGCGATTCAAATTGTAAAATTCTTTTGCGGTTTGCAGACACCATTTCATATCGCGATTAGAACAAAGCACTTACTGATCTGCAGCTGGATCCGTTGTTAGGCTACTCCAGCACGTTTGAGGTAGAATTTCCAGGGTTATCACAATATTATTATTCCTCACAGCGAGTGTGTTTTCCAGCTGTTGTGGGCGTTGACTGGTTTGCATGAGTTGCTTCAGATAATCTGCGTTTGAATAGCGCGCGCTCTCCATGGGTGTGTCACATTAGCAGAGTAATGAGATGCCAGAACGATAATGAGAACGGCTGATCTCTCGCTCTTTTTATATAGATTACATAAACAGAGAATATTTGTTTTAGTTTTGAATTAGATAATTTAAAACTACACACTTTATAAATTAACGCTATATAAATAAAGGTGACTTGACACTTAAATGATTATAGAGATATAATATAGCTCATGTCTGAGTGAATAGAATTCGCTGAGTTTTGTTTAAGTTTAGAGACGTGCACTAGAAAAAAGTTCACGGAGACGGAGAGGCAGAAAGCACACCCTGTTTACTTTCTTTATTTTACAAATGCACAATGTTTTATTTCGATTTTAAGTGAACCCATAAATAAGACATTTAAAAGTTTATTTTTTCATATTTCTTAAGCTTGTATGACAAAAAATGACAGGAGTATTTTAAGTCTATTTTTCTGCTATGTGAAAAAAACTTAGGCAAACGCGCTGGCGCGTTTTTGGTCCCCAGAGGGTTAAGTACCGGTTCAAGAACCGTTTAAGCACCGGAACCGTTTAAAAATACAGAGTAGGTACTGGTATCGGATAAAACCCAAACCATATCCCACGTCATGTTACTTTTGTGCTTCCCATGTTACTCTTCCTACATGGGTTACTCTTGTGGTGCAAGTCGACTTGCGTAGTATGCGTATGGTTGTCTGGTGGTAGCTAGTTATTTTAGATTATAAAGTAATAAATATGAGTATTTTTCTCACAGAAAACCAGAAGGCCTTTATTAACCCCCGTGGCCGTGTGGAGTATTTTTTTAAAATCGTGGATGGATTCAAAGCTTGGAAGAGCCAGGACTTTTTTAAATATAACTCCCGATTGTATTTGTTTTTAAAGAAGAATGTCATGTACACCTAGGATGAATTGAGGGTGAGTAAATTATGGGCTAATATTCATTTTTGGGTGAACTATCCCTTTAAGTATATTTTTTATCCATTAGCGAGACCATGTGTCTAAACCTAACCTGGATTTATTTGGACTGATTCTTCATTGCACGTTATTTTATTTTGAGGGCAGTATTTTCATAGGAATATTTTTTGTACTAGATCCTTATTAATTTGATTATTGGGACAGGCTGGATTGTAGATCAGTATGTATTTGTAATGGTCCCATGGTCTATTCTTCAAACTGCTCCTTCACAGTCCAGATCATCAGTCATAGCAGATGACGTGCGGTCTGGTCTTTCTCCACGGACGAGCCTGATCTCAGTCAGCCAGCCAGTCACATTACGGCATCCAATTTGGCAACTGAACTGAACTGGTGTTACTGAAACAGATGAGACATACTGTGGTGGAGCTTGGGAATGTGATTGAGCCAAGCTGATCATACAGGAGATTTTGTGTGGCTTTGAGAGTAACATCAGCAGTCTGATTTATTGTTCACATGAGTTAATGAAAGTATGAAATGTACTGTATGATACATGAGGACTAATGGTCAGTCATTATCAAAGAATAAACCCAGAAGGTTTCATTCAGAGTGTGAATGGATGTGAGAGACATGAACCTAGAACAAATAATCACTTGATACAGCAATCAGTTACAGTGGAGTCATTAGACACAAATATGACTACAATATCTCCCTTATCCTAGTTCTTATTTAATACTTAATTTTAGTTTTTTTTTTATTCTATTTATTTAATTTGTGTTTTCCTTGTCCACTCTTGTAGTCTGGTGTTGTTTTTATGTAGCATTGTTTCGTTTCACAGTGTACCACAGTATGGTCAAAATGACAATAAAACGACTCTGACTGCAAACATTGGATACTTTTAAGATGACCTTCCAGTGACAAGTTTCTTGCTGTTTGTGTGTCATTGGGTATTAAATTATGAACGATGTGGCATATCGTATGCCGGTGCATGTCAGGATTATTTTATGGTGGTCATGTTTGAGCACATGCTTGTGAAGCAGAACTTAGTTACACTAAAAAATGCTGGGTTGTTTCAACCGATGTCTGAGTCTATATTTGTATTTGTATATTAGTCTTCATAAAACGGATAGTTCCAGTCCTTGATTCTGATTGGTTGAGCTGGGTTAGAAGCCGTTGTAAATTACTCAACAAACATACAGCTGTGACCTCATTACATTAGTGTTACTGCGCAACTGCCGTTTGTGATTCTTTGTTGCTGCATGTGTTGCTTTGCAACCTCTTTGGAACTACATTGCTTGGCGGAGGAATACATGTGTTAATAACGTTATATTTTTGTTGCTGGTGTTTATTTTATGAATAAAATAAATATTCAAATAAATATTTTTATATGGAGGAACCCATACCGGTCAAATTTTGGATTTGAAAATAAGGGAAATTTTCCGGTGTCCACCGTGAGCAGTCCCACCAACCAAGCTCAAGTATCCCTTACATTTTAAGACTGGTGTTATAGCCTAAATGAAAAACACAAAAGGGTATATATGAAGAGCATTTATTTAAAGGCTCATTTGCATATTTTCTGGTCATTTAACATTACTTGTCTTTACATTTAGTTAAAATTTATTTTCATTCCACACATTCTTTTCATTTCATATTGCTTTTCTTTGACAGGTTTTCTTTTCACATAACTTTTATTTTACACTTTTAGTGAGTTATTGAACAAATTTGTTGCAGACTTTGCATTCTTTAAGACTGTTTTGGAAGGAGTGTATTTGTGGGCTGGACCAGAGTGGTTAATTTTACATGAGAGTAGAGCGCAAACAGTTCTGTTGCCTAACGTCATCCTATTCTCTGTAACAAAACGCGTGACTGTCCCCCACCCTGCTCCTCTTCAGAAAAGTAAATTCACTGTCCCATTCATCGCGGTATTTACATGAGGGTTTTGTTTTTTTGGCAGGAGTGCCTTCCGTCTCTGTCGTAGCGTCCATCATCCGTCTTTTTTTTTCTTTTTCTTTTTTCGCGTTGTCACTCATCATCTTACCTCACACACTAGCCTTGCGAGAACTGCCACCTACAGTACAGTACCTGTAGTAGGCTACTGCAGGTGGCAGTTATCGCGAGGCTAGTGACAGAGCTCAGATTGGGAATGTTTTTTTTTGGGGTAACGTCTGGGGTATTTATTTATTTTTTTTACGGGAAAATACTAATACGGGAGGACGGTGGGAAAGAAGGGTAACATTTCGGGACTTTCCCGGCTAAAACGGGATACTTGACGGGTATGGAGTAACCATTTTATAAAAGCTCTGCTCTGCATCGTGCCTAGCAACGCGTCCAACGCCTTAGCTGTTCTAAATCCACTGTAAAACACGGCTTCGCGGGGCTTATTGCTTTGGTTTTATTTGCTTGGTTTTTAACAATTTAATATACATTTTTAACCAACTGTTTGGTTTGTTGATATTATATTCAAACATGGGTTGACATAGTTTTAGAGTGTAGTGATGGGTAGCAAATAGAATAAACCTGAGAGAAGTTGAAACTGAAAACAATAATTTTTCTGAAGATTCAACAGCACAAACCCCATTGGTTACTGTAGCATACTGGCTCTGTCCCAAATGGCACCCTAAACACTCGCGGTCTTCCTACGAGTCCGCACTTTCGTGACGTAACGCGTGAAGAAGTCTGCTGCGGAGGTCACATCAGTGCAGGCTCTGCAAAAGTGCGCATCGAGGGTGCATATCGACACCCTATGGTCTCATGGACTTAACGGACACGCACGCGGCAGCCATTGTAAGTAGGGCTGTGCCGGTAAACTTGGTAACCACATCACGTGGCTCAGTAGCACCGGTGGTGGTCCGCCAAAACACATTTTTTTTTGTACGTGAATGCTGTTTTACGTGAATATTGACATGAGTGAAGCACAAAGCTTTGTTTACTAAAGAAATAGGTTAGCAATTAAATGTTACATTGCAGCCATGGATACATTTGGATTTGTGCCGAATGAGAGAGGTACGTCATTTGAGGCCATACATTTAAGCTTTGTCGGATTTGTATTATGTTTTACGATCTGGTCACCGGATTATCAGCAAATTTAACAATATTCCATTGGACATGGAATATCCGGTTCCTTTTCCAAATCTTCACTCGATCCTCAATCCACACCAGGGTATTATAAATGTTTCTTCCTTTGGTTCGCTTTTAATTTGTCCTACAGTGTTTTTTCTACTTTACCACTGTAAAAATGTGAATATAATGGGCCTGATACCTTTTTACTTGCACATCAAATTCTATTTAACAGTTTGTGCTTGTTATTATGGTAAGACACGTCAAATTTATCTGTAGAGCACATTTCACACACGCTTGGGATTTTAGTTTCGCTTTCTCTGGCAGCACAAAATCAAACAGCCTAAATGTCTTGACACTGCGGAAGATACAATTCGCTCTTCAGACCTTTATAAGTGTCAGTTGCTTGGAACATCAGGAGAAAACATGAAGATATTAGAAAAGAGAATGAATCTCTTTCCTGCTCGTGTACCACATCCCTCTCAAAGCGCAGAGTGGTAGGCTATATGATGCATCTTAGTCGTGGAATGTAAAACAACTGTTTTTTAAATATGTAACTTTCTTATTATTTAGCTTACCAATATTTACTGATATTTATTTAAATGTTTTACAGGCTGTAGTGTGGTGTTTGTTTCACTGACAGAAGTGCTAAAATAAACACCTTGTTTATTTTATTTTTTTATAAACCTCCCGTATTTTGACTCCACCGTGTCACCGCCGGTAGTTGGTCCATTACCACCGTGGTGGTCAAAAACTGCCATGCGTTTCGGCCCATGCCTTCCTCAGGGAGAGCAATGCAACAAACTCAACAACAGGTGCAAGCTGTTTAATTTTTAAGACATCTGCTTAGTTAAAATTTGTCATGTGATTAACATCTCTTTGCAGCATTAAACATTCACCAATACATTTCCAAACTCAAAAACACCCCTTCATTAATCAATAATAATAATAAAACAATTAATCATAAGAAAGGAGTAAAATCCAAGTCCTCATTCAACCCATTGGCCTTTAGTTTATAAATCCAAACAGTCTCTCTTTGATTCCCTTTTCTAATAGTACTGTTCACATGATCAGTACCTAGTATTCTCAGGATAGAAGGGTAACTATTATGCATTAATTTAAAGTGTCTTGCCATAGGATATTCTACATTGCCCCTTCTGATGGCATATTTATGTTCAGCCAATCGATCTAGTAAATGTCTTTTTGTCTCCCAATATAAAATATATTACATGGGGGACATTCCAGTCTATAAATCTAAAAACGTTTATCCTTGTACAACATTATCACAATGATTACAGGGGTGGCATTTGAAGCAACCCTGAAATTTTATCAATTAATGATTATTAGACGATATTTTGCTGAGTGAGTTTGTGTTGGTACCTTGGCAGGTTTAGGACTGCTGTTGACAGAGGACTCCTGAAGTTTTTGATGTTCTTTTATATTCTGTGTGGTGGTCAGTTTGCAGCAGTGACACAAATTATCTTTTCAGTTTAAATTTAGCTATTTAGATATTTGGCTTTTATGGGCATTTTTACCTTTTATAAAGCCATTTTAACCTAATCAAATGCATAATTTTGAATTTTGTTTGGTTGTTACCAATACAAAATAAAATAAAAATAACATTATTAACTAGTACTGTTTCTATTCAAATGTTTTTTGGAATGTTACAGCGCAGAACAGACACGTTAAAATACCAATTCTGCTCAGTGACCCCCCCCCCCCCCCCCCCCCAAGAAGGTGTTCAGCCCAACAAACATATGGAGCAAGTGAGCTTATGGAGCATGTGCCTGCATTTCTGCGTTTCACTGTGAAATTAAAATCCTTGCTGAAAATGAATGTTATTTGAATGGCACAACAATCAACAACCCTGGTCATTTGTTCCAGGTAAACCCTGCCAATTCGGCCAAGATTAATCTGTCTCATGGATTTGAAGCTGCACCATAAATCTCCCTGACTAAAGGATTTAGTGAGTGAAGGAGAAAATGAACTGGTAAGTGATGGAAGGCAGCAGCATAGATTTGATTGCTGCTGGCGAGAGTCACTTGTTGTGTCGACAAGACAATGAGCAGCTTCTGACTGAGAGGCAACAGTCAGAAACCATTAGTACGTGAGGGGAATCGCCTTTCTTCAAACACCGGAGTAAATCTTTCTGATCCCCACTGCTGAGAAGCAATCCACCAGGAAAAAAAAAAAGTGCAAACGTTTCTCCTTTTTAATAATTTCCTTCTGATTTTTGATCTGGTCAGAGATCTGATCATTTGAGATGTGTGCAGGTTTGCTTCTGAAGCTTTTTCCATTTCACCCACACAAGTCTTCAATCGTTTCATATTTCCTACAAACATGGAAATGAAGGTGGTGTCTGCACTTTCGTATAAACTCCACTCCTCTTGTCATGGAAGCTTTTCTTGAGGCGACTTATTGTGGGCTTGCAGCTACTGTATAAAGGCTCAAAGGCTGAGATTTGTCATGCTCCTGAGGCAGCTGTGCCTGTCCACTTGATGTTTTACCGGGCTGCCCAGTGCACAGCCTTTACTTATTATGCTGGTCAAAGCTGCCGTTTGTGAGAGGAGTTGGATTTTTAACAAGCCTCTGGATTATTGGGCACCTCTGGTATCCTGCCACCACTTCATATAACTTCACCTAAGGCCGTGGTTGTCAAGAAGACATCATTGCCAGAAGGGGGATTTAAACAAGAAAAGGAAGTCAAAGTCTTCCATGTTTCCATGATTTAAATTATGTGGGCTGATGAGAAATATCACATTCTCCTTGTAAATGGTTCACTTTTTCTTTCTGTAATTAAGTTTGAAAGAAATGCCAGCGTGTTTATCGCTCCTAAGCTTCATGACAGTCGTAGTATCAACGGCCATCTGAAAGTGTCCAGTCCTTTTGCAGTTGAATTGTAGATTTCATGTTTCAACAATTCATATTATAGTTCATGTAGGTCCAGTATGGAAGTAAAATAATGCCAAATATTTTTGAAATAAAAAGTCTGTTGAATTGCACTACTTGAAAAAAAATATGCATTGCATTAACCATGCTTGCATTTTAATGCATTGTATTTTTAGGGCTTGCATTTTTATGGACTGAAATTCAACATGGTTGTATATTTAAGCTGTGAATATTTCAAATTAAAACACATTTTCATTAATACAAATTCAACAATCCATATTCACCTTTCATATTTCACTTCCAAAATATTCAAACCTATAATATTCAACAGGCAATTTTCGGTCCATTTTATTTCACTTTACAAATTCGCTTTCACAAATTCAGTGGTTCAAATTCGACAGTAAATTCAACATTGACATCCAGGAACTGCAGGAAAAGCAGTAGATTACCGAGCATAATCTCCATTTGCTGTTAATCAACATCACCAGCAGGGGGTGCAAGCGCGTGTTGTTGACGAAGACCAGAGCAACAATTACAGCAAGCCATTCATTCATTCATAAAAACTGATTTATAGAAATGTAAGTGTATTTGTGATTATTATGAGGGCTGTTTTTATGTTTAATTCAGTGCCTTCACTGTGTAGCCTACATGCATCTTTCTCTACCGTGAGCGAGATTATAATGTTATTCCCCCGATGCTGATGTACAGAACAAATGCTACATTTGAGGTAGACATATAGCCTATTTCTCTTGGTTGTTTAGTTGCCTTAACTTTATATCGTGGCTACACAGTGAAGGCACTGAATTAAACATAAAAACAGCCCTCATAATAATCACAAATACACATTTCTATAAATCAGTTTTTATGAATGAATGAATGGCTTGCTCTAACTGTTGCTCTGGTCTTCGTCAACAACACGCGCTTGCGCCCCCTGCTGGTGAGGTTGATTAACAGCAGATGGAGATTATGCTCGGTGATCTACTGCTTTTCCTGCAGTTCCTGGATGTCAATGTTGAATTTACTGTCGAATTTGAACCACTGAATTTGTGAAAGCGAATTTGTAAAGTGAAATAAAATGGACCGAAAATTGCCCGTTGAATATTATAGGTTGTATTTTTAAACAGTTTGACTATTTTGGAAGTGAAATATGAAAGGTGAATATGGATTATTGAATTTGTATTAATGAAAATGTGTTTGAAATGTTTTGAATTGAAATATTCACAGCTTAAATATACAACCATGTTGAATTTCAGCCCATAAAAATGCAAGCCCTAAAAATACAATGCATTAAAATACAAGCATGGTTAATGCAATGCATGTTTTTTTCAAGTAGTGCAATTCAACAGGCTTTTTATTTCAAAAACATTTGGCATTATTTTACTTCCATAGTCCAGCTCTACAGTAGTAGTCCATTTCTGACAACATTCAATGGAACATTCAACGGAACATTCAACGGAATGGAATGGAACATTCAAGGAAAAGGTCTGTGAAAATGATTTTGTGCCTCTTTGAGATGGCACCACGAGGCGGCGTTCACTTGCAGAACGCAAGCTTCTGGATGGCACGTAAGTCTGGAGTAATGAGTTTAGGTAAAAGGGAGCCGAGCCATTGTTTTTTCTGTAGGCAAGCATCAGTGCAACCAATGCAATTTTGTGAGGAGAGGTGTGATGTATGTTCTCTTTGGCTCGTTAAAGACCAGTCCCGCTGCCACATTCTGGATCAGTTGCAGAGGTTTGCCAGATGATGCTGGAAGGCCTGACAAGAGAGCAGTACAATAGTCCAGTCTGGGAAAGCACTTGGACTAGGAGTTGTGTAGCATGCTCTGATAGGAAGGGCCTGATCCTCGTAATTTTGCATAAGGCAAATCTGCAGGACCTGGAAGTTCAAGGAATGTGGTCTGTGAAGTTTAATGACCGGTCAAATAATCTCTCTCTTTTTTAGATACGAGAAAGAACCATATTCTTCCCGACAATCACTCGGAGCCAAAGCACAACCAAAAAAATTTTCTTCTGCAAAATACATGCAGTTTTGTTTTAACCACTAGGAGTTACATAGTGTACTTTTAAAATGTTTGTGACACTACCTTTCAACTTAAGAGAAGTACCACATTTAAATGTTTTCCACTTGCTTGTGCAACATAATAAATAAATATACAAGTGATGAATGGAATAAAACATTGTTTATATTTATTTTAAACGTGAATACGTTTATGAAAGATTGTATTATGCAAAGAGAATCACAATGATGAAAAAGCATTTTCAGTAATTTAACGGTTTGGATTTGAAAATATCAGTTGTATTTGTGATATAGAGCCGTGGAGAAATGGCACTGCACACTGCAAACTCGTCTTATGCGAAAGAACAATGAGCCTGTGCTGCTTCCGCACTTCATACGTTCCCTCATACGAACTGAATACAGAGTATGTGTGAAACGGGTGCAACCAAGACAAACTAATGTGAGTTAGTGTTTCATGATAAACTGCTTCTGCACTATTATCAAAATATTAGCAATGCCAATTCTCTGCACCTTAACCTTAATTTTGTGGTTTTCCTCTCAGCATGGGCATAATTTTCAGCATACTGTTAATGCTGCAAGCCTTTTAGTTTGTGCTTGTCCCCAAGGCTGTCTTTGTCATTAGTTTGTTTTAGAACACAACACAATACTTCAGAAGAGAACGGAGTCATCCGACCATCTAACGCTTGAGTGTTTGCACAGCTTGATCCGTGACTCAATGGTCTGAATGTGTGAACCTGCATCTGGTCCTGTACGGAACAAATCGTCCCAAACATGCTTTAGTTTCTAAGTCAAGGACTCATAGTGAGATCTTGCTGTGCTGAACAGCACTGTTTTGACACAGTTGCTTGAGGACTGGTGCATCACCTGAATGTTTCAGGTCTGTGATCATTGTTTTTATCTGAGAGAAATTTAGAGAACTGTTTTCAGCCTTTTTCTTGCATAATTCATTTGCATTACAGACTGGTACAGTACATGGGCATGCTGTCATCTAAGGAACAGCATCTCTTTTTAGACAGCTGCTGTTCAGTCATTACATTGTTTTTCTTTGTCTTTCTCTCTTGCTACTGAAGTCAAATTTAGATGTCTTCAGTGTTATAAGCTCCAGTTGTGTGTCTTACATTGACTTTTTGTTTTGTTTTTATAGAACACTTCTGGTACTTGCATCTGCATTCCAAAAGTTATGCCATAACAGTCCAAAAGTACAGGTACTTTACACTGCATTACTGGTAAAAATTTAGTTTCTAATTCTGGACATCTTGTCATATGCGTAAACTGCATGCTTATGGCCCAATCACAGCCGTGCTGATATTCAACACTTCGATGCGCTTTCTTTTGTGATTAAATAATTTATTATTTTTTAGGCTAGTTTACACATTTTACATAAGTGGAGATGTGAAGCAGTTTTATTTTGTCCACGTGGACACCACTGACACCTTCCTGTCTAGCTGAACTTGCAGCATCTACTGAGTGCATGAGCCTCCCAACAGCCTTGTCCTCAGTGAAATGGCCAATCAGCTTCCAGCGTCTGAGCTGTTGCCATGACACTGGAGGGAACGGGCCTGTCGCAGAAGCGGTTTGTGCCATCGTTGCTGTAACTGCGCTGTAGATCGACTGTGGGCGTAAACACACGCCAGTGACCTGCGCTCCAGCAGATGTCCAGAGATATTAGGTGGAGATCTCCTGAACCCCGTTCAGTTCTTCAGGGCTATGTTTGGCACATCACTACAGATGACATGCACACGCTCACATACACACAAAATCTGAGGTCAATGCTTTGTATATGCGGGTCAATCACAGTGGCTATGGCAATTTCGTCACAATGTGAAAAAGCACAAAGCACAAATTGCTCACATCTGAGCTATTCATCTCACTGTATCAGAAACCAATCCAGTTTGTGAGCCCAATGCTGGGGCTTTTACAATTGCGATTACAATTGCATAAATAAGGTAATTGAGATTAAATATAAAATTCTGAATTTCGAAATATGAAGTGTTGGAATTTTTTTTAATAGACCTACTTTTTAATTTGAAATTAAAACCGCGGCGTCAGTAACAAAACAACACCATTTTTAGGTAACCTTTTTATGAATGGCTCAACGAATACTCGCCCGACTCGTTCAAAAACACTGATTAATTCAGAAACAAAAACACTGCTTTGTGTGGCTGGAAGCTTAACAGCTCCTTTGTTTAAAACAATTTTCATTGGTAAAATATAGCTAAAACAACTTTGTTTATTGAACTGTTGCACAAAAATCAAACACATTTGCTATCATACTGATCAGCACTCCTTTTACTCTTGCTAAACTATATCATGTTATATATATATATATCTCATACAGTAGCTTTTTTGTTGTTGTTGCCCGACTCAGACTGGAGTTGAATGGAATTGCATTTGTCGTTCTAGAAACTAAACTTTAGATTTGTTCCTGAAGTGCTCAAATAAGCAAAGGATGAACTGAGGGAATACATTCTTATTTAAGATATAATGATGTTGAATAGTGATGTTTGAGCTGATAATTTTTAAACTCTTATCAGTCACTCTTGTTATGTTTTAGTAGATATAAGTGTTCAAATTAACATTTAAAATACACATTTTAAACTGCTGCACATAAATTACTTATGGTACTACTGTAATGACGATACTACCGTTTACTACTCCCGATATACCGTAGTACCGTTTTTTTTTTTTTTTTTTTTTTTGACATGCTATAAAAACAAATATTATAAGAGCATCACAGTCCTCTGATAGCTGCTGCAATTCCTGCTGAACATCACAAAACACTGAAAAAGAGGAAGCACATTCATCCTGTGTGTGCCATGATCATCTCACATGTATAGTGATGAGGAACAGTCCTCCAGGCTCCTGACCTTTGTGTGTATCTCTGAAACATTGAAGTCAATGGGCAACTGCTTTTATGCTATTAAAACCGAGGACAACAGACGGCATAACGTTGCTTGTCCAGAAAGCACAATTGACCAGAATGATCTTGGCCGATGCTGGTCCACCTTGTGTAAATGAGGGCTTGTTTGTCAATGGTGCTTTACTTCCAGACTCCGGTTCATACTCTTGTCAGGCTACATTAGGAACTGTAGTTCTGGGCATTTCTCTACAGGTCTTTAACTTTAACTTTCCTTTTCAGCATTGTTTTTCCATTAAATATTTTGGGCCAAGAGCATTTCAAACAAAAAATTATAAAGCAAAACCATCTGTTTTAGTCTTCATAAATGTGATTGGTCAGTGGTTTCTTGTGAGACACCTCCACCTCTGACATCAATACATTTACTTTCTTCTGATCATGTTCTTTGGATTTCTGTTGCTTTTCTGATCCTTTAGCATTTAGCCCGAAGCATTTATTTGTCCATGTCTTAAGAGTGTTGAATAGAGGCGACACTGTCTGTCTCTCCAGCTGAGCTTCCCGTGTCTCTACCAGCGCTCCTCAGAGGCTCATCATCACTGTCACTTCCCATGAGCTCACTCCTGGCTGCTCACGGTCTTCACACTCGCTACTCTCACTGTCTACAGTTTGACAGGTGTAACTTGCTGTAAGCTTTATTATCTTGCTCTTGTCTGATATAGATGTTTTGGGTTTGTTGCTCGAGCTGTACTTAACTATTTCTGCCTGTGTAATGATGGTTCATCTGTAGTTTGTGTCTCCAGTAGATGAAAAGACATTCAGACATACTACTTTATGTAATATATATTGTGAAGGACGCATGATTTAAGACATGTACAAGGTTATTCTGGAATATAGATGGCTGTCTTCTGCTCTGACAATGTTCCCCAACTTAAAGGATTGGTTTGCTCCATGCCACACAGTCAGGCCAGTCAAGGTGTGGCTGGATGACCACCAGATCAAGTCCCTGTCACGGCCAGCCCAAACTCCAGACCTGAACCCCATTGAAAACCTCTGGACTGTGATCAAGAGCCCTATCAAACACCCGGCACAATGCGTAGCCTGGCACAACGCAAGTGTTTTTTGCTAGTTTAAGCCTGACACAGTTATCATTTTCACATTCTGCGCCATGTTGTTTAACCCTCTGGGGTCTGAGGGGTTTTTGGGGCCCTTGAGATGTTTTGACATGCCCTGACATTTGTGCTTATTTCAGCTACTTACAACATACCTTTGGCCAACTCATAAATATGCTGTATTCAGCACAAACTCTGCTACAATAATATGTGAGCAAAATGGAAGTTACATGTTTGCATTTTATAGAAAAAAAATATTATGCGTGGTTAGTAAGTTTTGGGAAAAAAATTGTCACTGCAATGAGCCCATATAACTCATAGTGAATAGTTTGGCACAAGACTTTTGAGTTACCATTCTTGTAGGCTAGAATGTTTACTACAAAATGATGTGAAAATCATTCTGATCACTCTTTCACAAAACAACAATATAATGATTTAAACTTTGTAAGTCAGTTTTTGTGCCAGCACTGCTTTATGCGTAGGAGTGTTGATGGCCATGAATATGAATGAGGGGAGACAATAGACACTCCCCCATCAATGGCTAATGCCCCCATCACGGTGATGTGAGGCAGAGAGGAGAATCTGAGAATGAGAAGAGATTCAAAGGTTTTGTTTTTAAATCTGTTTTTATTGTAATTCCTCTATGTGGAGGAACTAAATGTTGTGCCTCACAAGACCACAGTGCTACCGTACATATATAAACATATACCAGTCAAACGTTTGGACACATTACCATTTTTAATATTTTTGGAAGGCTGCATTTATTTTATAAAAATACAGAAACAACAGTAGTATTGTGAAATATTATTACAATTTAAAATAATGATTTTCTATTTTAATATACTAAAATATAATTTATTTATTTGATCAAAGCTGAATTTTCAGTATCCTTACTCCAGTCTTCAGTGTCACATGATCCTTCAGAAATCATTCTAATATCATGATTTAATAATCAGGTGCTGCTTAATATTTTTTTTATAACCTGTGATACTTTTTTCTGGATTCACTGATTAAAAAGAAAAGCATTTATTCAAAATAGAAATCTTTCCAAACAATATAACTTAACACATCCTTTCAAAAAAAGAAAGAAAGGTAGTGTATACTGTTACAAACAGACTAATGGGCGAATGTGAGTCAACAGAGCTCACTTGCGGTCCAGTTTCCCATGCGGGCAGGAATTGCACAGTCTGTGGAACCATGTCAACATCAAGCTCAGTTTTCCATGACAGGGTGGACTTGGACCTGTTGCTTGTTTGCTGTGGCTCTCTTCGGGACCGGTGCTTGGACATGTTCATTGTCACATCTGTTGATAACACAATCAAAGAAACTGTATTATTATCATTATCAATCACTAATGGCCATGGATTAAAAAAAAGACAACAGTTTTTGTAATTTCACACAAGAATAGGTAGGCCCCACTTGTATATTATGACGATGTAAACACAATTACATTTCATCAGTAAAATATTACTGTGCACTTACTATCATTCTCGATTGAGAACTGAACGACACCTGTCCCTCTGCGGTGCTGGAGAAGGAGAGCGTGATGCAGACACATTCCTAAAAAATTAAAAACAACTGTTAGCATGCATTATCCAAAGATGGGCAATTAATGGCCTATATATCTGTTAATGGGCCATAGGACGGAGAAATATCTATTTATGGGCCATTGATCGCGTCACTGCGAGCTGTTGATGGCCACATAGACCGCACGCACTTACAGCATTTCAAACATTTACACCTGTATTCACAATCATCTGTGGCAATATTTTAGCAAGATAAGTGTCATAGGCTATAACCAAAACCGAACATTTATATATAAAAATATAATGTCTAGTATTTAGACAGTATCACATTTTACCGGAGGCTGAAATATATTTGCACGAAATCATATTTACACCTAAGCAGATATTCGCAAATAAGCTACATTACGCAAAAGTCAGTATTTTTAGCATGATAATCAGTGTCATAAGCTAATCAAAACGGAGTGAAATATAATACAAATATGTTTAGAGAGTAATCACAAAATATAGTCTGAAAATTCATATGAGTTCCATATAATCAGAAAAAGAATTATATAACACTAAACAACTTACTCGAACTTGTATCTTCGGCTGGATCAATTCGCTCTTGAAAATGCAGCCGTTCTCCGTCTGATGCGATCTTTCTCTGAGGAAAAGGTGAATTCTTCCTCGCTGTCCATAATCATCTGGAGGACGACTTTACCAGAGAAGCGTGCCATCCTCAAAACGCGATGAACTATCCGTGATTCTGACGAGAAACTGCGTGTTTTCATGGCATTGATCGGAGGGCGTGTGCGAGGCGTATATAGATCACCTCAACTATTAGCATGTGAATAGCGCCGGGGGGCGTGGTTGCCTCAGCTCATTAAAAATAATGAAGGGAGAATGAAAAACCGTGCCTCTCCTTGGTTTCAAACGGATTACATAAACTAAGAATATATATTTTTTTAATATAAATTACTTAATTGAAAAGAGAATTCTAGCTTCATAAAGACAAATCTCTTGTTCCTGAGTGACAAGTATTCGGTGAGTTACAGTTCATTTTCGGACGCGTTTCAGAATGGACTTTCCTGACAGAGAGAAGGCAGAACTCGCATCATGTTTATTTTTCTTTATTTGGCGGAAGACACAACACTTTGTTTTTATTCTGAGTATACATAAAAAAAATAGAAACTTAACTGGATCGAATGATGTAAAACACTTAAATGTAAGATCAAAACCAACAGAGTATTTTGAATCTCTTTTGCACTGATAAGAAAAAAAGCGAGCAGATCACGCCGGCGTGAGTGCCGACCCCAGAGGGTTAAATGGCAAAAAACATTGCTATTTTGAGGCAACTGAAATAGACTGCAACATTGACCAACAAAAACCTGGTCTAAAGTCAATAGCGCAGTATTTTTTTGTTATTTAAAGGGCACATTAGTAATATGAGCCTTTACTCTGCTTAAAATACACTACAAGCGGTAATTAATTTGGCGCGACATCCTGACAGTCTATTATGGGTTTTCTCTAGCCCATAATGCTGACCCGCTGGTCGCGATCGACTAGTAGATCTTTTTCACTGTCCCGGTAGCTCCCGAAAATAACCGAAAAATAAGTACAAAAAACAGATTATCAAGGCTCTAAATATCGCATATGCTCCCAAAATCAAATCTGTGCAACCTCAATATATTTGGGAGCATTTGTGAGTACAAATAATTGATGTAGAGATGCACCGGTCGACCGGCCATAAATCGGAAACTGCTGGAAACACAAGATCTGCTACTGGAAGGTTTTTCGTTTAATTTAGGATGATCTCTATTCCAGACTTGCACACAAACTTCATTGTAATATTTTCACACAAATGGCATTTGGAGAAACGATTGCAAAGTCTGTTAACAGGACGTTAACACAGGCCAGAGATGGGACAAGCTGAAGACAGACGCCAAGAGGAGAGTGCAAACGTGCAGCATAGAAATTACCAGGCACAGCAAAATATATAAATATTGATGTGGTGTGGGGATTTATATTTATGGATCTCTGAAGGAAACTGACTGTCCTCAGAATAGTTTCGATGGCATTTTCTTTTCCTCTTACCTCTGTTATAAAGTGGTGTTTATAAGCGCAACTGCTTTTTTACAGCGGTACACAAAGAAACGCTTCTTTTCCATAAGCGCCACCTGTCAGAGAGTGAATTTAAATTTTCATTTAGTTTTCGCCGGCGGTAAAATGAGCACTCATTTGAAAGCTTAGAGTCTGAACTTTACAATGCATGTAGTCAATTTGACATTCCTAAATAGTGCTGAGTTATTTGCTGATAAAAAAGTTTTCGTAATTTATTAAATACTTTTTTCGTACTATACTGTAATATGCCAGAAACATCATACAGCTCATATAATCGGGTCGTTTGAAATGTCTCGAAGTACAATACAACCAAAAAGTATACTGTATTTTTGTACAAGTCGCATCAGTCAAAAAATGCGCCATGAAGAGGAAAAATACATGTATAAGTCACACTGGACTTTGTCACATTTATTTAGAAATATATTTCACAAAATCCAAGACCAAGAACAGAAATTTAATCTGGAAAGGCAAGTTATTCAACTACACAATAGCACACAGAACAACAGGCTGAATAGGTATGTTAACGTAACACATTAACAGTTATTCAGCTACACAATAGCTTAAAGAACATATACCTGGGAGGCTGAATAGGCTAAATTAACATAAGCCAGCGAGTGCAAGTTTACCAAGCTCCCGCGATCTCATTCCACATCACTAAATCCATTGAATTCTTCCCCTGTGTCGCTTCTGGACAACTCTGCTAACTAGAGCGCCCTCTCGCGGCTGTAGACGGTAATGTTTTCTCTTGGTTCATCTCAGTCAGTATGAATTAATTTTTATATATAAGTCGCACGACCAGCCAAACTATGAACATAAAGTGTGACTTATAGTCCGGAAAATACGGTAATTGTTTTGGGCTCTGACTGAACTTGAATAAGTTTTTGTATGTGAAGCCCCTCCCCCCCCCTCCCCCCCCAGACCCATATGTAAATAATAAACGGATGCTTAAAGTGTTACTGACTGCTACTAACTGACTGCTTTTGATATTGACCCCTACTGAGTCGTTCCATCTTTGTTTGTCAAATGCCTGTGGAATTTGTCCAGATATACAGTATATCAATGACTGATTGATTGACTGGGGCAGTCATTGCCTACACTGAAAAAAGGGAGACTGTCACCTGTTAGATTTATCCAATTATATTTAGTATGTTTTACTAAATGGTTTTATGTTCTTAAGTAAAACGTGATAGCATTGTGTTGACTAGAACACTAGTTTGTGTCGATTGAACACAATTGAATTGTGTGCAACCAATGTCCACTATTCAATTGAGTAAATCCAATGGATTATTTTTTTCAGTGTAATGGTTAGTCAGACTTATAACCCGAAGGTTGCAGGTTCGATTCTCAATACCGGCAAGAAATAATGGTGCCCTTGAGCAAGGCACCTAACCCACAATCGCTCCCTGGGCACCGCAGCAAAAATAGCTGCCCACATCTCTGGGTGTGTGTCCATGGTTTGCGCTGTCACTGCTCCTAATGTGTATGCACTAACTTGGTCGGGTTAAAATGCAAAGAACATTTTTTTAGTATAGGTTACCATACTTGGCCTTCACGTCATGTCACTTTAATTTCAGAATATGTTTAAATATTCATCAGTCATTTTTGCCACTATGCCAAACTAATGTTGATTCTAATGTTTTGTTTGTGTTTTATTTCAGGAAAGCTCAGGAGCAGAATAAGAAGGTGGTTTTAGCGGGATGTGTGCCGCAGGCCCAGCCCAGGATGGACTACCTGAAAGACCTGAGCATAATCGGGGTAAATGCACAAGCTCATGCTGGAGATCCTTTCACCGTGTTCAAACCAATGCCAATGGTCATTTCTTTCTGTCCTCCTATTCTGTGTTGAAGTGGTGAATGAGTAGTGCAGTGGTGTGATATTCAGGAAGTGACCATGTTTTCTGCTCAAGTTTTCACCTCATATTTGCAGTAGTTAAAGCTGGAATCAGTCAACACGTGTGGGCGGTGATTGTTTGCTCTTGACTGCACCCTTCTTACCGTTGGAAAAATCACCTTATGCAAATGGACAGCCGTTTTGCATATTATGCCTGGGCCGTTTAGTGTCTCAGGATGTGAGCAGGATGTATGTGTGGAGAACTAATCAGTGCGTTATATTTTCTAGAGAATAGAGCTCTCGAGCTTTTGGCCGTTAACTCACCAGCTGTTAGAGCTAAGCCACTGGCTTACAGAAGCAGGTGTGTTTATTGAATTTAATTACATTATTTATGGTGTGCTGTTTGACATAGCATGTGGGATTACCACCAGATTCATGTTTATGAAGGAGAAGATTCATAATAAATGGCCTGAGCCTAACCGGTCATGTTTGAATAAAACATGGATATGCAAATAAAAAAACCTTGATTTTCTTTATGGTTTAAAGACAGAGGTCAGAAACTGAATTTCAAATGTGTGAAAGTCTGGAGACTCATTTTGTCCTGATGAGAGATTTTTTGTTGAATTATAACTGTGTATCCGGGAGGTTTGACCTGATGGTACAGCAGTCGGCGGACGATGAGCTTTCAGTCTGCTGCTACTCTCCTCCGCTGTTAAACGTGAGCTCTGAGCTGGTCGGACTGGTTTCTAGCCACAGCTGGGATGATGAGGCTCAGATTGCTCTCCCACAGAGATACTTTTCCAAAAGGCATCGACCCCGTCTGTTGCTTCACCGGATCTGTTTATATCTGATCAATATGTCGAATGGCTCCAGGGGCTTCAATTTTATACTGTTTTTGATGCACCAATTAAATACAGTTTTAGACAATATGTTTTAGACAGTTACTTTTTTGTTTCAAACAAAGCCAAAGAACCACTGCACCACAATCATGGGCTTTTTGTTCCTGAACGGTTTTGAACAAATCCGTTGAATGGATTTTTTTTCTCTTCAATTTAGAGTTCCTTTGGTAACGAACAACAATTCCAGCTTGTGATAGAAAATATCCTGCATCCGAGACTCACTACAGTAGGTAGTCAACCAGAATGCCTATTACCGCCGCGCCAGAATTTATTTTTTATTAAAAAAATAATCCAGTCGCATTTCAAAGTCATTTGCGAAATGACCGCCAGGTGGCGCAAAGGGACATTGTGCAAAACAGCAGCAATAGAGACAGAGCGTAACGCGTCATAATCTGAAGACCACGCCCACCGGGGGTGAAAACAATCCAACCGTCTCCATTGACTTTGCATTGCGAGTGGCTGCCTCCTTGTCATTTCTTGCTTCTAACTAAAGACAGAAAAATGCCTAAAAGCTGCTGTGTGACAAAGTGTACAGCAAACAAGCTAAGAAACACAGAAATACGTTTTTATAAGCTGTCGACCCCAAAAAACGAGCGTTTAAGGACTTAAAAGTGTATACAGGCTGGAACGAATGGTTAAATAGTGGGATCCTGACACTCAGTATGCACTAAAAATACAGTTACGTGTGCAGTAAGATAAACATTTGGTCACTGGTGAGTCAAATATCCAAATGTCAGTTTTATATATTATATTTCTGTAAGATAAGCTATCCTGTGTTGCCGATTACGTTCTCCTCCAGCGGGCGTACGTTAGTTCTCAGAGTAATGACACATTACGCTCTGTCTCAACTGCCTGATTCACTTTTAAGTCCTTAAACACTCGTTTTTTGGGGTCGACAGCTTATAAAAACGTATTTCTGTGTTTCTTAGCTTGTTTGCTGTACACTTTGTCACACAGCAGCTCCCTATGTAGCCTATATCAAGAGTTTGTAAAAACATGGTTTTAAGCAAGGTGCAATTTGCCAGGGGGGATGGGGATTTTCTTCTGGTCTAAACATCTGCTGAATTATTTTAATCCCCCCTCCCTCGTCCTCCATTTTATATGGTCTATTGGTGAAGTAATTTATAGCATTGATTACAATGCTATAAATTACTTCACCAATAGACCATATAAAATATCTAAAAAAAGATATGCAACAGGCACATTTAAACAACAAACAATAATATCAGAACCAGTTTCAGTTACGTTCATGGTTCCAGTGACCTTAATGCATGCACGGCTTTCAAAATGTCACAAAGCGTTTTGAGATTATTTTGAATGAAATATTGAAGTTTATAAAGTATTTTGGCACACCACGCCGAGTGGCGCTATCCATTGTTCTAAAGTCGGGTTTTATTCTGGCATGTTTGCCAGAAGAGGCAATCGAACAGCAGGAGAGAACATCAATCTGTGAGTGTTTACTTTTCTCAGTAGATTTTAGCGCAGTTCTTTGTTGCTAGCTAGGAAAGTTTGTTTTGTTTACTATGTTTACTCTGGTAAAACGCGAGGCCACGCGGACTTTGTTTGTGTCGTGACTCGTGAGTTTCGCTTGGCTCAGAGCAGGGCGTGGCCAAAGCCAAAGCCAAAAATGTATTTAAGCTACCAGTCTGATTGTGTCTGTTAGAAGAGGCAGTCGGACAGCAGGAGAGAACATCAATCTGTGAGTGTTTACTTTTCTCAGTAGATTTTAGCGCGGTTCTTTGTCGCTAGCTCCAAAGTCTCCAAACTCCTCCTTTCCAATTGCCCTACTACCTGTCCGCTTGATCCTATTCCAACTAACCTACTTCAAGCTACTACTTCCTGTTACCCACACTCACACACATCATAAACACATCTCTTCACACTGGTACATTTCCCACAGCATTCAAGCAGGCTCGGGGAACCCCACTGCTTAAGAAACCCACTCTAAAGCCAGCACATCTAGAGAATTACAGACCGGTATCCCTTCCATTCGTCACAAAAACACTTGAACAAGTGTCCTCCTTTCTTACGCAGAACAACCTCTTGGACAACAATCAGTGTGGCTTCAAAAGTGGACACTCAACTGAGACTGCTCTGCTCTCAGTAATTGAAGCTCTGAGATTGGCAAGAGCAGCTTCCAAGTCCTCAGTTCTCTTCCTGCTGGATCTGTCTGCAGCCTTTGGCACAGTTAACCACCAGATCCTCCTGTCAATCCTAAAGGTGAAGGGGATCTCGGGAACTTCACTCCAGTGGTTCAAGTCTTATCTCTCGGGTAGGTCCTTTAGGGTGTCGTGGAGGGGTGAGGTGTCTATATCTAGCCACTGGTGTGCCTCAGGGCTCAGTGCTTGGACCACTTCTCTTCTCAATCTACATGACATCACTAGGATCTGTGATTCAGAAACATGGCTTTTACTACCACTGCTACGCTGATGACACACAACTCTACCTCTCATTCCAGCCTGATGATCCGACGGTAGCCGCTCGCATCTCAGCCTGCCTGACAGACATTTCTGACTGGATGAAGGTCCACCACCTTCAACTAAACCTTGCGAAGACAGAGCTACTTGTAATCCCGGCTAACCCAGCACTTAATCACAACTTCACCATTCAGCTAGGCTCGTCATAACTCCAAGATCAGCCAGGAACCTTGGAGTTGTAATTGATGACCAATTGAATTTCACAGACCACATTGCTAGCACTGCCCGGTCATGCAGATTTGCCTTGTACAACATCAGAAGGATCAGGCCCTTCCTATCAGAGCATGCTACACAACTCCTTGTTCAGGCGCTTGTTCTATCCAGACTGGACTATTGTAATGCTCTCCTGGCTGGTCTCCCAGCTTGCACTATCAAACCTCTGCAACTGATCAAGAATGCTGCAGCTAGAGTGGTCTTCAACGAGCCGAAGAGGGCACACGTCACTCCTCTCCTCACGAAATTGTACTGGTTGCCGGTTGCCGCTCGCATCAAATTCAAGTCACTGACGTTTGCCTACAGAACAACCACTGGCACTGCTCCCCTGTACCTGAACTCATTACTACAGACTTATGTGCCATCCAGAAACTTGCGCTCTGCAAGCGAGCGGCGTCTTGTGGTGCCATCTCAAAGAGGCACGAAATCTCTCTCTCGGACCTTTACTATGACTGTTCCCTGCTGGTGGAATGATCTGCCTAACCCAGCCAGAGCTGCTGAGTCCGTAGCCATTTTTAAGAAACTGCTGAAGACGTATCTTTTTCGGCAGCACTTGAGCACTTGATCCAGTACTACTAACACTTTCTTATCTATAAAAAAAAAAAAAAAAAAAAAAAAAATCATTGCGTTGGATTGTACTGTGAAGGGTCATAGCACTTACATACTGTTGTCCTACTGCTAGTTTAATTGCTTCTATTGTTTCTCATTTGTAAGTCGCTTTGGATAAAAGCGTCTGCTAAATGAATAAATGTAAATGTAAATGTTTAATTAGGGTTCGGCAGACGCGGCGGCGCACTCATTTGGATTTGTTTTTCTCTAACAGCTAAAATAACTTAGACCCTAATAGGCTACTCCGTAATTTTTTAGTTATACAGATAAGAGTAGAGTAGCCTACATCGTTCAAAACTGTACACTTTTATTCATATTAGGCTAACGACAAAAGTTTATCTGTCATCTCTGTCTCCGGGAACTGCGCTTCACAAAAATGAACCGAAAGCCATTTGCCTCCGCTCAGCCACGATAAGACATCGGCTATGTCTAAAGCCTTTAAATATTGAATACATGTTATCTGATTAGGTAATCCGTATGAAAACGAGAAGTGATCTACTCAGACATGTTTAGCTATCATGTGAGTGCTTCCCAATGAGGAACTGACAAGGGTGAAAATCTCGCTATAATTAAATGTAGTCTATGCTTAATTAAATTGTAAAAACAGTTCAGATGATTTATTTGTCGAAATGTTGCGATATTGTTTCATTTAAGTTCATCATTATTCTATAAATGTTATTTAGTTTAGCAGCAGCACCACGAAGCACTGTGGTTCGAGATTTATATAAACAAAATAATAATAATAATAATTCACAAATCGCATGCACCCTGGTTGTAAGGATCCAAAGATCCCCGTGGAATTTAACATTGAGTTGAACATTTTGTTCATGACAATAAATGAACATGCGTTTGAAGATTGTATTTAGTTTTGCTTGGAAAAAGCTGGCCCAAACCGAGGTAGCATTTTATTTCTTCAATATTTGAAATTAAATGTTTAGTAATAAAACTTTTATGACAGAAATATATGTAGCCTAAAGAATTAAATTCTTTCATTATCAACACTTGAATAGCCTAATGGTAATGTCTAGAATTAAGTGAGAATTGCGACTTCTCTTTGTTTTAAGTCGGTCTCAAACTCAGATCGCCTGTGGGGGGTTGGGGGTTCAGGAGGTGTTAAATGTTCTGTCTTTCAGACAGTTCCCGAGATAACAACAAAAGGTAGATGGGAAATAATTAGCGTAGCTGCTGTTCATAATATGAATGCATTTGATCTGATTTAACTGTAGTATAAAAGGTATGAGATGCATTATGTGAATGCTTGGCTAAAGAGATGCGTCTTTAATCTAGTTTTAAACTGGGAGAGCGAGTCTGAGCCTCGGACAATATCAGGAAGGCTATTCCAGAGTTTAGGAGCTAGATGTGAATACGCCCTCCCTCCTTTAGTGGACTTAGTTATCCTAGGTACGACCAGAAGCCTCGAATTTAGCGATCTTAAAGAGCGCGATGGATTGTAGGGCGATAGAAGATCCCTTAAATACACAGGAGCTAAACCATTTAGGGCTTTATAGGTCAGTAGCAATACTTTGTAATTGATACGGAACTTAATAGGTAACCAATGTAGAGATGATAAAATTGGTGTTATATGATCATATTTTCTTGACCTAGTAAGAACTCTAGCGGCTGCATTTTGGACTAACTGTAGCTTGTTTACTGAGGATGCAGGACAACCAGCTAATAAAGCATTACAGTAATCTAGTCTCGAGGTCATGAATGCATGAACTAACTTTTCTGCATCAGAAACAGAGAGCATGTTACGTAGCTTAGCAATGTTTCTAAGGTGGAAAAAGGCTGTTCTTGTGACATTTGAAATATGATTTTCAAAAGACAAGTTGCGGTCTAGTATAACACCCAGATCTTTTACTGTAGAGGATAAAGTAACAGGACATCCTTCTAGATTAAGGTTGTATTGTAAGAGGTTTTGTGGGCAGTTTTTTGGACCAATCAGTAATACCTCTGTTTTATCTGAATTTAATAGAAGAAAATTACACGTCATCCAATATTTTATATCTTTAACGCACTCTGTCATTTTAGATAATTTAGTGTTATCATCAGGTTGTGATGAAATATATAATTGAGTCATCAGCATAACAGTGGAAACTTATTCCATGTTTTCTTATAATATTACCAAGTGGCAACATATAAATTGAGAATAGCAGAGGGCCTAATACAGATCCTTGCGGCAATCCATAATTTACTGACGTTATCTTTGATTTTTCCCCATTTAAATGGACAAAATGGTAACGGTCTGATAGGTACGATCTAAACCAGCTTAATGCCTGTCCCTGAACACCAGTGTAATTTTGAAGTCGATCTAAGAGTATTTTATGATCTATAGTGTCGAACGCAGCACTAAGATCGATTAAAACTAGTATTGAGGTACACCCTTGGTCAGAAGCTAAAAGTAAATCATTTGTAATTTTAACGAGTGCAGTTTCTGTGCTATGATGTGGCCTGAATCCAGACTGAAACTTTTCATAGATATCGTTTTCTTGCAAGAAAGAGCACAATTGAGCACAATTGAAGTGTTCAATCCATTTGTTCCAACTGGTTTTGTAGAGTTTTAAAATGAGCAGTGTGTTTGTCAACAATTTGGCATTATCTAAACATGAACTATTGACGGAACACGTTCTTGCCAACTAAACGAATGCAAGTGAGCAGCAGATACAGAGCTCTTTTATTCGCGATCCACCTCGTTTTATTGTAAGGTGAATTCAACCAGGCATTCTGTGTCTTTGAAGCAACAAAGGCTAAATCATTTGTTAGGTTTTTTCGTGATTTGTATGACACACAGCGACATACAGTATTATCAGCTGTATGATGTGAAATGTTTAATTTCGAGAGAGACCCGGCACGCGCAGTGCAGGGAGACTAAATAAACTAAAATAAAAGGGATCCAGCGCGAGAGAGAAGCAAAGAAAAACGCATGATCTTAATTTATGTTGCTTTGAACTATTTTCGTTTTGTAGACTAGCCTACTGTTTTAATTGTTTATTTATCTGCAATTTCTTTGGAAATTTCTTTTAAAATGTTGCAAGAATAAGATTCTGTGTTTCTTACTAATAAACTCTAACTCGATGCAACCCTGTTTTAAATAAATAAACTGCCCCCGACACTTTATTTAAACCTTGAAATGTCCAGGATCTGTTTTTAAAAATTTATTTCTTTGCTATGGTGGGTACTATCAATGTCAGTCATCTCAATTTCGTGAATGATTCACAAAACAATAATTTAGCAGATTAAAGATTAGCTTCATAATTTTCATTTTCTGACCCGATCGGCTGACAATATTCCTTCATCAGTTTTGTCGTCAGTGCAGCAGCTCTACTGGAATGCAGCACATTTATGTTGTAATGTGCCATTGATAATTAAACAAAACGCTTTACTTTAATAAACAGTTATTTAAGCATCAAGAATGGTAAAACATAAACGCTATCGGCCAACAGCATGTAGGCTACAATGAGATTCGATCTCGGATCGCTTGAAACTCCGTGAAGCTCATGCTGTTGCGTTGTCCACAGAGCTATCGTCGGACCGCTGCGGAAATTACGTTTTATGCTCTTGCAAAGCCTCATTGATGTAGCCTAATATTTTTCTATTGCAATGTTTTGTGTTGAAATGTTTTCATTATTTATTAAATGTATTACATTTAATTTCAGTATTGTGATTATGAATTCGTTTAACTACATGTTTCACTTGAATTGATCTGCTACCACATTTCAATCTCAATTCCCGCGGCGGTGGTAAAAGTATTATTCTGGTTGAGTACCAACTGTAAATACTGCTACTGCAATTAGGCAAAGCAGCAACAGTGTGCATTCAGTGTTTTGTTGTTTTTGTGTCCTTCATTTTTAGTTGACTAGTCCAACTAATTCCTTCAAGTGAGTAAATGAATAATTTTGTTAAAGGTATAGCGGAGGATTTTCTTTTGGGTAGCCTATACTATTGGTCCACCTAAGTGTCAATCATTCTGGTGATATGTTTACGTAAGGCCGTTCACACGCTGGCGTGCGCTAAAAGCACAGGTTGGGCTTCCCACTGATGCCGCAGTCGCGAAGATTCTACTAGACAGGTAAAGTTTGTCATGCTATTTGGAGAAATCCATTTAAAATCACTGCTAGTAGGCGTTCCCTCTCGGGAGCAAATAGTGTTGCGCATGTGCATTTTTAAAAAAATTGGAGAGGGCGGGTCTTTTCTAAAATTAGGAAAGATCCTCCGCTATACCTTTAACATACATTTTTCAGGCTTATTTTAAAATAAAATAAAATCTAAAATTCATAGCACCACCTTGCAACAATTCAGAGCTAACCGTGTTTTTATGCCGAATAATATTCAACGGTGTGAATATTATGATGTGGCAAGTCTACCATGATTTTTTTAAATTGTGACCAAGTATTGAACTGAATTGATTCCCACCCCTACTAATTTGTTAATGTTAAAAAGTTTAACTTTTTTTTTAATGTTACCAAAAATATATATGTAAATAAGGATTTGAACCCTCATCCACTTGAATAAGTGAAAACTCTCCTGCACTAGATTTTTTTATATTTTGCATATTATTTATTTAAAACTTATTTGTTGTTAGTTTTTTTTTTTTTTTTTTTTTTTTTTTTTTTTTTGACCGTCATTGTCAGAGTGCTGGAACTGGTGGCTTGTTGCGACACCAGACAGAAGCCTTCAGCACTAGCAGGGCTTCTCCTGCTTGCGTTCACTGCTGCAGTTTAAAGACCGACAGGTGTGAGTAGAGGCTTTCTGAAAGGCTGTATTGATTGGGAGAGCACTCAGTCCTGCACCTCTTGCAGGAGAACAAATGCAAGGTTTAAGATTTGCAGAGGTGCCCTGGTGCACAGTACCTCTTCGGTAACATTTCACCATCGTGGGCAAAGACACATGGACCCACTCTGCTTTGGTCAGGGGCTTGGGGATAGTAGAACATGAGCCTGGAAAAATGCTGTCTTTAACATTACAATGCACCATCTGCCAACTCCCCAGCGACAAAAGCAAAAATGGCATTTCTCTTTGCTGAGCAAATCGAAACTGCAGCCCAGATTTACCTGGAGGCTTGGAAGCATTTGATGAAGTTGCCTCAGCACATCTTTGTTTTGTCTAGACAACAGACATTCACATCTAAAGGGGTTCATCCCTTGTTGCTTTCAAGTAGTTTGTTTTAAAAACAATAACTGTGGGGAATCACAAAACCGATTTTGAAGTTCTTCTGACCAGGGCTGGATTTAAAGCATGAGACTGCAGCCGAGGGAGTCAGTAATGCTTAACAGACCGACTTCCTGCCGGTCCCAAAACATCTCTGCCAGCACATGAAAGAATCCGCTCAATAAAATTACCTTTCTTCTCCCTCTTTGACGTGGTGCTTGAGAGCGTGCAGCATTCAGAGCCCGTCCCGCTGTGCTTGGGGCCTAAAGTGCATTCACCTAGCGGATCTCGGACACGTTGGTCCAGCAGGTGCTGCCCAGAGAGGGGCTGAAATTGCGCTCCCATTAGGGCAAAATTGATTTCTGTTTCAGTGTTTTTCATGCAATGTAACTGCAGCCAGTGGAGGCCCGGGGTCTGCAATCTATCTCTCGGCCCACACAGTACAGTTGAATTAATGGCCCCGGTGGCTAGAGAAAAGCATGCACAGGCCTCGGGTCGGCCATTTAACCACAGGGTGCTGTGCACAATGGATATGAATTCCCTTTAATACTGAAGATCAGCTTCTATAATTCCACAGCCTCCTTGCAGAAATGACCTCAGCAGAGGAGGGAAAGATTACCTGCCTCCAGCCAACTCTCACCATTACAGGCTTTTTTCCTTTTCTCATCTTTTTTCTGGCTCCAACAGAAACAAAAAAAGATGAATACACAGCTGGTGAGGAATGTGTATAATTTTGCAGTATTGAGGTTATCATTTCAAAGTGAAAATGTGCAAAATGAGTTTCTGAAGAATTCTGCAGGTTTTGTGCGGAGCGATCAGCTGATAGGATTCGATTGCTGGTCTCTTCTTGTCTCTCGGAAATACTTGATTGTAATTAGTCAGTTGTGGTATTCTTCACTGGAATATTCTTGTATAGTGACACTAAATTATAATTTATTAACTATAACTTGAACTATAATCAGCTGGTTTATGTAAATTGATAAAAATGTGTGTAGTGTAAGTGTAAACATGTTATTTCTTCATATTCATTTCTTGCTTCTACATATTTTTGTTGTCTTGAAATTACGTTTTACATAAAATGATTTCAAATGAAATCATGTTCATACTGTTCTGTGTATATATTTGCACCGGTCAACATTTGTTGTTGATTTATTTGTATAAAAACTGTATAAAATCACCACCCTTCATCCTCATGACAGACTCATCAGTTGAATAGCAGTCAGACAGCTCCACACATTAATCAATTGTCATATTTCCTTGCTTTATTTCCTGAAAATAACCAATTACATGTCTAATAGTTCTCCCTTTGTCAGAGAGCTTCTTAATTACCTCATAATCCTCGTAAAGTTAGTTGAATATGGTTAAACGCAGTATTTAATCTGCCGCCGTTTACCAATGTGACATTCTAGGATTCGAGATTAGAGGTTCATCATGCAGAGGAGCTTGATTTGAATCAGCTGTCAGTCAGAGTTATGAGGATTGAACACTGACAGCAGCTACGTACTGATCTGATATACATGGTCACATCAACGTGCACAAGGCACATTTTGTTTTTGGTGTATGTTAATGCTTATAAAATTGCTAGTAAAAAGCTCAAATTACATTAATGTAAACGCTTACCGTAATTTCCAAATGAGCTCTGGTTTCCTCCAACATAAGCTTTTGTTCATATCTGCTCATATGCTATACAACAGTTAGTTACAGTCCTCTAATCTGAAAGGTCGAGTAGCGTTCCAAGAGTGCTCACATTAGACTTTTTTTCTTTTTCTCATCTTTTTTTCTGGCTCCAACAGAAACAAAAAAGATGAACACACAGCTGTTGAGGAATGTGTATACGTTTGCAGTGTTGGTTAAATTTAAAAGTGAAAATGTTCAAACCGAGTTTCTGAACAATTCTGCAGGTTCTGTGCGGAGCGATCAGCTGATTTGATTTCTGGTCTCTTCCTGTCTCTCGGAAATACTTGATTGTAATTAATAAAAATGTGTGCAACAAACAGCACTGGGACTTTCCACAGTTTGTATCACTCCGCTTGTGTATTTGTGTTAGTGTTAAGGCCTAAGGTTCACACCAAGGGCGATAACTACAACCTTAATGATTTAGTCCACACCACAACTATAATGATAATGACATAGAGTCAAAAATATAATTGGAATCCCCTTCAGAACTGGTTATTGAACATAAAATAAACATGAGTGTTTTATAGCCTATATAACTGTTTATAGCCTGATATGCCACAGCATCGCCACAGATGAGTAGAGTTTTGCCTCAACTAACGCGCAAACTGCCGCAAATAAAACTGTAAGTCTCAGGCGTTCAACACATAATCATCTTAATTAAAAGTAGTGAGACTTAATCATCTTACCGGTGCAGATGTCGCTCTCTCCTATTGTGGTCTTTTATCTTGAAATTAGCTGATGATAAATAAAATGCAGCTCATATCCGTCCGTTGCGTTCATTGACATGAATTTGCATACAGTATAGCGCGGGAATGGAAGATCGCATATATATTAGTTTTGTGGAGATACAAGTGTAAATAAAACCGCTTTAAACGGTCTAGGTGATCAGATAGCTATCCGATCAGTAAAAACACATAAAGTAACGGTGTAAACAGACCCTTACACTTTCTCTTTCTGCAGTTATATAGTTACACCAGTAGGTACACCAGCTCTTACGGTCTTTAAGTCATTGAATCATTCAAAACAAGTGACTGTTTTTATGAGTCATTGAATCACTCTTTTAAATGGCTTGTTAAACAGTAAGTTTATCGATCAGATTTTAGTGAACTGACTGTAGCTTTTATACTTGAGTGAGAGTGTAGTGTTTGAGTTGAACACAATCCATAAACCACTCCGGTGGAAGTTCAGAAACTTTCAGATGACACATAACTCATATCTGCGTCTCTAAGTTTAATTGAATTTGAGGACCAGAACTTACTGTTTGTCCCTATCACCTTTTCTTCTTCAGTGTAAAGCTGGGCTAATTTAATGTGATTGCATTGAATATGTGCAGACGACAGTCTGATGTTTTCATAATGTCTCTGTTTCTCTCTGTAGGTTCAGCAGATTGATAGAGTGGTGGAGGTTGTGGACGAGGCTGTCAAAGGTCAGTCTCTTTCACACACACTCTGTCTTTCACACAAAACACTGTCTTTCTGTCTATGTGAAGGTATCTGTCTCACTGCTGCTCACAGTTCATGTTGACTTGTTTCTCGTCTCTCTGAAATGCTTATCATATCGTCATTTTCAAATGACTTGGGCTATTATTTGAGGAAGGTGACTATGCGTTTTATTTTACCTTTTTTGGTGATGAACTACTTTAGTGTTAAAAAACAAATTCTTAAATGGATTGTTGTTCTTGAAAGGATGCTTGAATGAGTAACAAATTCAAATGTACAAATGGCTGATGCATTCTATTCTATCCTGTCGCTGCACAATGACTGAAATATTTTCGACACGGTTTCTAAAAGTAATAGCAATGGCATTGTTGCAATGAAAGATGTTTCAATGGTATAATCAACACATGAACATGGTTTGTGAACATGGTAAAATCACTGTGCACTGGCATTGTTTCTCATTGTTGTAATATTTATATATGTGTGAACTACACACACACACACACACACACGGCCTAAAATTATTAGAACGGCAATTAAAATTTAGAATATTAGATATTATATTCTAGATATTATATAATATTATAATTATTTGATGAATAGAAAGTTACAAAGAACAGCATTTATCTGAAATAGAAAGCTTTTGTAACATTATACCTACCTTTCAACAATTTAGGGTCAGTAAGAGTTTTTTTTTTTTTTGGAAAGAAATTAGAGAAATTAAGTGATTTTATTCAGCAAGGATGCATTACATTGACATAGACATGTACTATGTTGCAAAAGCTTTCTATTTCAGATAAATGCTGTTCTTTTGAACTTTCTATTCATCAAAGAATCCTGAAAATAAATTGTACACAATTGCTTTCAACATTGATAATAATAATAATCAATGTTTCTTGTGCAGCAAATCGGCATATTAGAATGATTTCTGAAGGATCATGTGACACTGAAGACTGAAGTAATTGATCAGAGGAACAAATTACTTTTGTAATTAAGTTTTTCATTTTTAATACATTTGCAAAGATTTCAAACAAACTCCTTTCACATTGTCATTATGGGGTATTGATTGTAGAATTTTGAGAAAAAATAATGAATTTAATCCCCTTTGGAATAAGGCTGTTACCTAACAAAATGTGGAAAAAGTTAAGCTCTGTGAAT
The DNA here is from genome assembly GCF_949152265.1 of Phoxinus phoxinus. Taxonomy (NCBI): domain Eukaryota; kingdom Metazoa; phylum Chordata; class Actinopteri; order Cypriniformes; family Leuciscidae; genus Phoxinus; species Phoxinus phoxinus. The sequence goes on along the minus strand of NC_136885.1, from coordinate 9,158,274 downwards.
ACTTTCCGGATGCACTATACAGTATATATTATTTGGTGAATGGGTATCTTCATGCAAGTGACAAAAAAAGTGGGCAAAGACTGTTAGACATTTTATTAGATATATATTTTTTGAAAAATATTAGCTTTTAAAAATTATTATTATTATTTTAAACAATTTGACAATGTTCCACGTACAAAATGATTAATATCCCAGATCTTATTGCAACATTCTAAATGCATTCTGATCAACTTTAAAATCAGAACAACTGATACACCTGTTTGCTAATCAGATTCTGGTCAATTTCAAGTAATGGCCGTAAACTTAACTGGGTTTCGCATTATGGATGACCACAAGAAAGGGGACGTCTACAAAGGTATTTCCAATTGTTTTGAAGTACCAGTGGCCACTGTGCAAAGCATTATTAGAAAGTTCAAGGAGTTTGACATTATAAAAAAAGTTAGGAAGACCAGACATGTAGGAAGCCAAAAGTGACCCCTGCACTGGCTATCCTGAATAATCTGAGTAATGCTGCTACCAGCATTTCAAGGCAGACACTCCAGTGGACAATGCACAAGGATGGCCTCCATGGACACAGACCAAGGAGAGTTGTTTGGACAGTATGGATGCCTTTTTTTTGGAGAAAAATGAAGCATTCTACCCCAAGAACACCATCCCCACGACCAAGCATGGGGGTGGGAACAAAGCTTTGGGAGTGTTTTCAGCCAATGGGCCAGGCAACCTTTTAAAAGTACTGTAAATGACATCATGAAAAAGACTACATTAAGGTTCTGGAGCAAAACATCAGACAGTCTGCAGAAATACTTGGGCTGGGGATGCAGTAGACCTTCCAACAAAATTACGATCCAAAACACTCAGCAAAAGTGGTCAAGAAATGGTTGGCAGAGAACAATATCAACGTTTTGGATTGGCCAAGCCAGAGTCCAGACCTGAATCCAACTGAGAATCTGTGGAGAGAACTGAAGACCAGAGTGATGACAAGAAAGCCATCAAACTTTAAGGACCCGGAGATCTACTGTATGCAAAAGAAGAGTGGTCCAAATCCCGGTGGAAATGTGAGAAAAAAAAATGGTCACCAATTTAAAAAAAATTATTTGACAACTGTGATAAATGAAGGCCATTTTTTTCCCATTTGATCATTTTGATTATTGACATTTACATGTTTTGTCAATGTAAAAAAAAAAAGCTTATTCTTCATTTTTATCTTTACCACAATGTCTTCATTTCTTTTGTCACCTTTTGTGTCATTACCAGCCAGAAGATGCCTATCTGCAACCATAGTGTATGAATATCTATATTTGCTATAGACTTCAGGAGAAGATTTTGCTAATCCAACATAATACAACAAGATGACGATGTCTAACGTGACATTGTATATGTATGAATTCAATATTTCAGGCTTTTAAACTAACATTTTAATCACAAACCCAACACATTTTTGAAGTGAAGTGAGCAATAAAATCAGTTAAATCAACAATAGGGCAATAATATGCAAATGCCGTGACCAGTCTCATCTAGACCAGCGCAGCACACATAGCAAGGATTTTTATAGAATAGTAAGTGTTACTATTATTGAGTCAAATGTTGGCAAAAGAGATGAGTCTTTTGTGCATCCTTAAATACATTTTACTAGTTTTATGCTGTCGTATGGTCATGTTACAACTTTTCCAACCTATGGAATATTGTCACATTTCACTTGAATTCTTTTGGAGTAAATAAAGAAAAAAAAATATACAGTGTATCAATGAAACAAGACCACTTAACTGTGAGCATTAGGATGAGCTGACCACTGCTCTGCCTGTCCATTTGTCCAAACTACAGCAGCTTGAAAGAAGAAACGGTCCTTAACCCACAGCGACAGTCATTTAGCAGACACTTTTATCCAAAGCGACTTACAAATGAGGAATACAGAAAGCGAGTCATCATGAAAAAACGCAAGTAGTGCTCAAAACACAAAGTTTCAGACATTGCTTAGAGTAGCATAAGCCAGACAAGGAAGGGATTCAAAGAAAATGAAATATATATATATAATTTTTGTAAAAAAAAAATTATGAGGTTAAGTGATGTCTTCCAAAGTCTTCACGGATCTACCAAACGTTGTCACGGATTCTGCATTCTTGAATCAGGGTGGGGAGATCATTCCACCAGCATGGAACTGTGAATGAGAATGTTCTGGAGAGTGATTTTGTGCCTCTCTGTGATGGCTCATTGATCGATCGACGTGGGCTAATGCAGAGAAATGAAGAGAGGTGTGACGTGGGCCCTGTTGGGCTGGTTGAAGACAAGATGAGCTGCAGAGTTCTGAGTATGGGGTTATTATTGTTGCAATATTCCAAATAAATAGATTAATATTCACAAATAAATGTAAAGAGATTCACAAAAATGTATCGAATGCACAAATGAATAGATTAAGATCCACAAATAAATGTAAAGAGTTTCACAAAAAATTATAAAATTCACAAATAAATAAAATGAGATTTGCAAATAAATAAAATATTTACAAATGTTTTCTTATTTTACAAACACAACTCTGCCTGGCATTTATTTGTGAATCGGTTCCTGTGCATTTGTAAATCGCTGCACACATTTGTGAATCGGTTCCTGTGCATTTGTAAATCGCTGCACACATTTGTGAATCGGTTCCTGTGCATTTGTGAATCCCCTCACGCATTTGTGGATTTTGAAACACTTCTAGCGCAGACGTGCAGAGAAATCCACAAATAGGTGGACTCCACCCACCGCCTACTCAAGCCAATCAGATAACGGCCACATCGAGCTGGCCAATCGTAGCACGTTATCGCTTCAACCAATCACGTTAGGCTTTACACTCGGGGCGGGAAGTGGGAACTGACTGATTCTTGCATCAATGAAAGGAGCACTGGAGCGCAGTAGTAGCGCTGAACTGTGTGTGGTAAAAACACTCTGTTTTCAAAAGATTGTTGGAGTTTAAGGCCTCTTTATATTTCCATCAGGATACACTCAGGGAATTATGATAATCAGAGATCCCGAGCATCATGAACAGTCTCTACACCGGCAAGAGGCGCGACACAAATAGGCACTGTCTGTTCACTGCTGCCGCTGCAGTTTAAATCATGTAAAACTAGCATGTTTGAAATGTTAACACATATTCCCTATGTGACGTCTGCTTAGCTTTATATGCATAATCGTGCTCTTAACGGCTCTGATCGTAGCCTGCTTATTGACTAGTGCTGGTTACTTAAATCATATTTCGTGATAGTGTACTGGACGCGGGGCATTCATTGATTTGTTAAAATATGTTAACTTATGTCCTCAGTTGTATTGTGAATGTAATGCAGTACTGTTCTATATCGTGAATTAACCACAAGGGGGCACTAAAGTACTTGCTGTAAAGAACGCGTTTGGATTATAGTTTGTCCTATTAGTTTTGCCATACTGAGAAACTGAAGGCTGTCAGTCAGACCGTGAGAATGATGCGTCTGCTGCCGCTCACAATAAAATATGCTGAGAAACGGTTATTCATCTCATCTCATCTGTTCTTCTGAATGCAACGCTAGCTCCAATATAAAATCATAACACAACAATAGTAAACGGATGCCCGCACTTCTGATGTAGCGGCTACTTCACGCAATTAGGACAAATGTTTTTGCACATTCGCTTTGCCCAGTGTAGATTGCCTCGCACAGGGTAGACACGATGCATGACATTATACGATTTTGCCTTTTAAAGCACAATCACAGTGACAAATAGCAATATGATATAAATACATGTAATGTAGAATACCAAATATAAGCCCAAATGTATAAATACAAAAACATTTGTCCTAATTGCGTGAAGTAGCCGCTACATCAGAAGTGCGGGCATCCGTTTACTATCAATGACTGCCCCGCGTCCAGTACACTATCACGAAATATGATTTAAGTAACCAGCACTAGTCAATAAGCTACGATCAGAGCCGTTAAGAGCACGATTATGCATATAAAGCTAAGCAGACGTCACATAGGGAATGTGTGTTAACATTTCAAACATGCTAGTTTTACATGATTTAAACTGCAGCGGCAGCAGTGAACAGACAGTGCCTATTTGTGTCGCGCCTCTTGCCGGTGTAGAGACTGTTCATGATGCTCGGGATCTCTGATTATCATAATTCCCTGAGTGTATCCTGATGGAAATATAAAGAGGCCTTAAACTCCAACAATCTTTTGAAAACAGAGTGTTTTTACCACACACAGTTCAGCGCTACTACTGCGCTCCAGTGCTCCTTTCATTGATGCAAGAATCAGTCAGTTCCCACTTCCCGCCCCGAGTGTAAAGCCTAACGTGATTGGTTGAAGCGATAACGTGCTACGATTGGCCAGCTCGATGTGGCCGTTATCTGATTGGCTTGAGTAGGCGGTGGGTGGAGTCCACCTATTTGTGGATTTCTCTGCACGTCTGCGCTAGAAGTGTTTCAAAATCCACAAATGCGTGAGGGGATTCACAAATGCACAGGAACCGATTGACAAATGTGTGCAGCGATTTACAAATGCACAGGAACCGATTCACAAATAAATGCCAGGCAGAGTTGTGTTTGTAAAATAAGAAAACATTTGTAAATGTTTTATTTATTTGCAAATCTCATTTTATTTATTTGTGAATTTTATAATTTTTTGTGAAACTCTTTACATTTATTTGTGGATCTTAATCTATTCATTTGTGCATTCGATACATTTTTGTGAATCTCTTTACATTTATTTGTGAATATTAATCTATTTATTTGGAATATTGCAACAATAATAACCCCATATCTGAGACATTTGTAGAGGTTTAATTGCACATGATGGAAGTCCAGCCAGAAGTAATCCAGCCTAGAGATCTTCCTGATGTTGTGCAGTGCAAACCTGCATGATCGAGCTGTCTTTGCCATGTCGTCTTTGAAGTGAGAGTGCAATATAGCAGCAGTATATTTTAGAGGAGGAACAGATCCACATCACCAGCCTCAGTGCTCATTAGTGTTGCTCAGGATTGTTCATTCACTGCATGGCTACTTTTGAAGGGAAGGTGTGTGGAAGTTGTCATGTTACGCTACATTTATCATACTTTGAATGTGTAGCTGGTCACACTTAAAGTGTTGCTCAAATCCTAGTGCACTGCCTATACTACACATCTGTCCTTCACACTGAACACAATCCCAGAATGCACTGATATCAGCTCAGTGTAATGAATCAGTTCTGCTGTCACAGCAGCAGAAAACGGGACCTTCGATTGTCATTTCCATCCTGATGTGCTCTTTCAATGTGAAAAAGAGACACACTGTGCTCTTGAAATCTGCTCATCATTTTGCCGCAAACTTGGTGAAATATTTATCCAAGATTACAGATTAATGTTCAATTTTAGCATTTAATGAAATATATTTATGGCCAATAGTTATCTAATTTAAAATGGCACATTCAAATGTAGAGTAAATGTGATAATGCATTATGCTTCTTAGTGTAAACGTTAACATCAAACCTGATTTAAATAAATTGAGTATCAAGTATACTTCAAGCGATGAAATTTGTCAGTTGTAAAAGCTAAAAAAAACAATCAAAACTATTACTGTGGATTAATATAGTTCACATTAAATACACATTATGTACCACTATTTATCATTGCAGCCATAACTGAAGTCAGTCTTTTTTCTGGTATTTGTGCTAGTCTGGTTGTTTCCTACTATGTGCAGCTACTTCAAATCATTCGTGTCATATTTCCCCAGATGACAGAAATGAGAAAAAACATTTTTTTTATATATATATTATATTATATTATATTATAACCTGGGATAAACACAACTCAGTCCGGGGACCAGTTCTCCTCTGGCCAAACAAACGTACATTGTGTGATTGTGATTCCAGGCTGCATCACAAATCAGATTGTAGATTAATTTTATTTGATATCATTCAGAAAATGTAATCCAGATCCTTCTGCTTGATGATAGGGATACTGGAGGACAATGCCAGAAAGATGCTGCATGATAAGGTCATGGCTTTCTGTTTTGGAGCAGAGCAAACATTTCTCGATTTTCTTAACAGAGCATGAAAAAAAAGTGCTTCTAAAGTTATTCATAATTTGTAAGAATGTCTCAGTCTCAAGAACTTTTTTTGTTACTCATGTCACTCTTAATATACCTGGACGTTCTGTTCAGCTCCTGTGTGATGTCGTTGAGAGTATAGCATAATATCATACTTTTTACTCCTCTACATTTCATAAAAACATGTCATTCCTCAATATTTAGAACTGAAGAAATCCACTTGGGCAAACGATAATGTTACAACTCACTGATTCAAATGATCCATCCGAGCAAGTTTGAACAGTCAGAGTTATATAGGCTACTGTACAGTATTTGTTGCCCTTTAGTGGGGGAAAGAAGCAACATGCACATATTGGAAAGGGCTTACAGTAAATGAAACGGGCTTGGCTCTAGATAAAAACATTAGAGGATATAGTGCCAAATGATTTTAACTATGAATGGCCCTGAGTGGTTGAGGTGTGCACCGCTCCATTGTTTTGACGCGCTGCTCACTTTAAACTATCGAAATGGTAAAATGGTGCCACAATTGTCATTTTGTACAACCGGACTGCGGCCTGCTATTTGAGGATGCCTGCTATAATGATATGTTTTGTTATTTTCACTTTTATTTGCACACTTGAATGATCAGTAATGATCAGTAGTAGTTGTCAGTGTATAGAAAACAAATCCTTACCTGCAGATCAATACATATTAAGTGTCTGCATAATCTTTCGTAATTGACTAGCTGGCTACTTGACAATTAATAATTCATAATGATGTCAGACTGAGCTGTAACACTTTCAAGCTCTTTGTGTCTAGTACCCTATGCAGGAGGATGGTGTAGTGTAGCCTACATAAAATTGCGGAATAAATAAATAAACATTCACCGGTCAGTACTTTTTTTCACTTTTAATACTTAAGTACATTACAAATCAAGTGCTTTTGTACTTTTAGGGTGTGTTCACACTTGTAGTTCTCTTGGTTATTTTAGTCCAGAACAAAAAAGGATGATGATACATTTAGTCCTGGTTCGCTAAGCATTCACACTGTCATTTTAACACCAAACATAAAGTTAAAAAAAAGGCTTTTATGATTTATATTTTGCCATGGAGCTTGTTGAACATCCAATACAATGCTGTGTGCTGGGCTATATGTGCTCACATATGATGGCATGTAATGGAGCTGATAATTTAAGGATTTAAAACAGCAGCAGGAATCCCTCCGTCACACACACAAACGATGATCTGCTGTGAGGAGATGCGGTTCAGATGCCTGTACCCGACTGTGATGGGCAACATTGCGACTCTGACGAGAAAAAAACAGGAATGGTTGAGCATTCTGCCCTTTTTAGGGTTGCATCTTGTGACATCATGTCCTGTTTTTGGTTCGCTTGCAAGTCTTTGGTCCGCATTGCGTTTATATTTCAGTCAAACCGCACCAGTTTTTGAAAGCTTCTTCGGTGCGAACCAGGGTCCAGATGGCAGCAATCACATTTATTCAAATGAACCACACTAACTGAGCAATCGCACGAGTTCCTTTTAATCTAACCAAACCTACCAAGTGTGAACACACTCTTACTCAAGAGTAAAATTATAAAGGAGTACTTGATACTTTTACTGGAATACCTATTTTAATAACCTATTTTAATAGTTTATCTGTGCTATTACTAGGGCTGTAACGATTTACGATATTAAACCGAAATCGCAACACTCAGATCCTCGAACCTGTGTCGCGGTGTGAGAAGGCGCGCGCGTGAACTGCTCACCTCATAAACGAATCGAAACTTATATAGAAAGCTTGAAATACTTTTACTTGATTTAACGTTAATTCAAAACATAAAGAAATGGCTGCTTAGGCTAATTCGTAGGAAGTGTGCATTTCTCTATGCGCGTTCACTTTTTGGCAAGCGTCATTCCTGCGCTTGAGATGCGGGTCATGCGGAATAGGCAATATATTATTTGTGGTTTACAGCACAGACAGTAAGCCTCGGTTACCTCAGAAGAATTTTTAACATGCTCGAATCATCTCCACAATGGAGTATAGTTCTGTTTGTTTTTCAAAAGTATTTTGTTACAAGAAAACAGAGTTATAGCTTTAGCTATTTATTTATTTATTTATTTATTTGGCTTTTAAAATCCTCCCTCCTCGCAAGAATCGCGGTTTGTATCGAATCGTGGGTCAGAAATCGGGATACGAACCGAATCGTGGGTTTGCTGTATCGTTACAGCCCTAGCTATTACTCAGGTACTCGATTTGTGAACTTCGTCCACCACTGGTTATATCCTTATCTATATGTTTGCAAGTCTTAGTATGCGCATAACAGGATGCATAACAGTGAAATGATTCCGACTAAAATACATTTTGCTCAAATATTTCTTGTTAGAAATTAAATGGTTTAAATTTTAAACACAAATTATCATATTTATGAGAGCAGTAACAGTAAAGGGACTATTGTTAGATTAGCCTATATAATTGTAATTTAATTACGTTCAGATGTGTTCCTCATGTTGCGTACATGTTAACATATTGTGCTTTTGTTTTTGATTTATCATTTTTAATTTAGCCATTTTAAACTCTACTGTAAAAATGTAAGCAATCAGTAGGGGTGGGAATTTTCAGAGGCCCCATTATATGGAACTATCACAAAACGTAAGCCACATTACGATATTGTTGCGGATTTAAACAAAATCGCACTATTGTAATAACATATTTCTATATACTACCTTTTTTTAAATGCTAATGTCCCGAAGGAACTTTGTCCACACATTTTTATCTAATAAGATAATGTTCTCAGTCTTTTAATTCTTCATATCCATCTTCTTTGTCCATTCCTTGTTAAATATTTTACTTCCTCGTTTTTTAAATTAGTTGTCAAATAAAAAGGTTTGCACATTTCAGTTTATTTTTTTTATATAGGCAGTTTTACAAACAACAACCTTACTAACACCCTAATGAACAAGTCGAAGCAGCACATTTTACTGCTGCTGCTGTCTTTGTCAATCTGTTGTATTATGAACGAGTGCGCGGTGTAGATATGGCATTATATAGACAGCTTTTCTTTATTCTAATCGCGAGCGAAAGCTGCATCGTAGCTGGCTTGCATTAGGGCTGTCAAATTCAAATTTAAATATAGCTGCAAGCAGCAATCATCGGGGCCAAGCACAAGAAGAGGATAAGACATGCCAACATGGCTGGGAGTGTCAGACCAACTGCAGCAAGGAGCAATTGAAGACATTTAAAGATTAATTTAGGAGAAACGGCTTAAAAATCACATACATTAACTGAAAATATGATATCATGGATTATCACTTTCGACCAATAGGTGGCGTAGTTACAAAATTGATGTGATGTGGTTTGTGAAGTGACAATGACACATACAATGTTTGGTGTCAATATGTCAAGGCATTGCAGATATAAAGCCTGAATAGTCATTTTGGCATCATGCCTCAACTTAGCTGCTGCGACATACGGAAATGGTTTTGTCTATCAACACAAAATCCATAACTTTTACTTGGCACGGTCTGGAGATGACACGATCCGATTTTGGTGAAAATCGGACGTTCGGTTTAGGAGGAGTTCGAAAAAGTAGGTTTTAAAAGAAAATAAAGATGGCGGACAGGAAGTTTGGCTGACTATGGCAAAATGAATATCTATTTTCAGCGTAAACCAAGGAATCTATTAATATTAGTGTCATTACAATAGGCAAATGTAGTCAAAAGTTATTAGCAATGTTGTAAATAGAATTACAACTTTTGACCAAAAGGTGGCACTGTCTCGGAATCTTTTGAGTACCTTCAGGGCCTTGAACTAGACAAAAACATGGACAGAGCGTTCCATATTCAGAAATAAGCAGTTACACAGCGATCTAAGCGATCTTTACACCGTGTCCTAACTACACGCGATGCCGCAACACGCGATAAAAGGTACACACTTGCTGTCGCTGGAATTTTATCGCGTCGCGTGTAGTTAGGACACGGTGTTACACCGCTCACTGCCTGCGTGAGAGTAACAAATATTTCAATGAGCATTACAAGCGCAGAACTTATGGTAAAATAATGTAAAATACTCATTCGTTAGATGAAAATGAACTCCCTGAAAATATAATATACCCTGATACTTGGTTTCAGTGTTTCGATATAACATCACCACGCAATATATCGCAACAGTATGCTTTATTAAATGTATAATTAATAATTATCAAAATTAATATAAAATGCTAGTTGTATCCCTAATCATGAGCCAAGAATGCTTGAGAATTGTTGTGAATAAAGCGATTGCCCATGTTGTGGAGTGGACTGTGATTCGGGACCATGTCCAGCTGGTGTGAGTGTGTGCCGCAGTTCAGAGCTCTCGATGTCTCCTCATTGTTACTGCTGCCGCCAGAGGGATCTGGGAGTTCATTTCCATGATGTTATGCTTTTTGAAGGTGTGTGTGAACATGTGGATGGTTAAGCTCAGGGTTTCTCATTGTTCTTTTGCTCTAAACTAAAAGGAATCAGGATAATTCATGGCCACGTCTCATTATCTTCTCCGTCCGCTCCTTTCTTTCTCACTCGTCCTTATGCTCTCGACTCAGTCAGCATGCAGCAGACGCTCTCTCTCATGGCTACAACAGCTATAGGCATTCTGGGGAAATGACAGCTCGTGTCTCTTGTGGCCTAAAGTTAATGTGTGATTATGTTGGAATGGAATACAATCCTTTATTCTCTTTGGCATCAATCTGTATTCATGGCTTGCGGCATGATGATTCTGTGCCATTCCTTGTGTGTGACGCTGTGTTTGTGTTAAAGGTCACTCTGTGCGTCTGCTGGGTCAGAAGAAGGAGAAAGGGAAACGACTGGGTGGAGCGCGGCTGGATTTGCCCAAGATCAGAAAGAACCCGCTGATTGAAATAATTTCCATCAATACAGGGTAAGCTGTGTGCCGTACAAACATTCATGAACAATTCAGTCATCAGAGGATTCTGTTTCCAGCTGAATGATCACATTGACGTAGCGTGTGTTTGTAACTAATTAACCATATTTTGGGGATAAATTTGTACCCATAAGTGAGCTAAACCTTTCAAAATCCCCCCAAAACTCCCTTGTTTGTAAAAACAGTATACAAATTAATTCCTGTTGATGTTTGGTGTAATGACAGTATGAAGCCATCAACACTTACTGCTGGATTATAGATGCATTGTTTAAGCTGTTCATGTTTCTTTCATTAAGAATGAGGCTCCTCAGGCACTGATGGTTCTTTGCTAATGGTGACTTTGGTCGCTGATCTACAGCCTTGACTGATCTGGCTGAATCGAGAAGTGTTTTTACTCTTTCATCAGTACTGGAGCACGGTCCCACATCATATTTTGATGCTCTTTTTTGACACTGTTATGGATATATGGATAGGCTACTGTATAGGTTTGTTATTTACCTGTAGTGCAGAGTCGTTCATTGTTGACAAACAATAGAAATGCAAGTTTCTTTTCTACATTAAAATGGACTGTAGGTGAATATCTGGGCCATTCTACAGAATTTGTTCAAAGTCAGAGTTGGAAACGTCTTGAATTTTTTTTTCACAAGTTTTGTATGTATGCAACTTGTATAATTTCCAAGGTACACATTTCTAGTAATTGTGCAGTTAATTATAATATTGTATTTTCAGAAAGTTTTGGAATATTTTTCTTCTCCCCAAATTTGTCACTATCGAAACACAATAATACATACATTGATAAGAAACCTTAATACCTATTAGTATTTTGTTTACATCTACCTTGTAAATATATTCTTTGCTATTTAAAAAAAAAAAAAAGTTCACCGGTAAATCAATAGCAATTTTAACAATATTTCAAGTGTAATTTATAAGATTTGTTGTATTTTGAACCCAATCTTCCTTTGTAAAAGGCATTACGTTAATCATACTGATTTCAAAGTTAAGGATTCATTAGTTTGAATATACATTGAACCAAACAATAACATAGTTAATAATTCAGTATACTTTATTTTAGACAAAACATCCATGTTTCGGTCGTGATGGCACATTTTCTGTAGTGACAGTAATGTTTTGGTAGCGACCAAATCACGTTACATAATTTTAACTTGAACACATAAAACATACTAAGATACTATTGATTTGCATAACTGTACTAAAATGTAGTTTATTTCCCCCCAAATGATTGTGTTCCCTTTTATCACTACCAAAACAATGATGACATGTTTCGGCATGACTGTTTCGGTGTTCAAGTCAAGTCGTCATCATTTATATAGCGCTTTTAACAATGTAGATTGTTTCGAAGCTGCTTTACAGAGGGATAATTTATTAAATTAGGGGCCGTTAAGACGACACCGTTCTCTCTGCACAAACTTTAAACGCGAACCTGTGAGAAACGCTGATGGCGCTCACGTGCGCATCAATAATTAATTCTATAGTTATGTGCATTGGAATATATGTGCGCATGTTTGTAATTCTCTACAAACCAAGCCTTAAACTACTTGTCCTGCCTATAAATTTTATAAATTATTTTATTTTATTTTATCACTACGGGGTCAATACGCAAATTTTCCACAACGCTTTATCTGTAGAGTGGTAAAGGGATCCTCCATAGACAGAGGGTAGTTGGCACTTCAGCACTGCGTTGTCATCGGGTCCAGGCGAAGGTCCTTCCTCAGATCTGGATACGGCCTGGATCCGGCAGGCTGCGGGAAAACCTCGGGATAAACAAAGACAATAAAATTAGCGTAGATGCCATTCTTCTTATGATGTAACGAGTACATCAGGATTTAAGGGAAGTGTTCCCAATTTCCCAATGCAGCCTAACATTGAGTTATAGAAGTCTATAATGCATTGTGAATGCTAGGTCAAAGAGATGTGTCTTTAATCTAGAGTGTGTCTGCTTCCCGGACAATGGTAGGAAGACTGTTTCAAAGTTTTGGTGCTAAATAAGAAAAGGATCTATCGCCAGCAGTCGATTTTGATATTCTAGGTATTATTAACTGGCCGGAATTTTGAGATCGCAATAGACGTGAAGGACTATAATGCGTTAAGAGCTCGCTCAAGTACTGCGGAACTAAACCATTTAGTGCTTTGTAAGTAATCAGCCATATTAAAAAAAATATACAATGTTTAATATGCAGCCAATGCAGTGTTGACAGAACGGGGCTAATATGGTCATACTTCCTGGTTCTGGTAAGAACTCGAGCTGCTGCGTTTTGAACTAGCTGTAGTTTGTTTATTAAGCGTGCAGGGCAACCACCCAGTAGAACATTACAATAATCTAGCCTTGAGGTCATAAACACATGAAGTAATTGTTCCGAATTTGTCAATGAGAGCATATGGCGGAATTTAGATATATTTTTAAGATGGAAAAAATTGTTTTTTTAACATCACCACTTTCGTGACTTTCAAATGAAAGATTGGTATCAAAGAGCAAACCCAGGTTCCTAACCGACGACGAAGACTTAACAGAGCAGCCATCAAGTGTTAGACAGTATTCTAGGTTATTACGTGTGAAGGTTTTTTGTCCAATAATTAGAATCTCTGTTTTTTCTGAATTTAGTAGTAGGAAATTACTAGTCATCCAATTTTTTTATATCAGCTATGCATTCCGTTAATTTTGTGAATTGGTAAGTTTCGTTAGGTTTTGAAGAAATATACAGCTGAGTATCGTCGGCATATCAGTGAAAGCTAATTCCATGTTTCCTAATGATATCTCCTAATGGTAGCATGTACAGAGTGAACAGCAGCGGTCCTAGTACTGAGCCTTGTGGTACGCCATACTGAACTTGTGATTGATAAGACATCTCTTCATTTACTGCTACAAACTGATAACAGTCAGATAAGTATGATTTAAACCATGCTAGTGCAATTCCACTAATGCCAACATAATGTTCGAGTCTATTTAACCCTCTGGAGTCTAAGGTGTTTTTGGGGTCCTTGAGATGTTTTGACATGACCTGATATTTGTATTTTTTTCAGTTGCTTATAAACATATTAATGGCAAAGGTGTAATTACACTCTATTTAGCACGAACGTGTCTATCATAATATGTGAGCAACATGCATGTACATGTTTGCATTTTTGAGAGAATATTATTTATGCATGGTTATTCAAAAAACTAAAACTTAAGTTGTCTGATATAAGACCACAAACGACAAACTTCACATATTCCCACAATACTTTTGACTAATGGGTGCTGTCGGCTAAAGTGTTTACTTTAAAATGATCTGAAAATCATCCGGGCTAATCGTTCACATTAAACAATAGATTGATTTAAATTTTGTAAGACACTTTTTGTTTGGAAAGGCAATATGCAGGTGGGCGTGAATGATCCAACAAGGTCATGAATAATGTCCTCATTCCCACCTGGAGAAGACAAAGAGCTGCTAATGCTGCATACTAATGAGCAATTCATAGGTGTCACTGAGCCACAAGATGCAAAGACAACACACACACACATATACACACACATATATATATATATATATATATATATATATATATATATATATATATACATACATACATACATACATACATACATACATACATACACACATACACACATACACACATACACACATACACACATACACACATACACACATACACACATATATATATATATATATATATAACTACAGAATTGGTTCAGAGTTGGAAACATCTTGAAAAAAGTGTATTTTTCCACAAACTGTGTATGCTTGCAAATTGTATAATATCCAAGGTAAACATTTCTAGTAATTGTGCAGTTAATTCTCATTCGTATTTTCAGAAAGTTTTGGATGTAGGCTATCCTCTCCCCAAATTTGTCACTAATAAAACACAAAAATAATTTAAAGACAAGGCTTATATTGATATTTTAAGATTTTGTTTGCACCTTGTAAATTAGGTTTTGATGTGGCAGTAAAAACTTTATAATATATCCAAAACGAAATGTTGTCTTTCATATTTAGTCTGTAACATATTGTCTTTTATAGGCTAATATATAGTAGGGCATAAATGTTAATTTGCAGTTTAATATGTTGCTTATCCAAAGACATTTTATTTCAACGTATTCAGTCGATTTTTACTCATCTCAGTAGGCAATATAGATAGTTTCATTCACACACAGACACGCGCGATCTGTAGCAGCTAAACAACAACATGCGTCTGTGCCGTTCATTCATTCAAACACAGAAACGCGATTCAAATTTAAACAGTCTTTTGCGGTTTACAGACACCATTTCATATCGCGATTAGAACAAAGCACTTACTGATGATCTGCAGCTGGACCCGTTGTTCGGCTACTCCAGCACGTTTGAGGTAAAATTTCCAGGATTATCACGATATTATTATTCCTCACAGCGAGTGTGTTATCCAGCTGTTGTGGGCGTTGACTGGTTTGCATGTGTTGCTTCAGATCTGCGTTTGAATAGCGCGCACTCTCGATGGGCGTGTCACATTAGCAGAGTAATGAGCTGCCAGAACGATAATGAGACCGGCTGATCTCTCGCTCTTTATATATAGATTACATAAACAGAGAATATTTCTTTTAGTTTTGAATTAGATAATTTAAAACTACACACTTAAATGATTACAGAGATATATAGCTCATGTCTGAGTGAATAGTATTCGCTGAGTTTTGTTTGAGTTTAGAGAAGTGCTTCAGAAAAAAAGTTCACGAAGACGGAGAGGCAGAAAGCACTCCCTGTTTACTTTCTTTATTTTACAAAAGCACAATGTTCGATTTCGATTGTAAGTGGACACATAAAAAAGTAGACATTTAACAGCTTATTTTTTCATATTTCTTAAGGCTGTATGACCAAAACTGACGGAGTATTTTAGGTCTATTTTGCTGCTATGTAAAAAAAAAACGAGCAAAACGCGCCCACGCGTTTGCCGACCTCAGGGGGTTAAAAGGATGTTGTGGTCAATGGTGTCAAATGCAGCACTAAGATCAAGTAACACTAATAAAGAGATACAACCACGATCGGATGATAAGAGCAAATAATTTGTGACCTTAACGAGAGCTGTCTCGGTACTATGGTACGGTCTAAATCCAGACTGAAAATCCTCGCAGATATCATTTCTTTCAAGAAAGGAACACAGTTGTGAGGACACTGCTTTTTCTAGTATCTTTGACCGAAAAGGTAGATTCGAAATCGGCCTGTAATTGACTCATTTTGTAGGATCAAGTTGCGTTTTTTTAACAAGCAGTTTAAGATCAGCGTCTTACGTCAGCAGCGTCACTGTGGAGTCCTGAACGCAGATTCACAACAGACCCGGGAGAGAATACAATGCTGAATAAAGTCTTATTTTGTGTTATTTTTGGACCAAAAAGTATTTTCGATGCTTCAAAAACTTCTAACTAACCCACTGATGTCACATGGACTACTGTGATGATGTTTTTATTACCTTTCTGGACATGGACAGTATACCGTATATACATTTTCAATGGAGGGACAGAAAGCTCTCGGACTAAATCTAAAATATCTTAAACTGTGTTCCGAAGATGAAGGAGGAGGTCTTATGGGCTTAGAACGACATGAGGGTGAGTCATTAATGACATTATTTTCATTTTTGGGTGAACTAACCCTTTAAAGGTTTTTGGTACATATCTTAGAGACAAAGATGAATTATTGATATTAAGAAGAGGATCTATGACATCTGTAAGCATCTTTTTCAGCAGCTTAGTCCGTATAAGGTCTAACATACAAGTTGTCGATTTAGATGATTTGACGGTTTGCAAAATTCTTCCTCTCCTATAGCAATGAATGAATCAAATGTTCCCTCAGAGAGACTACAATGCACGTCCTGAGGCGATACTGTATTAGACGGTTGCATAGTTATAATTTTGTCCCTGATATTATCGATCTTATAAGTGAAGTTCACAAAGTCATTGCTGCTGAACAAGACCACAGGGAGATGCCAAAGGATTGCATATAGCTACTATACATTAGTGTTGTCACGATACTAGAATTTCTAACTTCGATACGATACCTTGAAAAATATCGATATTCGATACCAGTTTCGATACCACTGAGAAAAAAACTGCCACAATATTAAGGGGATATTTTTATTTAAAGCTAAATATAACAAGTCTAGAACATGACAATGAGGTATATTTTACATGAACAAAAATGTCCTGAGTTCTACAGTATCGGTTAATATTTTTTAATTGGACCAGGGCTAACATGACCCGTTGTATTTGTATAACCTACTGTTATCAAAGATTAAAATATAGCCTACTGTAACAAAAAAGCACTTAACAGTATCAAATTGGAGGATAGAGTGTCAGTAATGTATAATAATAAGATTAAACATTCAATTTTCAGTTAAAGGCATTTCATTATTGAATTCAGAGATGCCATTGTCTAGCTGTTTAGTTTAATTAATATCTGTGTAATCAAATTGATGATAATCGCTAATGAAGGCAAATTGCAGAATTAAATAATAATTTTCTGAATAAAGTTAAATAGGCACAAGTTAATCTACATTTGACCACAGTTCAAATATTTACTTGTCTAAGATTCCTCAGTCAGATTACCGGTATGTTAACTTTAAGAATTACGGTGAAAAAACGAAACACAGACTCATATCAACAACAATACTAGGCCATCTTGGTTAATGTTTCAGAAAAGTTCAAATGAGAAGAGTTTCCTTTAGGATTTTTTTAGCAGTGGGGAAAGGTCTGTCCAAACAACACACACCCCTGATGCTGAGCGTAGCCTATGCTTGCTAAATGGTACCCCTGGAGCCTGTTCCTTAAGTCTGTTTTCACCTATAAAATAATTTTAAAAAATGAGTGATGTGAGGGATTATTGATTGTCAAACAATCTTTTGGGTGCCCGCTCGCAGTGTGAAGCGCGTCTGCGCTATTCTCTGACATGCCCGTTCGCGGTGTGTAGCGCGTGTCCACGCTATTCTCCGTCTTTGACATGCCCGCTCGCGGTGTTTTTACGCATGTCCGCGCTATTCTCCGACATGCCCGCTCGCGGTGTTCTTTATCAATCAACCAAAGCCGGTCGCGGGGGCGCCGCCCTCGCCATCTTTCCATTCATTTCACTTTTGCTATGTAACCAGAGCGAATGAGACGAGTGCGTCACGTGTGGTGTTTGTCAACGCGCCTTTGGAGAGAAGTGAAAGTGACCGCTCGGCTAGTATCGATACTTCAGGAAATTAGTATTGGTACCGTTCAAATATTTCAGTATCGATATTTATCGAAATATTGATATTTTTGACAACACTACTATACATTCCATTCAGATACATTCAGAATTGTTAAACGCCAAAATGCAAATGAAAAATAAAAACATCCTGAATGTGTGGAGACTGGGCTGGGCGATTAGGGATGGGAATCGAGAACCGATTCTTCTTCAGAACCGGTGCCCAGTGAATCAATTCCTTGGAACCGTTAGCATGCCTGCGTATCGATTCCGCGTATCGGTTCCGCTCGTTGCAAATGTGTCATGACGTCACACACGCGCTGCATTGTTTTGATTCAGAACGCGGCAAACATGGCAGAGGCAGAAGTTCGACACTGAAGTATAATGAGGCCTTTAACGGGACGCCACGTTGCTTTCCGACCAGCCATCTCGTGCTGTCTCACACACATTCACTCGCACACATACATACGCACGCACTCATTCTCATGCGTGCGCGCACACACACACTTGCGCACACACACTCTCTCGCGCTCACTCACTCACGCACACATGCTCACTCACACACACGCGCGTGCACATACACACTCACTCACTAGCGCTCACACACTATCTCGCGCTCACGCACACACTCGCTCACTCACTAGCGCACACACACTCTCTCGCGCTCACACACGCACTCTCTCGCGCTCACTTACTCACACACAAACGCACACATGCTCACACACACACACACACACACACACACACGCACACTCACTTTGAGAAGTAGCTCACCTATACTTTTAGATTTGTTCTGAGGTTGCTACACATCATTTGTGTATAGGCTATGTGCTCTGTGCTGTGTCTTCTGATCAGATATTAAAGCGAGTTAATACAAACAAACAAATTTGTACTTATTCCCTCACCCGATGAGAATCGATAAGTAATCGGATCGATAAGCAATATCGATAATGGAATCGGAATAGTTAAATCCTTATCAATTCCCATCTCTATGGGTGATAAAACCATAACGATAATTATCGCGATATAATTTTTCTCGATAAAACAATATCAAGAGTTTGATAAATGTTCGATAAGGTTTATGCGCCAAAAGCGGAACGAAACTTATTGGAACCGCGCGCCAGACGGACCGTTTATCCGCTCGGCTCAAAGTCCAAACGGCAGCGCGAGCTCACTAGCGGATACGTTTACTCTGATCGGTCTCGGTCACAGGATCCAGCTATTATCTGTGGTTATCATGATCTAAATGCATGATGCTGGATGACCAATTGTTAATTTTAATAAAACTCAAACAGTCATATTACATTTTACCAAATAAAAATTAGCACATGCAGAAACTAAGAAATTATTTTTCTATTAAGATATTTATTTAGTTAAGAAAAAAAATTACAAATGTTTGAATGTTCTACCTCAGATTTGTGAATGTTCCCCTGTTTGGCAAGTGTTTGTCATGATATGTTCTGACAATAAAGAGTAGTTTAAAACCACAACGCTCTGGTTTCTACAACTTTTACTTACGAGAAAATCTGCCTTTAAACTTGAAAGAAATAAAGATTTGACATTTATCGTGATAATTATCGATATCGACTGATATATTAAAAAAATATCGTGATCATTTTTTTTGCCCATATCGCCCAGCCCTAGTGGAGACTCTGTGATCTGAAGCGGGTTGATGTCATCAGTGAACTGTTCCTCTGTCCGAATCATGTCTGTTTGGTGCATTGATGCCCATGTGTACATACTAGACACCACTGATCCTCACAAACTTCTCCAAAACACTCTTTCTCAGTGAGCATCTGTTATAAACACTCACAGTACAACTATTTTCATGCAAAAATACGATTTTATTGCGATCAGTGAGCCAAGAGCGCACATACAGTTTGTTTAGGCATGAATAATAATGGACTCGTGCATGCCTAATGTACGACTCTTTATGTTACTGTAATCATCTTTACCTTCATTACAATCATTATCCATCAAAACTTTATTAGCTACACTGTTTTTTTTTTCTATCCAACTGAGAAATGTAGTTTGCGTATCCTATGTTAATGAAGCAGTTGGGTGTCTTGAGCTTCTGTTCAGTCTGTTTCACACAGCGCGATGAGAAACTGCTTGGGCTCCTCCGAAACAATAACAGAATACGTACAAGAGGGGCAGTGGTTTGTTAATTTTTAATTTAAAGTATTTATAATACAATTTATTAATTAGATTAATACATTTAAATAAATTTTTCGTTATCTCACAACCCCCCGTTTGAGAACCACTGCTATAGATTTACGTTTAAGGTCATTGGAATTGGTCTAGATTTAGTTACTTGTAATTATGCATAAGTTACTGTTATTTCTATACCAAGTACAAGTAATGTTTTACTGGGGCACAGTGGTATTTTACTGGGGCTCGTTCATCAGTGGTCTATCAATGCCCTTGGTTGAATCCCAACATGATGTTCTGCTGATGGTGAAGCATGGAAGAGTGTGCCATTAGCGTCACCAAACAGAACTGCAAAAAATATGCCACTCTCCCGGTCTTCCATTGGTTGGGAGTTGGTGTTATAATTAGAGATGTACCGATTACCATTTTCTAGGCCGATTCCGATTTTTCTAACCCAGGGTCCCTGCGGATCCTTAAAAAGTCTTAAAAGGTCTTAAATTCGATTTTTTAAATTTAAGGCCATAAAAAGTCTTAGTCTTATTTTTACTTATGAAAAGTCTTATTTTTACCTATGAAAAGTCTTAAATTTTAGATGACACTTTGACTTAGACGTATCTAAATACTTTCCAAATGAAAACTATCTAATTAGCGTAAGTATAATTTTTTTATTATTCTATCTTCGTGGATTTGCTTGTTCACGTGACAATTCGCGTCATTTACAGCAGCGTATTAGCCTGCGTCTGTCTCCTGCACGCGAGAGGAGAGGATAAGAGAACGAGTAAATGTCAGTTCAATAGTAAGTTCATTCTTTGTGCTTAGGATTGTCTATGAACTATGATGATATTGTAATCATTGTAAACTACGTACGAGGCACTGCGAGTGCGAGCTGACATCGCATTTGTCTCTCATGCTTTCACTGCGTGATGTGTCAGTGCAGTTATGTCCCCAAATTAGTTTTTGTCTTATCATATTTATATCATATTATGTTGTGATATTACAAGCAAGAGTTCCGTTTTCCTGTGCACAATTGCAAATGTGCTATTTATTTTATACAACAGTTAAATTAACAATAAAGTTAACATTGTGTGTTACTTTTTATATTGTCAATGTTTTGTTTCCCCCTTTATTTCGCCGACGAGAATTTCATAATGAAACTGTAGTCCAACAGACAGCGATTATTTTTTTAAAAACTGAAATCCGCGTTTTGAACGAATCATTTGATTCAATGAATGAATCGGCCGTTTGAACAAATCTGTTGAATAAATGACTCCAACAGCTCGCTTATTAAGACAGTGACTTACTGCCACCTACTGGCGGGTTTAGTTTCATATTTAAAGTACCCTTTAATTAAAATGTTAAAATTATAAATCATTTCATATTTAAATATTGAATAGCTTTATTTATGCAATTGTAAATTAAGTGTAAATATTGTCACCTCTGCACTGCAAGGATGGATTTTAATTTAATTATTTAATTTGACAGTGGTACTGTATTATTGTAATATAATTTAATTTGAATGTTAGAATTTGACATAAAAGGTGATGCATACCTCTAAGTACGTTTAGAAATAATTTCCATATTTAGGTGAAAATGCCCCTGGAAATCAATTTAAGGTGGCAAATATTGCCCCTTAATAACATTTTTAATTTCAGTCACTACTGTAAACTGACCACTGCATAGAATATGTTAAATATTAATATCTTCGTGAGTCTAATATCAACAGGCCTAAACCAGCGCATGGTACCAGTACAAATTCAGTAAAATATCATCTAATTATTATCAACAAAACTTTGAAAATATCGAGATATATTTTTGTTAATATTGCACACCCCTAATGTACGGTATTAATTTTGATTTCCTCAGGTCTTAAAAAGGTCTTAAAAAGCCTTACATTTTACTTTAAAAAATGTGCAGATACCCTGTAACCACTTTACAGCACACATAAATATTTATATTCTATCTTTTCTTTGCATAGACCATAGAACATTTTATGAACCGATAATCGCTATAAAATAGAACTATATAAATGACTCCTGGTGTGGGAAATTAAAATTTAATAAAAATAAAATAAACCTTATACTGTATATTATGACTAGTTTACTCGTTTTTATTTTTATAAAACATTATATACTTTTATCCAAACTGAATAATAAAAACAAGTTTAAATGGGTACATTTTCTATAAATATTCTTCATTTTCTTTTCTGACATAGCCTACTCCAGTTCTTGTTAAAACACACTAGACATGCAAATTCTGTGCATTTTGGGCACTTTTTGTGTGAAATCATATTTATTTTGTCCATCAAAAGTGTGCTTTCACTTTAATTGACCGTGAGCAGCGCAGCAAAAATAGACTCTGCGCCGAAAGCCCCGCTTCACTGCTGCTCATGCGTCGTTCCTGCTCCCTGTGTGAACACACTCATTGATTAACATGCATGCAGACAAAAACCACGCCGCTCACGCTTGCGGTGTGAAACGGCCAATTCCGGTCACCAGTCGATCAATCGGTGCATCTCTAGTTATAATGTCATCCTAAATAGTCATTAGGGCTTTTCACACTTGAAGTAGTTAACCCTGGGCCATTCTAAACCCCGGTAAAGGGAATCCTGGGTATCTTGCTTCACGTTTCACACTGGTCATTATTAACGCAGGGTTAACGATTAATCCTGGGTATTCATAAGCTGACGTTTTACATTGTACATTCCTAAACCCTGGGTTAACCTTCTTATTTGCATATTTGCGGTTTCATTGATTGGATGAACGCAGCACGTGACCTGTTTACATAAAAGCTCTAGCTTTGCACATCCTCGTATTGCCAACTGTACTATTATCAAGTTTATACTGAATGGAAATTTTGGAATATAAAGGTTAGAATGAAACTTGTAAGAAAAAAATGATGTGGACGTCGAAGATCTCAAAAATGAAGTTTATTACAGTAAAGTAGTGGCAAGGTACACAAACGCACCTTGGGTTCACCGGTGTCAGAATGAACCCAGAACATCCAAATCTCAAACCTTTTATCCTAATACAGTTTACAACTCTTAATGTAAATTAAGTTGCTCTTATTGTGACAGCGGTGGTCTGTATGTTAATGAAGTTGAGACACCCATTCTCATTCTACAATTGATTACCATTTGTTCAGGATTTGATCAACCCAAATGGTCAACTCTTAATGTAAATGAAATCAGAACAGCAAAAGGTTTAGGTGATACAATCTATCTGAAGTGATCACATCTTTGATCTTGTGTTGAAACAGAACGGTCAAATGTTTAAGGTGTCATGAAGCTATTTGAAGTCCCTGTAATCAAAATGGTGGTTGGTTGCCCTCTGTGATATTTACATATTACTGAGATTGAATGTAGTTGTCTCTATATGATAATTAAGCTCTTTTAAGTGAAGGAACATTTTGATATAAATGTATATATTGGAGTGGAAGTTGGATCGGGGCAGACTATAATTTCTTACAAACTCTTCATTCATATTGTTGCATTTTTTTCTTCTCAAACGCTGAATTTACTGTTATGCAGTGTACAGTGTTTCTGTGACCGTTCATAGTTCCTACGAGTATGCGATTGGTTTTCTGTTGCTTAACATCCAGCGGTAACATTCTAACACTACGAGCACACTATGTAGCCAGTGCATCAGTATTATAATATCATGACAGTGGAATTTGATGTAGTCAAAACTCTGCTTGCATATTTCAAGGGGTCATGGGTAATATTGACCCCAGAACATACACAGATACATACTTTTACTGTAATTCTGCCACAAATAATGTCCATCTCTAACAGTAGCCGCGTTTCCATTACCGTTCAAGTTGCGCAAATTGAAATTGCGAATTGAAAATGCGCTCAATGGAAACGCAAAAACTCCCATTTATTGCAAAAAAAATTTTACGCTCGCATGGTGTTTTTTCAGGCAATTCGAAAAATAAATATTTCGCAAAACGGCAATGGAAACCGTTTTTGCGCATTTACAGTCCCCTGACTTAGAATGCGCCGTGTGTTCGGACAGCATACGAGACAGTTGTTTATTAAATTCATAAAAGAAAAAATAATAATAATGGAATACTGGATTCTAAAACTCAAAGAAATGCCACAATCAAGAGCTTGAAGCAGAAATGAGGGAGAAACACCCAGAAACTCCTCATATGTGCTGCTCACAGTTACCTTACCATTAATGCTTTGAATAACACACATACGTCTCCTTCCATTAATAATAATAATGGCCAGTGCGGTGGCTAGGGTATATAAACCTACCAACGTCCGTTGCCATGCTTTTTTAAATGACTTATCGCGAGAGGAAAAAAAAATGTTTTAGTCGCATAATATCAGTCAATGGAAACGCCGTTATTTCGCCGCCATTCGTTTTTTTATTGATATGTAGAAAAAAAGCGCAAAAGTTTTGCGCAAATCTGTAATGGAAACGCGGCTACTGTCATAACAGCATTGCTTAGTGGTTTTAGCACGCAGTGATCCTGATCTTGTGTGAGATGTTTGGCAGAGTTTGTTCACATTGACCGTATGAGTTTTATGTTGCTGAACATGACCTTCAGTAAACTGACAGCCAGACCTGAGCTTTCAACACACCATAGACCATTTTGATGTATTCATCAGTGTCATATTGTTTGTGTCACTGACAGATTCTTAATCATTGACATCCAGTGGTGTCAATGCTGCAGAAGAAACCTGAGCGCCGTCGGTCCCTCGTTTGCAGGCCTCCAGAGGTCCATCCTCTGCCGCTTCTAATCTGCCTGTTTGTTCGACAGAATTCAACAAATTCCCCAGCATGACGGTGGCTTAATTAGAAACTCGCTGCTTAGTGCCAGTTAGAAGCAAATGAGATGCAAATGTTAACACCTCGAGACGCGGAGGAGAGTCATCCTGGCAGGAGAACATGCTGTTTGGGGACTTTGTGACTTTCTGCTGGGTTTTTCTGTACAGCGAAGTTTGTATATTACTGAGGACTTTCTCCTGAGGATTTTCTCAACAAATACTGTCGGAGCAAAGTGTAGCTGCTAGTCGTGTGTTTGAGGTCGTTTATTGAAGGAAATTAATTATCTTTCTCATACATATTGTCTTAAAGAGCTCTAGCCCTTCACTATTAGCCTGATGTTAATTTAGGAGCTACCCCATGTGAGGATCCTGAGCTCTTCTCAAACAGCCTAACAGGGATTGTTCACTCAAAAATGTAAATTTTCATCAATTACTCACTGCCATGTCGTTTCAAACCCATACGATTTTGTTCATCTTCGAAACCCAAATGAAGATTTGTATTTTAATAAAATCTGATTTCTGTCCCTCCATTGAAAGTCCATTCACCCAAAACTCTGACGCTTTAAAATGTTCATAAAGAGATTGTAAAATAAATCCATATTATCAAGTGGTTTAGTCCAAGTCTTCTGAAGAGACACTATCAATTTATATGATTTATTTTAGGCTTTTATTTGCGTATAAACATTGATCAACGGACATGCATAAAACAGACAGTTGAGACCGTTATGCCCCTCTGTGTTTTTTCTTTTCTTTTTTCAGTCTGCCATGGTACTGACTTTACAGCTGACTTTTACCTCACTATTAACATGTCATCTAGAGGGGAAACAAAAAAGTTTAGGGAAGAATTAGGCACAGGAGACTTCAGCTACTACTTATACATATTTAAGTTCATGCAAATAAATCTATGGCTCTGAGTCCAGCGCTCACCTAATCTCTCATGAAAACCTGCTGCTTAACATGAGTGTCTGTTCTCATTTTCTGTGTGGATGTGTGCCGTCACTCCTCACCATATAAAATTGAGTTTATCATTGTGCTCATGAGATATTATGGGTCATTGCTATGGTAACAAGACTAAAGACTGGCTATGATGTTTGAATAAATTCGGTCAGTCGCGGGATATGCACGATTCAGCATCGATGCGGCAAAGTGCCATAATCGATTATGTCACTGTTTATTTTCTGGCCTTGAGTTGGACAATAAAGTTGTGAAGTTTATTACTTCAGTGGGCATAACAACAACAACAATCAAGACGGAGGCGGAGGGAGATGACCGCGATAGACGGGTAATTAAAAACGCACCCAAAGCTTGGAAAAGCGGACATCTGGGCACATTTCGATTCTACGAAGTTAATGGGAAACTTAACAAGACGAGGCTGAACACAGGAGCGCAGCTTCGCGGCTGAGACACGAATAGACTATTATTAACTAAAGCTTTACTCTTAAACACAAAAGGCACGTCCATTTTAATAAAAAAAAAAAATTTTATTAAACAAACCAGATCAAGAGCAAAAACGAAATAAAGTGCATAACTGAAAAATAAAGCATAGGCTCAAAACTAATACAAACAGTGGCACTGCGCGAGTGCGCGCTTTGGGCTCCAATAATATGTTCCCGTCTTCTAAAAAAAAATGCTGCCGATGTCTTTGTTTACATGGTAGAAGAGGACTGACTATGAATTAAACGGTCTCTCAATTAAATATATAAAATTCAGCAAACCTTAGCCTACTTTCTTCAATCTGTCTCTCTTCTCCAGTGGGTTGGGATAATCCAAAAGAAGTGAAAACAAGGGGGGTGTTCTGAAGACAGACTGTTACCTGTGAAACAGGAGTGATCTGAAAACACCCCCATTAGCAATTAGTGCTTTCCACCTGATGAAATGAACGCGCAAAATGAACGAAATGAACGCGGCAAAACTGATGAAATGAACGCGCAAAACGAATTAAATGAACGCGGCAAAACGAATGAAATGAACGCGGCAAAACTGATGAAATGAACGCGGCAAAAAATCGACCAATCAGAATTTTGGTCAAGCCAGAACGTATCGACCAACAATCGACTAATCGATTGGGAGATTACAGCCCTAGAAAGCAGTGATTTATGTTTTCTTTTTCAGGTTTGAAAATGCCATATACAATACCCTGTACCATTCAATTTTATTTTGTTTAATGACATTTATGTCAAAGATACAGCAGTGATAATGGTAGTGATAATACACACATAGCAGCCAATAAAATCTGTTGTTCAATATATGACTGCTTGTATTGCCTCATGACTGATGAAAAATTTGCCTTGTTGTGTGCAGTAGAATTTTGATGCATCGCAATGCATCGTAGAATCGAATTGAATCGAATCGTTAGCTGGTGAATCGTAATCGAATCGAATTGTGAGGGCAGTGCCAATGCACACCCCTAGTAACAAGACTAAAGACTGGCTATGATGTTTGAATAAATTCGGTCAGTCAGCCAGTCCAAACTGCAGTCCTGACAAGATATCTGACTCGACTGCTGCTGGGACGAAACCAAGCTGTATTACAACTGAAGATCTATATTTCACATCACAAAAAAACAACAACACAGTAATAGTTTATATTATTCAGATTTTGTCCTGAGCCCTTGATGTCACCAAACCCATAAACATTAGCACGGACCTAATGTATCTTTACCAAACATCTTATTTATCCAAACATCATAGCCTGTTTACATAAAACATGTTTTGGTTTGATTAAATATTGCGTGTGACTGTTTATCTAACAGCAGGATTGAAGACCAGTGCTTTAATAAATCTCCGTAATTATACAAGCTCATAGCTATTGTAATAATTATTTATAATTATTATAAATTAAAATATTCAGACAGTGAGATTGACTTGGTATCCACAGTTAAAACCATGCTGGCTACTCACTACCATAGTCATATTATATTATGTTAGTATGAATCTGTTATTAAAAACAAAACAAAAATACCAGTAGCCTAAACACAGCTCCGTTTAATAATTTGATGTCCGTTATCCACTGGGCCGTGGTGTGTAGTTCAAACTATTGAAACAAGTGAAAACATTGCTATTTATTCTCTCTATGTATACTGTCTGTTTGATTTACTGACCGAGAAACCATGTCAGATGATTCAGTGACAGAGCGGCCCGAACAAATCTGAATAGTTTCAGACTGTTATGCAATCGCGTTTGGCCAATTCACAAAAAAGAAAGAATCGACTCAAAATAATTAATAATTAATGAATGATTGTAATCGCATGAGCACGCATAATAGCTGCGGAAATATTTGCATGGAAAATTTTTCTCAGATCAGTCAGAGCTCTCATGGTACGCACAGTGCATAAATCTATCATGCTGCAGGTGCCAATTTTTGCCGCACCACCAGGAAAAGGGGAGGGAGGGAGGGAGACGGAGTCAAGTCAAGTCATCTTTATTTATATAGCGCTTTTTACAATACAGATTGTATCAAAGCAGCTTCACAGTGATAACATGAAAATACAAAAAATAATTTCATCATCGTCCACCTTTAAGGCAGATCTATAATATTGTTGAATATTAAATGTCCCCAACTAAGCAAGCCAGAAGGTAAGGCAACAGCGGCAAGGAACCAAAACTCCATCAGGTGACAGAAGGGAGAAAAAAACCTTGGGAGAACCCAGGCTCAGTCGGGGGCCAGTTCTCCTCTGGCCAATGAGTGAACAGTGTATGAAGTTCAGAATGAATCAGAGTATTTGTCCAGTTCCGGTTGGTTGAAGTCGGAGTGGAGAGGAGGAGAGACTGGTTGACACTTCAGGTCAGCGGCGTCGTCGTGTCCTGGCGCTGGTCCTTCATCAGATCTGGATACGGCCTGGTTCCGGTGGACAGCAGTAAACCTCGGGATAGACAGAGAGACTAATATTAGCGTAGACGCCATCCTTCTTATGATGTACCAAGTACATCAGGATTACGGGAAGTGTTCCCGGTCCCGGCTGTTCTAAACTATGCAGCCTAATTATAAGTCTATAATGTGTTATGTGTATGCTAGGCCGAAGAGATGTGTTTTTAGTCTAGATTTGAACTGACAGAGTGTGTCTGCTTCCCGGACAATGTTAGGAAGACTGTTCCAAAGTTTTGGTGCTAAGTAGGAAAAGGATCTACCGCCAGCAGTCGATTTTGATATTCTAGGTATTATTAACTGGCCGGAATTTTGAGATCGCAGTAGACGTGAAGGACTATAATGCGTTAAGAGCTCGCTCAAGTACTGCGGAGCTAAACCATTTAGTGCTTTGTAAGTGATCAGCAATATTTTAAAATTTATACGATGTTTAATAGGCAGCCAATGCAGTGTTGACAGAACAGGGCTAATATGGTCATACTTCCTGGTTCTGGTAAGAACTCGAGCTGCTGCGTTTTGGACCAGCTGTAGTTTGTTTATTAAGCGTGCAGGGCAACCACCCAGTAGAGCATTACAATAATCTAGCCTTGAGGTCATAAACGCATGAACTAATTGTTCTGCATTATTCATTGAGAGCATATGACGTAATTTAGATATATTTTTAAGATGGAAGAAAGCGGTTTTACAGATACTAGACACATGACTTTCAAATGAAAGATTGGTATCAAAGAGCACACCCAGGTTCCTAACCGACGACGAAGACTTAAAAGACTTAACTCTAGGTTATTACGTGTGGAAGTTTTTTGTCCAATAATTAGAATCTCTGTTTTTTCTGAATTTAGTAGTAGGAAATTACTAGTCATCCAATTTTTTATATCAGCTATGCATTCCGTTAATTTTGTGAATTGGTAGGTTTCGTTAGGTTTTGAAGAAATATACAGCTGAGTATCGTCGGCATAACAGTGAAAGCTAATTCCATGTTTCCTAATGATATCTCCTAATGGTAGCATATACAGAGTGAACAGCAGCGGTCCTAGTACTGAGCCTTGTGGTACGCCATACTGAACTTGTGATTGATAAGACATCTCTTCATTTACTGCTACAAACTGATAACGGTCAGATAAGTATGATTTAAACCATGCTAGTGCAATTCCACTAATGCCAACATAATGTTCGAGTCTATTTAAAAGGATGTTGTGGTCAATGGTGTCAAATGCAGCACTAAAATCCAGTAATACTAATAGAGAGATACAACCACGATCGGATGATAAGAGCAAATCATTTGTGACTCTAACGAGAGCTGTCTCGGTACTATGGTACGGTCTAAATCCGGACTGAAAATCCTCGCAGATATCATTTCTTTCAAGAAAGGAACACAGTTGTGAGGATACTGCTTTTTCTAATATCTTTGACAGAAATGGCAGATTAGAGATCGGCCTGTAATTGACTAGTTTTGTAGGATCAAGTTGCTGTTTTTTAACAAGCGGTTTAATCATAGCTAGCTTAAAGGTTTTTGGTACGTATCCTAGAGACAAAGATGAATTAATGATATTAAGAAGAGGATCTATGACATCTTGATGCATCTCTTTCAGCAGCTTAGTCGGTATAGGGTCTAACATGCACGTTGTCGATTTAGATGATTTGACGAGTTTGCAAAATTCTTCCTCTCCTATAGCAATGAATGAATCAAATTTTCCCTCAGGGAGACTACAATGCACTTCCTGATGCGATACTGTATTAGACGGTTGCATAGTTATAATTTTGTCCCTGATATTATCGATCTTATAAGTGAAGAAGTTCATAAAGTCATTACTGCTGTGTTGCTTGGAAACTTCTGGGCTTGAAGCTTTCTTTTTCGTTAGTTTAGCCACTGTTTCAAATAAATACCTAGGATTATGTTTATTTTCTTCTAATAGGGTTGAAAAATAAGCAGATCTAGCAGCTTTTAAAGCTTCTCTGTAAGCAATCGAGCTCTCCTTCCATGAAATCCGATACACCTCTAGTTTTGTTTTCTTCCAGTTTCGCTCCATTTTTCTGGCTGCTCTCTTAAGGGCCTGAGTGTGCTCGTTGTGCCACGGTGTTGGACTATGTTCTTTAATCTTCTTTAAGCACAGCGGAGCAACTGTGTCTAAAGTGCTGGAAAAGAGAGAGTTAAAAGTTTCTGTTGCAATATCAAGTTCTTCGAAGCTATCCGGGATGCTGAGTTGATGAAACTGATTAGAAAGATTATTGATAAAGCAATCTTTAGTGGCAGAAGTGATCGGTCTAACATATTTATAACACGGAGTCGGCTTTGCAGCCTTGGCTAAATGTAATTTACACAAGACTAGATAGTGATCTGAGATGTCATCGCTCTGCTGCAGTATTTCAACGGCATCAACATCTATTCCATGTGATAGTATTAGATCTAGAGTATGATTACGACAATGAGTCGGTCCTGACACGTGTTGTCTAACTCCAATTGAGTTTATAATGTCTTTAAATGCCAATCCCAATGCATATTTTTCATTATCTATGTGTATATTAAAGTCACCAACAATTAGTACTTTATCTGCAGCCAATACTAATTCTGATAGAACGTCCGCAAATTCTTTGATAAAGTCTGTATGGTGCCCTGGTGGCCTGTATACAGTAGCCAGCAGAATTTTCAAACGTGATTTATCGGTTACACTATATATTTTTACATTAAGCACCAACACTTCAAAATAATTATATTTACAACTAGATTTCTTTGTGGTTTTGAAAATATTACTATAAATTACAGCAACACCTCCTCCTTTGCGTTTCAGACGAGGTTCATGTTTATAACCGTAATCTTGTGGGGTTGACTCATTTAAATGTAATCGTTTGGTTTTAGCCAGGTTTCTGTTAAACACAGCACATCTAGGTTATAATCTGTAATCATATCATTAACTATTAGCGCTTTTGAAGTAAGAGATCGAATATTCAGCAACCCAAGCTTTATCATTTGCTCATTTGTATTATATCTGTTTTTTATTTGTTGAAGATCAATTAAATTTTTAACCTTAGATGGGTTTGAACGTATTTTTGATTTCCAAGTTCGGGGAACAGACACAGTCTCTATATGATGATATCTAGGTGAAAGAGGCTCTATGTGATGGGATTTATCTGACCTTGGTGACGTGAGGCCGCTAGCAGACGGTCGGTTAGGCCAGTCTGTCTGCTTCCTGACCTGAGGCCCAGATTGTCATGTTTTATCTCTAAGACTATGAGCCAAATTACTAGAGAGAAGAGCAGCACCATCCCAGGAGGGATGAATACCATCTCTTTTCAACAGGTCAGGTTTGCCCCAAAAACTTTTCCAATTGTCTATGAATTCTATATTATTTCGTGGACACCACCCAGACAGCCAGCCATTGAGTGAACACAATCTACTAACTATCTCATCACTCCGGCGAACAGGAAGGGGGCCAGAGCAAATTACAGTGCTTGACATCGTACTTGCAAGTTCACACACCTCTTTAATATTAATTTTGGTGATCTCCGACTGGCGGAGTCGAACATCATTAGTGCCGACGTGAATAATAATCTTAGAGAATTTACGTTTAGCATTAGCCAGCACTTTCAAATTTGCTTTGATGTCAGGCGCTCTGGCTCCCGGCAAACATGTGACTATGGTGGCTGGTGTCTCTATTTTCACGTTCCGTGTAATAGAATCGCCAATAACTAGGGCACAATCAGAATAATTCTCAGTGGGTGTTTCACTGAGCGGGGCAAATCGATTTGTTATCGGAACGGAAAAGTGGTTTTTTGATCCGCGACTAGAGCGATCCCTCACTGTCACCCATCTGCCCTGCTGCACGGGCTCTACTTCAGCCGGAACCGACTCATGTAAAGAATTAACTAGGCTAGGCGCATCCAAAATAGTATCTAAAGCTCTAGCACTCTTCTTACTATTCTCGATTAAAGTTTGGATGCGTGTCTCTAGTTCTGAAATCTTCTCTGTCAGCCTGACTGTCTCCTTGCATTTATCACATATAAATCCTATATTGCCGACAGAGAAGGCTATGGTAAACATGTGACATGAAGTGCAGGTGACAATAACAGGAGAAGGCATTACTCACCGTGTTTGTTGACTGATTCTTACTCACCCGGGCTTTTATGAACTCAAAGGCGCGGGCGCGCGAGAGAAAAATAAATAACTGAGCGCACGGATGGTGCGTTAAAAGGCTAGCGAGTTAGCGTGTTGTGCTGACAATAACGGAAGCTAGCAATGTCAGGTTAATCTGAGATGTTGAGTAAGCTGTATTTAGTAGTATAAACAACTAGAATTTATAATAAATGATGGTTCAAAACAGAAAGAAATACGAAGCTAATACGAGGCTTAGACGCAGCAAACAAACTCACAGCAGCAGCAGTCACGGAGCTGCCCACGGGCGGCCAATTGAATAGCCCTGGTCTAGTAAATTAAAAAAAACTTTAAGAACAGTGGCTTTTCCAGCAACCAAAACCATAACACATATGTTTAATCTGGTCTTGACACAGAGAAGACACTCCAGGTCTTCCATCACAGAGCTATAGAAGGGAGTCAAGAGTTCTGCGTGCCTTCTGTGCCCTTATAATGTTATGATTTTTACATAGAAAATTGTCATAATTTAGAAATAAAATACATTTATCTGTATACCCTGATTTTTGCCTCTGATTTGAATGCTCTGTTTGAAGAGGCGTGTCTGTGTGATACCCACTGCTGTGATTGGCTGACATTTTTCCATATGAAGTAGCCAGCATTACATGTGCAAATCTCTCGAATACTTTTACAAAGTTTTTACTATTACAGCTATGGAGATTAACAAATCGTGTAAAGTATTGATTAAAGCATCATATTTAGATCTATTCCATCACATGAAAAGTTGCAGTGATGAGCATTGAGCAGATGAAAGACTAGTCTGTTGATCGCTTGAATGAATATCACATCATGTAGCCCAAGACTGGTTGCCCACTGAAGCTAAGCAAGGTTGAGCCTGGTTAGTACCTGGATGGGAGACCTCCGAAGAAAACAAGGTTGCTGCTGGAAGAGGTGTTAGTGAGGCCAGCAGGCGCTCACCCTGTGGTCTGTGTGGGTCCCAATGCCCCAGTAAAGTGATGGGGACACTATACTGTCAAAGAGTGCCGTCCTTCGGATGAGACGTAAAACCGAGTTGTACTGTGGCTGCCGTCGCATCATCCAAGTGGATGCTGCACACTGGTGGTGGTTGAGGAGAGACCCCCTGATATGATTGTAAATCGCTTTGGGTGTACAGTAGTACATATGAAAGCACTTTATAAATGCCTCATTCTATCATTGCATTGCTTTTTCTGCACTCTCACGAATGCTTTCCCCAAATAACAATACAAATACAGTACGAGCTTCGTTGTGCAGTGTAACAGCGTCATTGATTTCATAACGAGTCTTGGCAAGTGTCCAGATAAACTCACACTGTGTGATTGACAGCTTGGGCGATTGGAAATGGAGCGTTCTTTAAGTGCTTTCTATATATAATTGAATCACACTAAAATAAACGATTTAAGTTGATATTTTAGTCACTGGCTTGATTTACTGATGCATAAACAGTATTGAACGATTTTGAGAGAGAGATTATCCGTCTGAATTTGAATACACATCAGAAATCACTGATCACAGATCAGGCATTATAATGAACATGGTTACGTGTTTGTGGTGTTGCTGGCAGATCCATATCGTAATTGTCTGTTTGCAAAGCCTGCGTCAAAATTGTGACATATTTACCAAATAATCCACAGTGAAATGCACCGGATACAAACAAATACACTGCTGAGACATTCACATTGTTAAAAAAAAAACTTTCTTAGCATTAGGATCGTTTGGAACATATTGGTTTTGATGCTCTGTTGATCTTTACTAGTTTTCATTTCACTATTCACTAACGCTCCAGTGGGCGGTGCCAAAGACGTAGGCATTGATGTTCTTCTGCAAAGGCGGCCTTTTGCTGACATCAGGTCTCCACTTTTGAGATCCTGTCGTTTTCTGGCCTTGGTTTCAATAAAAGCAGTGTTTGGAATAACAAGGAAGTTTTGAGTTTTAAAAACAGGTTTTTTATTATTATAGTATAACGAACTCTTAACTGTCAAAAGATCAAGGAAAATTAGATTTCTCAGTTCATGACCCCTTTAAAATCGCTTCATTTCAAGTTCATTAAATGGACATTGTGTAGGAATTTCTCCCATCTAGCGGTGAAATTGTATTTTGCATTCAAACGAATTGTGCTCTCCAGCGCCTCACTTTTTCAAATGCGTGTTGCATCTACGGTAGCCGTTATGTACCAAAAAAGCTCAGGATGTCTTCTAATAGCACTCCGAGTTTACCTTCGGGTGAACAGGTTTGTTATATCAAACAAACTCCAACTTGACACAACGAACAAACGAATGTTAGAATATGAATTACTGACTGGAAAAACACGTACTGACTGGTGGGGTTTGTCAGAAAAAAACAAGGTGTTGCTTGTTATTAAAGCAACACCAAGTAGCTTTTGCTCTCGGGGTCCCCCTACAGTTAGGAAACAGTATTGTCTTCTACTAATGTCGCAAAATCTATCATGTTTACACCAGGGGATATACGTGCATTTGTTGACAAGCCAATACCCCCGAACTCTGCAGAAGGAGTTCTCACGTCTTGGGCAGACTGCCTGCGTTGCGTGTGAAATGTCTTCATCCCAGGTACAGTGGCATAATGTCAGCATGTCATATGAATATAATTTCATGGGTTTTATTTTTTTCAAACGCCAAAAGATCGCGTAGCTCACGTTTACAAGCCAGCGTCCTTATAGTAGCCTATTGGCTACTGTTTTACATAATGGATATGCTAATTCAATTCAATGTTTGTGTGGTAGGTAATAGCCATATATCGTCAATATTATAATATCAAGCAACCATAGATGAATCTGCAAATTTGAAAAATCGATTTGTATTATAGCCTGAGGCAAGACACTTTCACCAGAAAAATAAATAAAATATAGCTGCAGGCAGCAACACGGGGCCATGCCCTGCAGGCCAGAGCAAGCAGACCAAGCATGGCGCACATATAGCACAGCCAGCACATCATGTACAGCAGCACAGCAAGTACTGCAAGCACAGCAGCACAGTAACAATTTAATCACCTAGAGCAGTGCGGAGCCATAAGAGCAAAACATCTTAAATGTTATGAACATGTTAATGTACATAGAGCACAGCAAGTACTGTAAGCACAGCAGTGCAGCAATCATTTATGCACCAAGAGCAGTGCGGAGCCGTAAGAGCAAAAAATATGACATTTAATGTACATGTTAATGTACATCAAGCACAGCAGTGCAGCAAACATTAAAGCACCAAGAGCAGTGCGGAGCCGTAAGAGCAAAAAATATGACATTTAATGTACATGTTAATGTACATCAAGCACAGCAGTGCAGCAAGCATTTAAGCACCAAGAGCAGTGCGGAGCCATAAGAGCAAAAGATTAGAACAATACAGGAAAAGACACAACATAATACACAATTTAACATAGTCATCCCAAGCAGGATTCGAACCCACGACCAGAATGGTTCTGGATTCACAGCACATGGTTTAACAACTTGCGCCACTCGGAGGATGCTGGTTTAGGAAGCTGCAGAGATGTTTCAGTGTAAGAATGAGCACACGAAAGCAAGTTAACAAGGTTAGCATGCTAAGCTAGCTTAATGCTAATGTAGCTAATTACTAATTAGAGGTCGACCGATTCATCGGTTTTGCCGATTAATCGGCACCGATTGTTGACTGGTGGAACTATCGTTATCGGCAAAAATATATACCGATAGTTTTTCCTGGTTGCGTCCATTGCTGGAGCGGCTGAGAAGCGCGCACTGTCATTCATTACACAGTGTAAGAGCTGAGAAGGGTCTGCTGGCATCATGCAGTACAAGAGCGGCCTCTAGAGGTGTAATAAAAACTTGTGCCTAGTGTTGTTTATATCGACACGTGATTCTGCGTGCTGCACTGAGAGCACATGCTGCGTGGAGAGCGCTGACATCAGACGCGCGTTTAAAGCACCGACAGCTCAAATGTATACAGTACATTGTCATATCATTATAAAGTGATAAATTTGTTGACTAAATGCTGCATTAGTAGAGAAAGAACAGCACAACAGTATGTTTGTTTGCCTTCGAGGCTGAGAGGACGCTAACATTACTAGTACCTCAAGCGGTTAAAACACTGACAAACATAAACGTAGCCTAAGTCCGACCCGAATGTTTAATGTCACAATTGTTACCTCTATATTTGCATTAGTTCATATCCAGCTGGTCACTTTTATGCATTAAATATGCAGAGAAGTTGCATATTTAAAGCTAGAGACGTAAGCAAACTGATATGTTCATACAGCCGACAGAAACATAAACGAATCAGAAAAGCATTCGATTTCGGTCTTCGATCTTCACTTTAATAAAAATTTTGTTACTTTTTTTATTAATTAAGTTGGCTTGAAAAGAACAGTTAAATAGTTAAATTTTGAATGTAACTGGTTTTATTTGTTATTTAGAGTATTACTTTTTGTTTCAGTTTGAATGAATGTCTTTTATTGACTTAAATATTTATTCACATTTATATATTTATTTCATTTAGCATGTTTTCATGGTTCAATACAGTTTTTTAAATTTTTATAATAAAGTTCAGCACTGTTTTACTTGGAGTGTTATGTTTGTTTTTATCCAGTATCAATTTTAATAACTATCGGTTCATTAATCGGTTATCGGCAAGTATGGCCCAACCTAGCTATCGTTATCGGTAAAATCCACTATCGGTCGACCTCTATTACTAATGATGTGGTACATGGTACAAATGATATATCCACGGATTTGTCATGATGCAAGGAGTCGATAGACACCAATTTTATAATTTTCACTTCAAATGTTTACAAGTTACAGCCTCTGAACCAATTTAGGGTCATCCTCGTTAACTTTGTGACATCATAACTTTTGAACAGAGATGAATATGAAAAATCGGGGACAGTACTTCTGTGCGGCTTTGTCCAAAGATCATGTGAGCAAATTTTGGACAATTTTGAACCAATTTTGAAAGAGAAGTAGCAAAATAACTGTTTTACATTGGTTCCAATATGGCGGCCTGTCATATTGTTGGAAAATGACAAATGAGACATCGTTGGAATCGGCATAAGCCAAGGAATATAATGGCATAAATAAATCAAATTTCAAGCAATGTTTGCAAAAGTTATAAGCGTTTTTGCAAAAAAAACATTATATCTCTGGAACACTAGGTGGCGCTGTGATAAAACTTATCAGGTACCTCCAGGTCATGCTAATGATGATCCATACCAAATTTTGTGAAGATATGTCAAATAGTTTAAAAGTTATAGCAAATTATGACAAAATTCAAAATGGCGGACACGTGGTACATCCCATCATGGCAAATTGATATCCACGGATTCAGCATGATGCAAGGAATCCATAGATACCTTAATTATGATTTTCTGACAAACTGTTCAAAAGTTATTGGCCAAAATAGCAATTTGTTATATCTCATGACCCGTAGGTGGCGCTATTTACATCTTTGGCATGGGACCTCAGAACATGCTTCCGATGAAGTGCACCAATTTTCGTTTTGATTGATCAAACTTTGGCCGAGATACAGCCTCTTAGCCAATTTTGGGTGGACCTCGTAAAGTTTTTGACATCATAACTTTTTTTTTTCCCAGTATAGCAAAAAAATCGGGAACAGTACTTCTATGCGGTTCAGTCCGAAGATCATTCGAGCACATGTTTGGAGAAAATTGGTCAAAATTTGAAGGAGGAGTAGCAAAAAAACTGAATACTGTACATTTCATAATGGCTACTACTGTAATGGGCGGGTTCTTAATGTAAGATATTGGTTGTGATCAGCATGATGAGTGGAATCAGTTGTACTAAGGTTCATGTCTCTAGATCAAAGGGTTCAAAAGTTATAACCATTTCAATGTTAAAATTTTGAACTGGTGGTGGCGCTATAGAGTTGGTCCTAGAGGGTCAAAAATTGGTCCAATTACTATTCATTAGCATCACTACAAGTGTGCCAAATTTCATCATTTTCCTACATGTGGTTCATAGGGCTGCCATAGACTACCATTTGCGGAAGAATAATAATAATAATAAATATAGCTGCAGGCAGCAACACGGGGCCATGCCAGAGCAAGCAGACCAAGCATGGCGCACATATAGCACAGCCAGCACATCATGTACAGCAGCACAGCAAGTACTGCAAGCACAGCAGCACAGTAACAATTTAATCACCTAGAGCAGTGCGGAGCCATAAGAGCAAAACATCTTAAATGTTATGAACATGTTAATGTACATAGAGCACAGTAAGTACTGTAAGCACAGCAGTGCAGCAATCATTTATGCACCAAGAGCAGTGCGGAGCCATAAGAGCAAAACATCTTAAATGTTATGAACATGTTAATGTACATAGAGCACAGTAAGTACTGTAAGCACAGCAGTGCAGCAAGCATTTAAGCACCAAGAGCAGTGCGGAGCCATAAGAGCAAAAGATTAGAACAATACAGGAAAAGACACAACATAATACACAATTTAACATAGTCATCCCAAGCAGGATTCGAACCCACGACCAGAATGGTTCTGGATTCACAGCACATGGTTTAACAACTTGCGCCACTCAGAGGATGCTGGTTTAGGAAGCTGCAGAGATGTTTCAGTGTAAGAATGAGCACACAAAAGCAAGTTAACAAGGTTAGCATGCTAAGCTAGCTTAATGCTAATGTAGCTAATTACTTATGATGTGGTACATGGTACAAATTATATATCCACGGATTCGTCATGATGCAAGGAGTCGATAGACACCAATTTTATTATTTTCACTTCAAATGTTTACAAGTTACAGCCTCTGAACCAATTTAGGGTCATCCTTGTTAACTTTGTGACACCATAACTTTTGAACAGAGATGAATATGAAAAATCGGGGACAGTACTTCTGTGCGGCTTTGTCCAAAGATCATGTGAGCAAATTTTGGACAATTTTGAACCAACTTTGAAAGAGAAGTAGCAAAATAACTGTTTTACATTGGTTCCAATATGGCGACCAGTCATATTGTTGGAAAATGACAAATGAGACATCTTTGGAATCGGCATAAGCCAAGGAATATAATGGCATAAAGAAATCAAATTCAAGCAATGTTTGCAAAAGTTATAAGCGTTTTTGCAAAAAAACATTATATCTCTGGAACACTAGGTGGCGCTGTGATAAAACTTATCAGGTACCTTCAGGTCTTGCTAATGATGATCCATACCAAATTTGGTGAAGAAATTTCAAACAGTTTAAAAGATATTGCAAATTATAACAAAATTCAAAATGGCGGACACATGGTACCGCCCACCATGGCAAATTTGATATCGACAGATTCGGCATGACCCAAGGAATCGATAGACATCAAGTTTATAATTTTTGGACAATCCGTTGACGAGTTATTGGCCAAAATAGCCATTTTCCGTATCTCATGACCAGTAGGTGGCACTGTTTCCAACTTTGGCATGGACCCTCAGATCAAGCTTCCGATGAAGCATACCAATTTTCATTTCAATGCATTAAAGTTTGGCCGAGATACAGCCTCTGAACCAATTTTGGGTCGACATCATTAACTTTGTGACGTCATAACTTTCTAACAATGACGTATAAAAAAAATCGGGCACAGTACTTTTATGCAACTCAGTCCAAAGATCATTTGAGCAAAATGTGGACCAATTTGGATCAATTTTGAATGAGTAGTAGCGATCAGACTGATTACTGTACTTTTCAAAATGGCTGCTACTGTAATGGGCGTGGTCTTAATGTATTATATTGGTTCAGATCAGTATGATGAGAGCAATCAGGTGTACTATGTCTCATTTTTGTGGATCAAATGGTTCAAAAGTTACAGCCATTTCAATGTTGAATTTTTGAACTGGTGGTGGCGCTATAGAGTGTGTCCAACAGACTCCAAATTTGGTCCAATTACTATTCATGGTCATATCTATAACTGTGCCAAATTTCATCATTTTCCTATGTACGGTTCATAGGGCTGCCATAGACTTACAGAGGAGGAAGAATAATAATAATAATAATAATAATAATAATAAGAAAACTTACGGATACAATAGGTGCCTTGCCCTACGGGCATGGCCCCTAATAAAACTAACGGATACAATAGGTGCCTTGCCCTACGGGCATGGCCCCTAATTAAAGCTGCAAGCAGCCTTTCCGGGGCCAAGCCTTCCAATGGTCCCATGGGTTCAAAAAGTAGTTAAATATACTTTGCTTTCAAAACTTTAAAAGAAACTTTAATAACCAAACCATTCTTAAGTCACAGAACAATTAGAAGCAACTTTTCCACCACTTAAGGCCACAATACTTCTTGCGGTCTGTTCATGTGCCACACAGGATTCGAACCCACAAACGGAACGGTTTAGGATTCATGACACGTGGTTTAGCAACTTGCGCCACTCAGAGGACGTATACTACAAAGCTGCAGAGGAGAGGCTTCAGTGTAAGAATGAGCACACAAAAGCAGGTTAACCAGATTAGCATGCTAAGCTAGCTTAATGCTAAAGTAGCTTATGACGTGGTACATCCAATCCTGGCAAAATAGATATCCTCGGATTTGAC
Source organism: Phoxinus phoxinus (assembly GCF_949152265.1). Taxonomy (NCBI): domain Eukaryota; kingdom Metazoa; phylum Chordata; class Actinopteri; order Cypriniformes; family Leuciscidae; genus Phoxinus; species Phoxinus phoxinus. The sequence continues at coordinate 9,116,723 of NC_136885.1, read as the reverse complement.
ATGACGCAAGGAATCGATAGACACCAATTTTATGATTTTGCGACAAACTGTTCACAAGTTACAGCCTCTGAACCAATGTTGGGTCGAACTTGTTAAATTTGCGACATCATAACTTTTTTTTTTTCCAGTATAGCAAAAAAATCGGGAACAGTACTTCTGTGCGGCTCGGTCCGAAGATCATTTGAGCAAATTTTGGAAAATTTTGGACAAATTTTGAAGGAGGAGTAGTGAAAAAACTGTTTTACATTCGCTCCAATATGACGGCCAGTCACATTGTTGAAAAATAGCATATGAGATATCGTTGAAATCGGCATAAGCCAAGGAATATATTGACATAAAGAAATCAAATTTCAAGCAATGTTAGCAAAAGTTATAAGCGTTTTTTCAAAAAACAATGATATCTCTGGAACACTAGGTGGCGCTGTGATCAAACTTCTCAGGTACTTTCGGGCCATGCTAATGATGATCCATACCAAATTTTATGAAGATATGTCAAATAGTTAAAAAGTTATAGCAAATTATGACAAAATTCAAAATGGCGGACACGTGGTACATCCCATCATGGCAAAATCGATATCCACGGATTCGGCATGATGCAAGGAATCCATAGATACCACAATTATGATTTTCAGACAAACTGTTCAAAAGTTATTGGCCAAAATAGCAATTTGTCATATCTCATTACCTGTAGGTGGCGCTATTCCCAACTTTGGCATTGGACCTCAGAACATGCTTCCAATAAAGTGTACCAATTTTCGTTTCGATTGATCAAACTTTGGCCGAGATACAGCCTCTTAGCCAATTTTGGGTGGACCTCGTTAAGTTTGCGACATCATAACTTTTTTTTCCCAGTATAACAAAAAAATCTGGAACAGTACAAATGCGGCTCAGTTCGAAGATCATTTGAGCACATGTTTGGACAAAAAAAAAACTGAATACTGTACATTTCAAAATGGCCACTACTGTAATGGGCGGGTTCTTAATGTAAGATATTGGTTGTGATCAGCATGATGAGTGGAATCAGGTGTACTAAGGTTCATGTCTCTAGATTAAAGGGTTCAAAAGTTATAACCATTTCAATGTTAAAATTTTGAACTAGTGGTGGCGCTATAGAGTTGGTCCTAGAGGGTCAAAAATTGGTCCAATTACTATTCATTAGCATCACTACAAGTGTGCCAAATTTCATCATTTTCCTATGTACGGTTCATAGGGCTGCCATAGACTTCCACCGGGAAGAATAATAATAATAAAACTAACGGATACAATAGGTGCCTCAGCCCCTTCGGGGCTTGGCCCCTAATAATAATAAAACTAACGGATACAATAGGTGCCTCAGCCCCTTCGGGGCTTGGCCCCTAATAAAACTAACGGATACAATAGGTGCCTTGCCCTACGGGCATGGCCCCTAATAAACAAACATGACTATCAGCCTGCAGTCATTAGGATAGTTATCTTAAAAGATGATTTTGTCCGTCTAATCATGTATTACTAGTCCAACAGTATGACGGCCAAGTCAGCATCGGTCCCTCCTCCTCCTTTAGCTCACGCCAGCGAGCGAACGCTGGACCAGTATTGATTCTAGTCCGGCCTTTGATTTTATCACTCTCCCTTTTTCTCTTCCTAGTCTCCTCCGACAAAACTTTTGCTTCCTTCGGTTTAGTTGCTGCTTCCGCCGTGACAACAACATACAGACGCTATACCAGCCGGCAAACAAACACTATTTGGGCTCTCACGTCCGAATTTGAGGAAGTGGGGGGTGGTGGGGGAAGTGAGGTATGTCGTAAAGCAGTCGAATATTGTAGTTCTTTTTGTGCTCGGTTACTACCCGAACCCCAAAGCTCCGTAGTGCCAGTATAAGCGATACAGACCCCGTCAGGCTATGGCAGACGTGTAATTCAACCTATTGTAAGTCGATGTACCATCACAAGGGTCTTGGAGTAGTAGTAAAGCTAATAGAACTAGATGTTTTAATCCCTTTAGTAGGAAACTCTTGACAGTAGCAGTCGGTGTGGAGTGGTGAAAAGGAGGGTAAGGTATGTCATTGGGGTCATCAGGTGGGCACCCTGCTTCATCAACGTTTCGTTGATTGAAGCCCACAACGTCTCCAGAAGGCTCAACGGTGTACCCAGCGTCCCAGGTACACCCCCCTCTATGCCATATCCTCCTTATCCCTGATGGGCTCTGCATGGCAGGGGCGTCCTTCTCCCTGAGTCGGGCCTAAGCCTGACCGCATACCCTCTGTCTCTACCTTGCTGCCCAGCTGGGGTCCTTACGTTTGATCCAGAGCCAATTACTGCTTTTTTCGGCAGCACTTGACAATGACTTGATGGCCTGTTGGAGAGAGCGACCCTTCACTCCCATTTTCCTAAACAAACTGGTGGTAGATGTGGCAACAAATCCCCTGCATCCGACCTCTACTGGGAAGATGCTAGTCTTCCAGCCGTTCTGGGATGCTTCAGCTGCCAGGTCAGAATATTTGTTCTTTTTCCTCTCATAAGCCTTTTCAACCCCATCTTCCCATGGTACTGTTAACTCCACAACATATGCTAGCTTTGTTGTTGGAGACCACAGGACCATGTCTGGCCGGAGAGTTGTAGTCACTATTTCTGGGGGAAACACAAGCTTCTTATCAAGGTCCACTTCCAATTTCCAATCCCGCGCTGACTGCAGGATGCTTGCATTCTTAGGTGTTGTACTAGGCTCTAGATGTTGGCCAGCTGGTACAAAATTTGTGAAGTTGACCTGTCCTGCCGATGTTTGTGGGAGATTGTTTGTGGTGGTTCGCTTCTGTTCCAGTATTGATGCCAGCTCTCTGAGTACTTGGTTATGCCTCCAAGTATATCGCCCTTGGGTGAGACTTGTAGTACACCCTGATAGAATGTGCCTTAGGGATGCAGGTACTTGACACAGGGAACAGGCGGGATCTTCTCCATACCACACTTTCAGATTTTGAGGGGAGGGTAGCAGGTCGTATGTGGCTCTGATGACAAAACTCAGCCGCGCTCCCTCCATTTGCCAGATGTCACGCCAGCTAAGCTTTTTCTTCTCTAGACCCTCCCAGTTGGTCCATCTCCCTTGCTTGGCCATTGAGACAGCTTTGGCATGTCGCTCTCCCTCCTCCTGTCTCCTGAGTTCTTCTACCACTAGCTGTCTCTTCTGCAATGATGTTGCTTTATGCCACAGAGGAGTTTTTGGGATGAGTCCAAACCCTGCCCTCCCATGCTGTACTTGTCCAACCACATCTCTGAAATGAAGCGCAGACTTTGCACTCTGTACAGCTTCTGACGGGATCCACTTCCTTCCCGCTACTACCCGGGGGGCCGCAGTTCGAATGACTGCATCCTCGGATTCAGTTAGGGTCATGACGAGCCTTGCTTTGGTGCATTTGAACTCTTCCACGAGCCCTGTGATTGGTAATTCCAACTTGCCATGTCCATAAAGTCCAACGGAACTTAAACAACGTGGAATTCCAAGCCACTGCTTTACCTGTGTGCTTATCATCCGTTCCAACTTTTCAACCTTGGTGATGGGGATCTCATACACTGTTAACGGCCACAAAAGTCTTGGGAGTATTCCAAACTGAAAACACCATAACTTGAGTTTTCCAGGCAACAAAGTCTTGTTGATGCGCTCCATGTACATGCTGGTATCATTTTTTAGTTGCTCAAACTGCTCGGTGTCTTTGAGCTTTCCATCATACCATCTTCCCAAGCTCTTTACTGGCATTTCTGAGACAGTTGGGACAGGTGTTCCGCCGACATTAAATCTTTGGTCTGTGACTTGGCCTTTTACGATGGAGATGCTTCTGCATTTATTGGGCTTTAACTTCATCCTCGCCCATGTTATATTTTGATGAAGTTTCTCCAGCAATCTCTTGGTGCAGGGGACAGTTTTTGTGAGTGTTGTTAAATCGTCCATATAGGCTCGAATTGGTGGTAATCTCTGATTACAATGTAGTCGCTCTCCTCCCACGACCCATTTCGAGGCTCTAATAATGATCTCCATTGCCATTGTGAAGGCCAATGGGGAGATGGTGCACCCCGCCATGATACCTACCTCCAGTGGTTGCCAACTTGTAGTGAAGCCTGATGTTGTAAGGCAAAACTGTAGATCCTGGAAGTAGTGTTTCACTAGATTTGTGATTGTAGTCGGCACCTGGAAGAAATCAAAGGCAGCCCACAGAACTGAATGAGGGACTGACCCATAGGCATTAGCCAGATCAAGGAACAAGACGTGGAGATCTTTCCCTTCTTTCTTTGCAGTCTGGATTTGATGCCATATGATGCTGTTATGTTCAAGGCATCCCGAAAAGCCTGCGAAATATATTATGAAGGTTGAAAAACTACTTGGTGTTGCTTTAACAACTTCAAAAATAATTTCACATTTCTACTACATAAATGATCAAATTCAAATACACATTCATCTTTCCAGCAGTGAAGTATCCCTTTAAACACTACACTACAGACTGCTAACAGTCTTTTTAAACATATAATGGTGTTTTACGTAAATAAAATATATATTATTTTATGCAGTGTTTTCTAGCAAAAAAACAGTAAATTAAACCAATACATTGATATTAAATGTAACCTAAAAGCTAGAAAATGCTATTTATATAAATGTCAAACGTGATTTTGCCATTTAGCTTCACAAGTGAATCAATCAAATATATGAACTGGGTATTTTCAACGAACTCACTAAACATAAAAGTTTGGTGTCTAAGATTTTTCAATGTTTGTGAAAAAAGTATTCACCATGCTCACTGCATTTATTTGATAAAAAATACAGTGACAAATTTTTTTTAATGAAATATTGCAATTTAAAATAATGGTTTTCTATTGTAATACTTTTTAAAATGTTAATGGTCTAATCTTCACTGATTGTATAAACGCATCTTGAGAGATGGTGTCTGCTGAAGTTTTTAACCCTTCTGTTCATTCACAAGTGCCGTTAGATAAAGTTAAACAGGACTGCCGCTCTGTTAAAATAAAACGTGTTTGTATACAGCTTTGTGGGGTGAACTTAGATTTAAGATCTCTGATTTCATTTGCATTTATGTCTGATGGTTATCAGCTCAAACAACAGCAGAGCTCATGTCTGATGCCACCTCAGTGTCGGTCTCTCTTTAGTCGACTCCAGAGTGGCTTTTAATTTGCTTTTCAGGTACCTCTGACATCAGGCCTGACATTTAAAGGCTGTGTAGATAGAGAGCTCTTTGTGTGAGGTTTCTCTCTCTCAGCTGGACAACACATCTGTCATTCAGTCTCTTTTCATAGTCTCAGACCTCAGATCTCTCACCGCAGTGACGGAGGCGTTACAGAGCTCCTCTTCATTCCTTCCACTGTTGTGCGTACGGATGCGTGACACGTTTACTTTCGGCTCAGACATCTTGTTGACCATGATAGATGAAAGACGATATGTTTTGTTTGTGTTGGTCTGACGGGACTGATGCATGTCTCTCCAATGTGAAATACAGCGCAGACATTAATAAGAGTTCTCTTCAAATTAAAATTAAACATGCAGTCAAAAATTAAACATGCAGTCAAGATGTCAACATGAAATCACAATTGACTCTTTACTTTAAAAATGTACTTTATGTTCCTGGTTTTATTGTAAAGGATCCATCAGTGTGCGTTAAAAGTATATTTCATGAAAAAGGATATTAATCAATGAGTATGTATTTTGAATTTTGTTAAAATGGTTAAATTCTTCATTAATGTAATCATGCCTACACACTCTTCTGATTGGATTTGTCATTGATTTTGTTGTCTGGTGTGGACAGACAAATTGCTTGTTGCTGGAATCTTATTACGTTGTGTCTGGTTAGGAAACCAGATTGAAGAGTGTATTTCTGAAAAAAAAATACAACATATACGGCGGACAAGCAGTATGATGTTTTAATGCTGACACGCTTTCCTTTTAATAACAACACACAATGAAAATGACAGCAGTGAGACAACATCATTTAAGAAAGCATCTGATCCTAGCAATGTGGATATGTTTGCAAACATTTCAATTTGACACTCCAGTCAAGTCACATTTAATTATATAGCACTTTATACAAAGTATTTCTTTAAAGCATGCATTGATAGCATTCACGATATTTCATCCAGTTCTTTCTGCTTGAAGATCAGGATACAAAGGCCAGAATATGTAGAGGCAGAGTTGGAGCTGGCCATAGGGGTCTCTGCAGGGACTTGTCTTGTTCTCATGGTCTTGCCTGAGGATCTGTGCTGATGGCTGTCGAGTCGATGAGTTCTTCGCAAGGGATCTGTCTCTTGGGCTCATCTAGTTATTGTGTTCTCCGCTGACATTCAGAGCTGTGTTGTGTTCGTCTCTAGATGCAGGCCTACCATCTGGTCCTAATACAGGCCGGATCCAGCTGACTTCGGCAACCTCAGGATTAGAGCGAGACATACAGACTAGTATTAGCATAGATGCCATTTATCGTACGATGTAACAAGTGCATCAAATGTTATGGGAAGTGTTCCCGGTTCCGGTTGATCTCATTTATGCACCCTAACAATCCGTTAGTATGCTTGGTTAAAGAGATGGGCTTTTAATCTGGATTTAAACTGAAGTGTGTGTGTCTGCCTCCCGAACAACACTAGGAAGGCATAGTTCCAGAGTTTAGGTGCTAACTAAGGAAAATTATCTACTGGCCACAGTTGATTTTGATATATTTTAGTTATCAACTCGCCAGAAGAGACCACAGTGGACGTGGAGGACTATAACGCGATATGAGCTCGCTCAAGCACTGAGAAGCTTAACCATGCAGGGCTTTAGAAGTAACCAGCAAGTAGGGCTGGGCGATAAATCGATTTTATCGATTAACTCGAGTGTGTAGTGTACATCGATGTGTTTGAATGAAAATCGGTTTTCTCTATAATATCCGCCGACGCGCCCTCTGGGCTCCCGTAGTTCCGAACGCGCTCAGCGCGTTTGCCATAGAGCTACATAAACAACATGGCAAATGAACAAGACCGCGGCTGCACAAGCACACCCGCCAAAAACATTTACAAACTGAGTCTGCAGGGCTGCCAACTCTAACGCATTCACCGTGAGACTCACGCAGTTGTCACTTTCCACACGCTCTCACGCCACACATCCATTTTCTCACGCAGAGAAAATCGCGAAGCAAAGAGGAGACTGACACCGAAAGAGAAGCTTACGGTACTATTGATATAAAACAAATTCTCAGCTCTCAGATTCTGTCCATTTAATTACAGAATTCAATCAATAAACACCGTTTTGGTGCTTGTAAATGTGACGTGACAGATCTCAGTTCAAGCAGCACGTGAACCGATCATCTGTTACTACTAACTTAGTTAATATAAATAAACACGAATGATCAATAGGTTATTTGAAAGATACAGTTCAACTTACCGAAATGTAATAAAAACGATCGACCAAGTGTTTTTCAACCGCGGACATTGGTCCATAAACAGCTGGAGAACAGTCGGGTAACGTTTACCTCAGGAAAGCCGTTTAATGACCATAGCACTTTAGTTGGACTTAAACAATTGTCTGTAGAGGAGTATTTTGCCAAATATGATAACTATATAACTTTTTTATTACATTTTTACCTATATCATTAAAATATTATAACGTTGTCATAAAACGCATTAAAATAAATTTGAGATGTTATTTTTAACCTTTAATAATAATACCAGCTGACAGGGCTCTGTATGTTTACAGTAGGTGCCTTTTTTTGGGAGAGAGAAATTAACAACACATTAATGTATCTACTGTACCTAATATTTATCCAAAGGAATCGATATTGAATCAAGATCAGAATCAAATCACAAGAATTGAAATTGTGAAATTTGTGTCAAGCAATAGCCTAATAAAAACAGTAGCATACAGTCAGTGTACCATGTAAACATTGTGTTGTCACTAAACTTAATAAAATTCTGTTTAGTCACCAACTGATGCAAGGTTTTTTTTTTTTTTTTTTACATTTACACCCATTTTATGTTATGTTAGGTTATGTGTTATGTTACATTTTCACTGTTTACAAAGGCAGGGCCTGCCATCTTGGCTTGTTGTTTCTGATTGCACTTTATATAATTAAATAAAGCTAAAACTTGTTTTGAACAATTTATTTGTCATCTGCAGATTGATTTTAAATAGGGGAAAAAAAAATCGATTTAAATCGTAAATCGGATTTTTTATGAAAAAATTGGGGATTTTTTTTTTAGGCCATATCGCCCAGCCCTACCAGCAAGATTTTAAAATGTGTACAATGTTTAATAGGGAGCCAATGCAAACTTTTCTGGAAAATCCTTCAAAATGACTTAACACCAGTGTGTTCTTTAATTTCTCTTGAAGGCATATCAGAGCCTTAAATTTTATTTTTTGGGATTTTCCCCCTCCTCTGTGTCTGTATTCACAGATTATTATAAGACAGACCTGCGTGACTAAAGAAAGTTAGCAACCTGGGATTATCAGTAAATTATATTATTAATAAATTAATATTTATTTTTTTAATTAAAGCAGCATTCCGTAACTTTTTTGGGTTAAAAAATGATCCAAAATCAATTTGAGCAAGTACATAACCAGGCAGTGTTCAAATCTATCTGCTCGATTCAAAACTGTAAGCTTGTAGTAATGTTTTTAATTCCAGTGGTAATGGTGGATTTACGCAGGAAATTCAAGCATGTCTTTGCGTCATTACGTTACGGTTAGTAGGCTATATTGCCTGTGAGGATGTTGGAGGTGGAGATTTGAAGAAAAAAAAGACTGCAACCAGGCCCATGCGAAATCAAGGATAAATATCGGAAGGACATTAAATGTAGTCACGCAATGCTGATGTTTTTAACATTAACAATTTGAGAACATAGTATAATTTACACGGTTTGACGCGATATAAGCGATCGTTAGATTTAATCAGCCCGATTTACTGCAATGTTTTTTTCCCCCTTAGTTGGTCAGAACAAAAGTGGATGTTACTTGTTCAGATGTCATTTTCCGGTGAAAATTCTAGTAGAATCTGTGTAGAATCTGTGATTCCGAATGACAGTATCCACACTGGCGCAGTGACTGACAGCCGCACATTTTCCTCAAAACAAAATGATCTCGTGGCCACGACATTTGTATAAACCTTAATAAACATTTGTATGAAGTTAATGACATTCCTACACATTAATATCCCACCACCACATATTATCACGTTCCCATGAGTTACTATGTCATGGCAACGACAAAGCGAAGTGAACAAAACATGTCCCCTCCCGGTCACTGTACCAGATTTCTGATTTCACGGCTGTTGTATTTTACAGCGGTGTGGGAGGGGTGAGGTGAGATTGTAGGCAGCTTGTTTACTGGAGCCCTGAAGCAGCTGGAATGAATTTTTGGAGAAGTTCAGTGTTGATATAAAACAAAGGTCAGATTAACACAAACTTTTCTCTTCCAGAAATACAAGTATTTAATGGCCACAGGCCTCCTGTCCTGTCATGACTCTGATGGAGGCTGTTCACTCAGACGAGCCTGAATGAGTCTGCTGAAACGCTGCCTTAAAACTGGTCTGCCCGTTTAAATAAACACTCTGGAGTCAAAATGACTGGATTCTTCGGTGTACATTACTGGAACAATGTCAACATTGCTTAGGAGCTGTGAATATGTGATGGCAGCAATCAATCCCAGTAATTCCAGTTCATTTTCAATTTTGTGATTAGTTGCTTCTGCAGATAAAGATAGTGACTTTTGCATTGAGTTTCCAGAGGATTACAGACTGATGGTATGAAAGAGAGTGCAGGGGACCTACAAATGCAGTGTTCATGTGGTTAGATGTTAAAAATGGTGAGAAGAATTTTGAGCAGTTAAAATTACAAAGATGTCCATCCCTAGGGAATATAGCTTCTCTGTAACTCAAACAGCAGAGCATGGCACTAGCACTACCAATGTCATGGGTTTGATTCGCCAAAAAGCAAGAAAGCAAGAACTGATAAATGCATTTGTCATGCATAAACGTAAATGTGTTCTTGACAAATGTCTTTGGGGTTGATGCACGGGGCAACTTTGAGCAATGTTGCTGGGCAATGGTGCCGTTAACTGGCAACCAGGTGAAACAGGGCCCAAGACCTATCTAAAGTATCCAGATGGAAATGTGTTCCCCGTTCTCAACGGGTATCCAAGCAACATCGCTTGGCAACATTGCTCAAATAAGTTGGATGGATGGACGGACAGCAAGGAGACAAGAGTTACTAGCGAACCCTGTGAACAGCCCCTCATCTGAAATAATGTGGGCACATGGAGTGCTTTCTGGCTCTCCCTGCTCTTATCCTGCAATTGTAATCATAGAGATGTGTAATGTTAAAAACATTATCTTATTGTTTTGGCTTGTGGTGTGAGTTCCCATTGGCTGTGTTCCTGTCCGAAGCAGCTGTGCCATAAGTAAATCCTCTCGACTGCTGGAACACATTTTGGAGGGAGTGAAAATATAACATCAGATTCATTTTTTCCTCACTATGCATTTTCCCTGTAGTTTCTGAGTGGGTGAAACATCCACATATGTTTACGCAAAGCAACACGGTTCCATTTATAAACAAAACACATTTCACCATCTTGCACTGGAGTCTTTGTGTCCAATGATTGCTGTTGATAACTCTCACGATCACCAGCTGGAGTGCCCAGAATATCCACCTGAGGACACTCCACCCCACACCAGTGCCATTCCACTATGGACATTTCCCATAACCCATTGCCAGGACTCATTGTTTGAGCTCTTCCACCTATGTGGAATTACTCTTGTCATCTATATCTATATATATATATATATATATATATTGCTGGTTTATTCAGTCATTCTTTGTAAAGTCTTGTCTAGTGTTATGCTACAATTCTCAGCATTCTGTCTTTGATTTCCTGTATTTATGGTTTTGATTCTCGTGCCTGGATTCTTGGATTTTCCCTGTTTTCACCGTTTTCGGCCTTTTGATTGTTTTGCCCCGTGGTTCTGACAGGTTCCTTGCCTGTATTTTGGATTATGATTCTGGATTACCCTCAAATAAAGCTGCATTTGTACTCTGTGTGTCAGAGCAGTATGTAACAGAACACCAGACCACAGATGCATCCAGCAGTCACCCTAGTCCGACTATGCCAAGGAACTCACTCACTGATGACACCACATCAGAGACCTTTTGGACATTTCTAATATACCTGGCCTCCCAGAATTCACTTTGATTGACTTCTTTTGCAATGTAATCAACTACCCGTTACAATCTAAACTCATCCGTGATGGTCCTTGATGGTCACTGAATGAGTTCCTAGATTATGCTCTTCAGTTGACTGGATCCTCCTTCACTGTCGGGGAGGTTGAGGAGGAAATTTCCCCTTGACATTTTTTTGAGAAGAGGGAGTACCAAGCTCCGGTGGCCACGCTGCTTGGCACATCACAGTTTCCAGCAAGTCTAGTTTGGATGGTTGCTAGCCCTGTACAGTAAGTACCTTCCAGTTTGGTTATCACTGCACCAGAGCTTGTCCACAGCATGTCCGCCGCTCGAGAGCCTGTCCACAACATGGCTGCTGAACCAGAGCCTGTCCACAATGTGGCTGCCGCACCAGAGCCTTCATTCAACATGGCCGCCACACCCAGAGCCTTCAGCCGTCATGGACGTCACGCCAGAGATTCCAGTCATCATGAACTCTTCACCTGAAGCTCAAGCTACCAAGGCAGCCCCTAGACTAGCATCCAATGTGGCGGTCCCACCATATCAGTGCAAACAGCTGGTATCCCCACAGTGCCAATGTCATCCCCTAGTCAAGCACATCCTATTCCAGTGGTTTCAGCACATTTGAGTCTGGGGGTCCCAGGTCCAGTTGTCCCGGAGGTCCTACCACCATCGGCTGCGCTTATAGTAATAGCAGTCACCATGTGGCGACGTCCACCCATGGACTTTCTGTTTGCCTTGACACAACCACCCAGGTGGTCTATGAACTCTCTGTGATGGCCACGGAGGCCAGTCCTAACCTCATTGTGTTCCAGCTTTGCCTGATGTGCCCTGGGGATCTCCAGCTCCAGGTGGTCTTTGGCCCTGCCAGTTCTTTTGTGGTGGTCACCAGTTCTTGCTGCACACCGTGGTTGTTGCCAGCTCTGTCTGCTTCGTCATGGTGGTCCTCTGCTCTGCCATGGGGGTCTTCAGGCCCATTTGATCTGCTGTGGTTGACTTCTGCTCCGCCATGGTGGTCTTCAGTCCCGTCAGCTCTGCCATGGCCACTTACTCAGCCTGCTCTGCCCGGTCCATCCTGGGTCCCCGATCTGTTTCACTCCCTAGTCCTGACTCCTCTACATGGCCCTCCTCTCCTCCTCCCTCCTGGATTTTTGTGACTCTATGAGAGGACTCCACCAGAGGCCATTTTCGTGCCTAGTTCCTTGGATTTTCCCTGTTTGCCCTGTGTTTTCTGCCCTTTGATATTTTGGATTATTTGATTTCCCTCAAATAAAGCTGCATTTGAATCCTCAACTCCATGTGTTAGAGCAGTACGTAACAATACACATGAATTTGACCTTGAAATTTGAAATCCTTGAAATCATTAAAATTCAGTTGTAATATTAGCTGCTACCATCTGTCTCCACAGAGGCATCACACAACTCTATTAAAATTTTAATTCATTTAAATGTTCTCAAATTATACTTTGATATATTACAAATTCTGAAATATTACATTTATCTATGTAGAATGTTGTTTTCATTGTGTTGGTTTTATATTTTCACATAATAAATAATGCATGTTGCCTTTGGCTCCAGTCTGTGTGAGGCTTAAAGATTATTTGAGCTCCCAGGCTTCACCTGACCTATCTGGATGACATTTTGACCTTGTGCCTATGTATGAAAAAACAGTGAACTTTTGAGTTGGAGTCTATTTATAATATTATAAATGTGCTGTTGGATGTTCAGTTTGATATGTGCAATCTTAGTAATGATATTTTATTAGTGTAATAATTGTAAAAGCATGTAAGTTTAAAGAAAATGCAGTACAAGGTTCGTATGAGTGAATGTGTGTCCTGAAGACCAGTGTGTCCACCCATTCCTTTCACCTGTTTGTGCTTTTGTTTTTCTTTCTTTAATTTGTCATTAAACTGTCATTTGGCTTAACCCTTTAGCTGTCACCCCCCTTTTTGAGAATGGACATTAAAATGCACTATTCAAGCTTAAATGGCTGTAATTCAAGAATGCTTTGGAGTATAGACCTAAGTTTGGTCTTGTTTTAAAGGGAAAAAATTGCAGATTATTGCTGAAGTGAAAGAACTTCAAAAAATTAAAGTATGAAAAAGTTATGGAAGTTTAAATTTACATTAAATCAAATATAATTTATTTAATATTTTTCTTTTATATAAAATATATATTTTACAAAATATTTTTTGCTATAAAATTACTATAAAATTAAAGCCATAAATCTAACCAAGTTGTGTTCCAAATTTGAAGTTGATATCATAAAAATTGAAGTTCCCATGAGATTTTGTTTAGGCGTAATACCAAAAATAGCCTCCGGGTGTCATTGAATTCCATTGAATTTAACTGTATGCATTCTGCCATAAAAAAATGTATACATTTCTGTCCAAATATCACTTCTGTCACAAAATATGGAACCTTGAGACTCAGACCTTTCTGACAATATGTGTTTTGTCAAGATTAGAAAATATTTTGATCATAAATTATGAAATATAATAATGCCCAAAAGGGGAGGAGCCTGATAAAATAATTTAGAGTAATGTTTCTATGGTAACACAATGTCCAATTTCAAAACAGTTTTCACAGGATGAATTCTGAGATCGTAAGCTTTCAAATGATACCTAATTTATGATAACTACTAAAATATGAAATGTAATAAAAAAAGGCGATAAAAAAAGATAATATTATATTTTAGAGGATAATATATATATGATGCTTTTTAGAAGGTAATATTATTTTATCATTTTTTTTATTGACAAATACTAGATTATATGTTTTATTATTAATTTTTAGCATGAAAACCAACATTTCAATTATTAAAAGTGTGTGCGTCTACTTTTTGTGACAAAGGTCAGAACTCCTGTTATGATGTTGATTTTTTTGAGGTGCGCTCTTGTCATAAATTAATCTATTACTGTTCCTGCATAATTTGTAACAGAAAACAGTGCTGAAATATCTATTAAGGAGTCTTAGACCTTTCCAACGATATATAGTTTGTCATGATTAATTTAGGATTTAATTGTAATATAGTGAGGTAAACGTAGGTGTCCCGTATACGGGACGGTGACAGCTAAAGGGTTAAACTTTATTTTAAGCCATTGTTTTTCTTTCGCATACAGTATTTTTAGCATAGGCTACATAAATCATTCACTATGTTTGTTTTCATAGCATTTGTATTTTTTGAATTCAACGTTGGGGCAGAATGTTTTGACTTAAAGGAAATAAAATCTGACTTTTTTTATCTGATTAATCAAATAAATAATCAACTGATTATCCAACCCTACTTTTATTCTGTGTGGAGAACTAAACATGACAATGCTACTTACTAAACAATACTAGTAATCATTTTCTCCATCAGAGTTCCACTCAATTGGATTCATGCTTTGCATTCAGTTAGCATGTTGTGCATGTATGAATCAAACATCCTGCCGTTGGAGTTTTTCATTGGTTTGTTATTGATTGTCTATTCTTCATTCTCAGAGATTAATTTATGGGCCATTAATCATCGACCCCCGTCTTTTGGTAGTCAGTGTGGCTGGCCGATGTGGTTAGTTGTGTGAGTGTGTCTGCAATGGGACTTGTGAAGGGGGATACATGGCTGATGATGTAAAGCTCTGTCAGGCTGCAAGCGAGGATGACCCTCCTAACGGTGACCCCTCTAGCCGAGCGTCATCTGCATGTACACCTGCATACAGAGCTAACCTAGTTTAGCTCTTGGAGGCACTGCGGTACAGCCTGGCGTTTGTCCTACGGTGAATGGAGGGATGGACAAGTTTATTTGTCTTTGCTGTATAGAGACACATGGATACTGGACCGCTGCTGCTTTACCGCTTAAATCCCAAATGATTGAAGAGCACTAGTTGGCCTTTAAGACAAATCTGACAAATGAGTTTGTCTGCTAGTCTAAAGCAGCCTCAGCGGATGTTGCTGAAACCAGGCAGAATTATTCCTGATGATAGTCGGCTTCTGCTTGCTGAAAAGCGGTTTGAGACACTCAAAATCTCCTTACGCTAATGAGGCTACAGTCTTGTCTTGTGTCCTAATAGACGTTCATGCTCTGATCCTCCTAACTTGGTTAAGCCTTGAATTGAAGTTAGTAATGTTGAACTAATTATATTATGTTGTTTTTTCTCTCTCGTGTCCTTTAGTTCTCTGAAGGTCAGTGCCAGGAGAGAGAAGAACCTTTACACTTGTTTGAAAACAGCCTTGGTGTTTTGTCAAATTTGCTCTTCCCTCTCATTTCGGCACGTTTTGGTGATCATATTCGTAAACAAGCCCTGTCTTTTACAGATGCCATTATTAGTGTTGTGTAGTGTGAAAGCAGGCCAATCATTGACATCTGAGAAATCACACTGGATTTGTTTGTCTTTTTTTTTTCTCTCACTACAGCCAGCTTGTTTATTGGAGGGTGTAATAATTACACAAGGAATTTTTCAGTGCATTATGAGCTTGCCTGGCCAGTGTCTACCGCTCCTTAACGCTCCTTAACTGTGCCATTTGTAACATTTAGTAACACTATAAAACCCAACAAGTTAGGATATGTCATTTCAATTGAGGAAACCGATTGCATCAATCCATTTAAGTTTAGAAACCACTAGTTATGAGTGCTCTGAACCCATTTAATTTGAATTCACTATAAAAAATATTTTGTATAAACAATTCAATTACGAAATTATATACTAGTAACGCATTACTTCCACGGATATTCCGTATCAATGCAACCAAAGCATTTCAGATGGAAAAAACACTGCACCTCCAACACGCTTTTAAGCCTGGTGTTTTCAGCTGGCTAAAACGCTTAGGTGGACACACTTTAATTTAATATATATTTTTGGGGCATATGGCTAATTAGTCTCTTTATCATTTTTGCAATATACTGGAGCCAAACCAGAGAAGGAAATCCATAAAATTCCACAGCATTCCTGGGCACATGATTTAGATAGTTGTAATTTATGGGTGGTATTATGCTACTTGTGAATGAGCGTGCATATGCGCCCTATTCGTAAATGATCGGAATTCTTTAACATACACACATTTAACTATCAAATGTGAGGTTTACGAAGTGTTTGTGAATCCAGAGGAGAGTTTTCAGGAAGGTCCGTTTTATGTGCAAATTTACTCTAAATTTACTCATATTTATGTTGTTTCATGAATGAGGCTCTGTACCCTCTTGTAGTTACTTGTCTGCTTTCTAGCTATTCATATAGTGCCAAAACACATAAAATAACATTTAATTTCAACATTTTATCTCCTTACACAGTCAAAGCATGCGACGTAATTGAAATCTGCTACTGTATAACTGAGTCAGTTTGAGTTTTGCTTAATATAATCAGTTCACATTTCATCAGCTTTTTCTATTAAGTGCAATGAACTTTCACTCATATTTAATGAGTAAAATGACCTTGTTTAATTGAATAAATTTGACTGGTAGGTGTTACAGTGCACTGACAATTTACTAAGTGCAATCTCCATAAAACACACATGATAAGTGGGAATGATGTATGAAGTTACAGCTTGCTTCTGAATCCTCGTCCTGTTGCCACAAGCTGTTTGTTAGGATGAAATGGGAAATAATTTCACAAAACGTGTCTAATTCTGCTTGGACATTGTGGATGTTTCCATAAGCGAGTGTTACAGCTCCGTTGAGATGGTAGCAATGCTGCTGCTCTGTAATTGGCTGTAGTATGAAGTTTTTTTTTTTTGCATGTACAGCTTTGCGTTCCACATCTCCTGTTATTCACTTGTCTCAATTTTTCAGGAATTATCTCCACAATACTGCTTCAGTGGATTATTTACATTCATTGTTTTCCAGGGCCAAACAGTTTAGCTCATATTGTTGGCTGTAGTTTCTCTTGTGTTTGAGGAAAACTAGGGCAGCGTTTTTCTGTGCTTCTCTGTTTAGGAAAAGCATTTTGGGTGGTGGAATCCGCCGCTGGAGTACCATAGAGTGTCGGTCGGGCCCCTGCTGACTCGGTTCTCGGGCCCCATGAGGGCTGCCTGCTTTCTGAATGATTTGGCTGTCGGACAGGTCTATTCCCTGAGGTGATGTTGGATGACAACAAACGATGGTTCTCATCAGACTCACAGCGTACCTTAACATATGAGACTGTTATTCCTGAGTCTCTTTCCTGCGTCTGTGTGTAGAGGAGTGGGTCACAAAGTTCAGCGCTCTGCCTAGCTTTATGAATGTTGTAGGTTTTATTGTGTTGCTGACTTTAGAAGAATGAGTCATGAGCTCACCCGTGCTGGTCGTAGATGAAAGATTTGCCAGTCGCTTTTTGCCACTGGCCACTGCCTCATGGACCCAGCTGCTGAGCGGTAAAACTGGAGCAGATCATCTGCTGAGGATGGTTCACTTCACTCTCATTGGTAGAGAACTGCTCCATTCGCTAGAAGGTTGATCAGGCCATTTGGATGATCACTGTTTGTGCATTTGGTCAGCACGGTCATCTTACATGAGTCATCCATCCTTTCCTAATGTATCTGTCTTTATAGTCCGACTAGGTAATAAAATACAGACAGTTTTCATATGACCTGGGGAAACCTGAGTCCAAAGGTCTCTTTACTGAGACCACTAGCAAAGATGCTTTTTTAAAAATGTATTTACTATAAATAATAACAATGATAACTACAAATACTACAAAAAATTACAAATACATTTTAGTGCAAAGTTGAACAGAAACATGACATTTTTTGGACAATAAACCTGATTTGCAATGGGGGTTGAATCATTTTGATTACAACTTTTTACATGAATGAAAAAAAAAACTCTATTGATTGTGTTATATTCATTGTTTTAAAAATGTTTTGGGATAAATTATTGACAAGCATCACGTGTGCTTGTAGATGAAACTGTCTTGCTCATTCACTCTAACACACGTCAGTTCATATCAGCACATGAAGGTGGTTTGTGCTATGTAGATGATCTCAGGATGTTTTTGTTTTACTGTTTGCCTTTCAACTATATTTCTTGTGCTTTGAGGGCACCCTCTGTCACCCTTAATAAAGAAATGTGATAACATTTTAAGGCAGGCACTTTAATTGTGGCGATTATTTTTTTTTTCTATGGAGCAGGTCATGAGAATTGATAGAGAATGACTTTAAACATGCAGATAAGACATTTGATGGATTCCATTTAATACACAACAAACTATATACAGTAAATTTGTTAACCACGTAGGCTACCCGGGGCCGTGGCCACCTATTATTATTATTGCTATTATTATTATTGTTTTTAATTATTATTTCTCCAATGGGTGACTTCCTGGGCTTCTTACTAATCCGTAAAAAAGGGCTTCTAGCCTAACTAATATAGATTATTATTATTATTTGTATTTGTATTATTTTAAGAAAAGCAATACACTAATACAATAAGATAAACAATTGCAAGCAATGGCACAAATACATATATCAAATACACATCTGATTTTCAATTTCAATATACATTTTTATATTAAAAGTAACAACGCAGCTGCTGGCCACACCAGATACTAAGTACTGGTGCATCTCAAGGACTTCACTAGATTTGCAAGTTCTTGCTGTGAGATGTTACCCCACTCGTCTAATTGTTTATGGTTCATTAAACACGCATGAACAACATTGTTTAAACCTTTTCCAGTAAAGATCAGTAAAGCTTGTTTTGATTTTGTAAAATTATCTTATGATACTCAAATTTACATCACCACTAGCCCTGATTTAATCTGCATGTTAGCTGTGTTGAGGGAGTGTCTAGAATGAATAAGAATTTGAATGCAGCATTATTTTTTTGAAAATGAATTTCTCCAAAACTGAGCTTTTGCTTATTGGTAATAACAGCTACTCGTAATGTTGGTCATAATAGCTTGGTTGTCAATTCCAACATGGAACTTCCCTCTTCACAGGTACAGATTATTGGTGTTCTCTTTGATCCTAAGTTAACATACTGATCCTCAGTCCATATAAAACACATCTCAAAACTTGCCTTCTATCATCTTAGGAACATTGCCAGACTTCAACCTTTTCTCTCTTTTGCTGATGCAGAAAAACTCATACATGCCTTCATTACGTCCAGGTTGGACTATTATAATGCCTTATACTACGGGGCTGTTGAATGCTTGATTCTGATTGGTTGATGAACGTTCTAAGGTGTGCAATTATTTTCTGGGAAACACACTGCTACGCATCCACGCATTTTACTAATCATTGTTTACAGGCCTCCAAAATACTCTTCAGCCTTTGCTGAGGATTTTACAGAACTGTTATCAACCATTTCCTCAGAGTTTGACTGCTTTGCTATTGCCGGAGATTTCAACATCCACATAGACAATGCAGAAAACAATATGGCAAAAGAAATCAAAACTGTTTTAAAAACTTTTGATCTGACTCAGCATGTACATGGACCGACACACAATCGTGGACACACTCTAGATTTACTTATCAGTAAGGGTCTAAACATTTCATCGATTGTTATTAAGGATGTAGCACTGTCTGATCATTTCTGTATTTTCTTTGATATATTGATCTCTCCTGCCATTGAAGCTAGATCTGTGTCTGTCAAAAAGAGATGCTTAAATGAGAACACTAGTGTACTATTTATGAAGGCTATATCTTTAACACCAAGCATATCTGCTGACTCTGTTGATTTTCTCCTTGATTCTTTTAACTCAAAAGTTAAAAGTGTAATTGATGATATTGCTCCTGTGAAGGTCAGGAAGAGTGGTAGACAAAAGGCACCCTGGAGAAACTCAACAGCAGTGCAAAATATGAAAAGACAATGCAGAAAAGCAGAGCGCATGTGGCGGAAGACAAAACTTGTAGTCCATTATAACATCTACAAAGACACCATCCATGCTTTCAATATGGAACTAGGCAAAGCTAGACAGACTTTCTTCTCAAATATTATTAACAGCAACTTAAACAACACACGCACTCTTTTTGCTACTGTAGAGAGATTAACAAACCCCCCGAGCCAGATTCCCAGTGAAATGCTCTCAGACAGCAAGTGCAGTGAGTTTGCTTCTTTCTTCTCTGAGAAAATCAATAATATCAGAAAGGTGATCAGCACATCCTTGAGTTGCACTAGGGTCAGACAGATCAGACCACAACCTGAGAAAGTTACTATGTCTGATTTCAAAGAAATTGATGGCAAAATTTTGGAAGAAACCGTACAGCACCTTAAAACATCAACCTGCGCCCTTGACGCTCTTCCCACATCTTTCTTCAAAAGTGTGTTAAACAGCTTAGAAGCAGATCTCCTAGAAGTGGTAAATGCCTCACTTCTCTCTGGAAGTTTTCCAAACTCCCTGAAAACTGCAGTTGTCAAACCCCTCCTAAAAAAGAGTAATCTTGATAAGACTATATTAAGCAATTATAGACCGATCTCAAATCTTCCTTTCATTGGCAAGATCATTGAAAAAGTTGTTTTCAATCAGCTGAACAAATTCTTAAGCTCAAATGGATACTTTGACAATTTTCAATCTGGTTTCCGATCGCATCACAGCACAGAGACAGCGCTCATAAAGATAATTAACGATATTCGCTTAAATACTGATACAGGCAAAATATCAGTGCTGGTACTACTCGACCTCAGTGCTGCATTTGACACTGTTGATCACAACATACTTCTTGACAGGCTGGAAAACTGGGTGGGTCTTTCTGGGATAGTCCTAAAATGGTTCAGGTCATACTTAGAAGCGAGAGGTTATTATGTGAGTATAGGAGACCATAAGTCTGAGTGGACATCCATGACATGCGGAGTCCCTCAAGGCTCAATTCTTGCGCCACTCCTATTCAACCTGTACATGCTTCCAATGAGCCAAATAATGAGAAAGAACCAAATCTCTTACCACAGCTATGCAGACGACACACAGATCTACTTAGCCCTATCGCCTAACGATTACAGCCCCATTGACTCCCTGTTCCAATGCATTGATGAAGTCAACAGCTGGATGTGCCAAAACTTTCTTCAGTTAAACAAAGACAAACTGAAGTCATTGCGTTTGGAAACAAAGATGAAGTTCTCAAGGTGAATGCATACCTCCACTCTAGAGGTCAAACAACTAAAAATCAAGTCAGGAATCTTGGTGTGTCTCTAGAGTCAGACCTTAGCTTCAGTAGTCATGTCAAAGCAATAACTAAATCAGCATACTATCATCTAAAAAATATTGCAAGAATTAGATGCTTTGTTTCCAGTCAAGACTTAGAGAAAATTGTGCATGCTTTCATCACCAGCAGGGTGGATTATTGTAATGGACTCCTCACTGGCCTTCCCAAAAAGACCATAAGACAGTTGCAGCTCGTACAGAACGCTGCCGCCAGGATCCTGAGCAGAACCAGAAAATATGAACATATCACACCAGTCCTCAGGTCTTTACACTGGCTTCCAGTCACATTTAGGATTGATTTTAAAGTATTATTACTGGTATATAAATCATTTAATGGCCTAGGACCTCAATACATTGCAGATATGCTCACTGAATATAAACCCAACAGATCACTGAGATCATTAGGATCACATCAACTAGAAATACCAAGGGTTCACTCAAAGCAAGGAGAGTCCGCTTTTAGCTATTATGCCAGCCGCAGCTGGAACCAGCTTCCAGAAGAGATCAGGTGTGCTCCTACTGTAGCCACATTCAAATCCAGACTCAAAACACATCTGTTTAGCTTTGCATTTACTGAATGAGCACTGTGCCGCTGTTCGTCCGACTGTTTGCACTGTATTTTATTTTATTTTATTTTTATTTTTTACTCTAAACTGTTTTAATTATTCTTATTTCTTTTGATTATTTTAATTTCTTCTGTGTAAAGCACTTTGAATTACCATTGTGTATGAAATGTGCTATATAAATAAACTTGCCTTGCCTTGCCTTGCCTTGCTAAAGTAGTTCCAGCAGGTCTTGACCGCTTTACAGTTCCATATCACAAAGGTCAAAGGTTCTGGTTACAGCCTAAAGAACCAAAACCCGCACCAACACTAACTGAGCAAATAATTATAGTAAACAATAGGATGTTGTTGCTCTGTAATGTCCTGTAATGCTCCTGAATCATAATCATCCACTGTTCGCTCGTTGGCCAGAGGAGAACTGGCCCCCGACTGAGCCTGGGTTCTCCCAAGGTTTTTTTCTCCATTCTGTCACCTGATGGAGTTTTGGTTCCTTGCCGCTGTTGCCTTGCCTTCTGGCTTGCTTAGTTGGGGACATTTAATATTCAACAATATTATAGATCTGCCTTAAAGGTGGACGATGATGAAATTGTTTTTTGTATTATTTTCATGTTATCACTGTGAAGCTGCTTTGATACAATCTTTATTGTAAAAAGCGCTATATAAATAAAGGTGACTTGAATTGACTTGACTAGGATAAAAACGTCAAATTACTTCCAAGTAATTTTTGCCACAAATGAACGTTTTATGTATTATGCATTTATTTGTTATTATGGAAATTCCCATCTCTCTCTCTCTCTCCTCTCTCTCTCTCTCTCTCTCTCTCTCTCTCTCTCTCTCTCTCTCTCTCTCTCTCTCTCTCTCTCTCTCTCTCTCTCTCTCTCTTCTCTCTCTCTCTCTCTCTCTCTCTCTCTCTCTCTCTCTCTCTCTCTCTCTCTCTCTCTCTCTCTCTCTCTCTCTCTCTCTCTGCTCAAGCCTCCATTACTAGCTCTAAAATTACTTTTGGAATAGGCTTGGGATTAGAAGTGTGAGAAATGAGTCCCACACACAATAGCTTTTTAAGGACAAAAACCTGACAAACATTTTTAAACAATTTCTGAACAATGTTTTGAGATGTGTATAATTGACTCCGGGCCATTGATTTATTAGAAAAATAATGCTCCGCTTCGCACCATGGCCGCATTACCACCGGTGTGCCTTATTTTTCAAAAAATTCAACAGCCCATCGTCAATTATTCCTTACTTATTTTCTGGCATCCCAGCTAAATCTTTCAATTGGCTTCAGTATATTCACATATATGCTGCTCATATGCTCACCCATACTTTTCCACCAGTGCTGTCTTACACTGGCTTCCCATTCATGCTAGAATAGTTATTTTAACATACACACTTTTAACATTACATGGGATTTAACATTACATGGGATAAATTTATTTAAGGTTGGTTTTAACTAACTTACTGTTTTAACTCTTATCTTTGTTTCTATTTGTTGTTGCTGTATCTCTTTGGGTGTAGGAGAAAAGCGCACTATAAATAAAATGTATTGTTTAAAATGCAGTATCCTGAAAAGGAATGATTTAAAATGCCTTACCTTGAGTTTTTTTGGTAACTGCGTAATAGACATTAATTGGCTTTTCTGATGCAACAAGTTATGTGAAATTGCTTTAATGCTGTTTTAATGACAGTTTGTTTTATTCAGTTTATTCGTTTTCTTTCTGTGGTTAAAAACAATTTTAATTTTGTAATAATATACGTACATCATTTGAAGCTGAGATGGTTTTATATCAAAAGTAACAAAGAACATAGCTTAATGTGATTATTGGATGGTAGGTGCTACACATGTCAGTAAAGTGTGTTTGTTTGCTGGGTTATTTTATTTTCAGCCTGTTGTTGACTTGACCTAACCCTAACAGTTTGGCATGTAATAGAAACAAGTCAGATGTGATTCACCCTTGGACCGTGTGCTAACAGATCCTTAAATACTGAACCGACGCCAACGGGGTTCAATCACGTGACACGTCACACGGCTAGAACGTCTCAGTATTCAAATCACCCTGTGTTTCGAGCAACAAAATGGATAAATATACTGTGACCGAATGCGAACTAGAGTAGATCCTTCCCTGTTGATGCATTTAAGAGTGTAGCTCATGGGATATAAATCAATGTCCTTTCATCAGGATTGGACATGTGCGCGGTTTTGTAACTTCTTCGTTTTTATACACTGGCTCTTTTTTGCATCAAGAGCAGAATATGGTAATACCTTCATCAGACACAGCCTTATCACCGATCATTCAGAGCATTAAACATGATCAGATGTTCTTAGTGTTGGCTGGTGTGTGTTGTACAGTGGGATCAGTTAATTTTGATATCAGCTTGACACCTCTGCCAGAGCAATGCCAGTAAGAATGTGACGTTATTACTAAAAGAGTAGCCAGCTTCTTTTTTTTCTGTTTGTAAATTTCTGTTTCTGTCAAAAATAAAAATATGCAGGAGGTAGGTCAGGTTTAGTGCAAATTTCAGTAGGCATCTGTCCACTTGCTTATTTATATTTTCGTGGCAATTATTGCATGTGATAATGTGAGCCTGAAAGTACAGCAATACATAAGACAGAGTTATCAGACAAGATGCCTAACAATTTCAATTCACAAGCTTGCAATTCGGTTTGATTTCAATTTGATACCAATTAATTGGGGCCTATCAGTACATGGCAAATTTCCTCAAGAAAAAAATCTCAATGTTTCAAAGTAGGGAACCCCAGTTGGTACATCACTATAATATTAAAGGTTAAAATTAACTGATTTGTAGGCAGTTTAAAATTGCTCAAGGAAGTTTTTATGATAATAACGTCATTTGAATGACAATTATGTTTCTACTCATTTTTTTAATATACACATTTAAATTGTTGCTGCCATAAAAACATGAATCATTTATTGATACACGCATATTAAATATTGAAGAACAGGTTAAGTCTAAATATTATGGATATTGCATACATTGAGACATGCATGAGACACGATACGGATTTCTGTAAGTTGTACTGTATTTTTGAAAACATACCTTTTGAACATACCATATGGCTACGGCAGTCACATTATCTTACGGAAAGATGAGCTGTTTCTCTGAACCTAATAAGGTTGAAGAACCCTATTATTTAACAAACAACTAAATTCAATATTATTTGTTATTAACTAGCATAATCAACTATATTACCTCTGTCAATTAGAAAATCACATACTGGTGCAATCACATACACAAACAACTATTGAAATCACATACAACAATGCCAAGGTCTCTGGAAAGAGGTTTGATTAAGTTAGTAACGTGGTCATTTAAGTCACCTGATCTTTAAATGTTTTCAGGATCTGCGAGACGTGACTGGACTCTGGATCAGTATAATGCTGTTGCCCTTGATCAGTCTGATGTGTTTTACCTGAGATCAGACGGTCTCATTCTTTCGGTTTATCTGGACACAATATGCAGATGTTAGTCAGGACAACAGTGACTCCAGATAATCAGTGTAACTCCAGAAAGTCCTATATTTCTTCCGGGATATTATAAGAACACTTGTGAGGTTTTACAACTGCAGGAAAACACTTTTTCCTTTTTTTTTTTTTTTTTTTTTTAAACAAGCTCCAGTGACAGGCAACCCCAGCATATATTTGCATGGCAGAGGATGTTTCCAAGAGCAGCGCACGAATGCTTTCGAATTACAGTCTGCTGCACATCCGCTTTCATTAACAGCTAACTTTCTGTTTTCCTCTCAGTGAACAAACGCTGCATCAGCACTGATCACCAGCAGATTATACTTCAATTACAGGATTACTGTGGGAAAACTGCTGAACATGAGGAGGGGGCTGGGTCATGAGGCAACAGTAAACATGCCATCATGGAAAACCTGAGTTTACTTCAGTGACACAAATACAAACAAGATGCTGAAGACAAAGATGTCAGCAAGATGAAGCTTCACATAAGCGTGATATTCTGCTGCTCTGTAAGGAGACATGCTTGAATGTTTTCCATTAGTGTTTGACGTACTGTTTGAGAGATAGAGGAAAACTCAAATCCTGCACAATACTGATAGCGTCTAAAACTGAGCCAAACACCGGGGAAGAGCTTTCATTGCTTCTGTGTGATGTTTGGTGGAAGTGCATCTCAGATCAGACAGCAGGCACCAGAAGAGTCATGGGCTGTCTGGATAAAGATAGTTCATTTAAAGTGGGTCAATATGAAGGTAAACAAAAAAACAAAAAATCTCTCAGATTCACTTCAAACATGGAAAACAAACCCAGCTCCACTCATCTGAGACCAATGCCACAGTAAAGTCTTCCAGACTGCTTCTCAATGCTCCTGTGAATCTTGCCCAGGAGTTCCCATAATCCCCTGCAGCCATCTCTGAAACTCATGGTTTTTCTAACTGTCTCAGTGAGGTGGAGGTGATGATGGGGCTGCTGGGATGTCTTGTGTTTATGTTACTGGCAATTCATCATCTTGACAATTATGACTTTTCAGTTTATGAAAACCGAATCATGTACCTGTTGATTAACACTGTTCTGTTCTTTAGTGTCCAGTGACCTTCTGCACAGTTCTGAGTTTTATAGTGCTGCAGTATAATCATCGGTCACAGTTTTTGTCTGTTGTTTATTTCTCTCCAGCTCATTTGACTTCCCTCTGTCCTTCAAACACAAACACAATGACAAACCGCTGGATGAGCTGTATAACTTACCCAAAGTTCAAACTTCTTTAATTATGTTCAAGTCAACCCCAAACATGCCCACCGACTTAACGCACGATTAATGGCGCCTTGCAGATGTGAGCGCTTATCATCAACTCAGAGTCTCCTTCCTCTCTCCTTATGGAGAAGCTTGTGTCTGGCTCTGTCCTCTTGGGCACGTTCTCTGCTGGCGGGGGTCAGCATAATTTAGCTGCGTCTCACTCGCTGGGGCTCAAATTAATAAATTGAGGGACCAGGGAGCATCTGGGGAGCTTTCAGCATTGTCTTACTGTCACAGTACTGTTGAATAGGTAACAAAGTGTAAAGCGGGTTAGTCTCACCAGGGGCCCATTAGCCCCAGCGCTGTGATGAAGTGTATTGTCCGTATGTATCGCTTGTGTAATTAATGACAGACGGATGCAGCCACGACGAGTGGTTTTCAGCAAATGTAATTAAGAAATTATTTACTGCAGGTGTCTAATCTGGCCCTGATATTTTGTGCCATACAGTACGTGTGGAGAGAACAGAACCCGTGAAGCCTCATAAATGAGCCTGTTTATAATTGTGAATAGAGCAGAACGGCCACAATTGGGTCTCGGCCTGTTCTAATGGGTCGCACAGCAAGAGGTTTACCTGTAAATTGAGTACAATACTGGCGTCAGGGGTTCCAGCCTTTTACCATAATTTTATAGTTGCAACAATGTTTTTTTTTTTTTCACACTCAGTAATTTCACAGTAAATTACTGGTAGAACTGGTTCAAGATGGTTCCAGTTTATCGTAAATCAACAGTACTAATACCATTGTTAATTTTACAGCTGCACTGTAATTTCACCGTAAAGAACATGGCAGATATGGTTTTAGCTATAGTTCTACAAAAAACAACAACAAAAAAAAAACATACAAATACTATTTTCTGATGCCTATAACTATGATCTCTAGTATATGTTGTATACAATGTATAGTCATGTAAAACATATTTTTCACTAGATGGAGAGAAAATAAAGGAGAAATTGTTATGGTTGGATCATTTGATATTTATTTTAAAAAAGTGGAAAACAAATAAAATAGGCATTGATAAATTGGCCGAGACTGACCCAAACTGAATCTCAGCATAAATACAAACAGCAAGTCAAGAAAGAAAAAAGAAAAATTGTGCTTGCTTTGGATTTGCAAAGATTAAAAAGATCTCATTCACTTACCCCTATGCTATCCCAGATGTTGCTAACTGTTTTTCTTCAGCAGGACACATATTTTTAGAAAGAAATCAAAGATCCGTAGATTCATACCATTTAATAGAAAGGCTGCAATCATTTGCATATTCCAAAGTGTGGAAGGAGTGTATTAAAATATTTCATTCTTCAACTGATCAATTCATATCTTATGTAGCAAAACCACAGTTTCATCAATGTATCATGTAGCTGTGTGATGCAAGTACGTTGGCATGTTCACATTTTGAAAAAGAAAAAAGAAAGAAAAGTTAGTTGATTATAAACTAGAGAGTAAATGTGTAAAATGTGTAGAGAGTAAAGAGTAAAAAGTGTTTGAGCAAGGCTCTGCATTCTTTCAGGTTGGCAACCATGGCAACCAGAGGCCTGGTTCTCTTACTTTTTGGGGTTGTCACAGACACCTTCCTTTGTGGTTGATGAGGGGTTTTAAAGATTCTTTTTTAAATATAACAAATACTTGTGTCTGATTTGTCTTAGTTGTTAAACAGCATTTAGACATATTTGTGTGTTGGTTATTTGACCTTTTAGTCTCGTATCCGAAGCCCACAGCATACTCTGCTTATGCGCGTTCCGCCTTGTCTCAGAGCGCACACACAGGAGGCTGCCTAGGAAACAGCATCTCTTTCACGGCTTAATGTGCTTTTAATAACACTGTTAAATATCAAGCATGTCCCGCAGTTTAGCAACAGTGGACTACATTTTACATCACTTATTTGGCTGATTTGGATGTTAAGTTTGGCTTGGGGAGGAACAAAAGCGCCCCGCTGTGAAGGCTGCTGGACGGAATGCGACACATGCTCAATAATCGTTTTACCTCGATTATCTTGTTTTCATAATCGTTGGAAGTCAAAATCGAAATTCGATTAATTTGCACGATATGTGAGCAGCAAGTATGCAAAGGTTATTTTTTTTGAGAAAATGATGCGTGTTTGTGGAAAAAAAATCACTGAAAAAAGGCCATAAAACCCTTACTGAATACCGGTAATCACATAGGCTAGAGTTTTTGTTTCAAAACTATTTGAAATTAATCCTGCCCACTCATTCACTCATTTGTGTCAGAAAGCTGTATGCGCGGAGGCTTGAATCATCGTGAATATTGATGTGTTTCACACTTGGAAAGAGAAAGACCCTCCCCTAATCAGCTGAATGGGACACTAGAACAAAGAATGTAAGGAGAATAAAATATTCGATACGAATATTGCTACTTGATGTCTGTCTTGTAGTAAACCCCATTGAGGAGCACAAGCTCTTAACAAGTTCTTCTACACTTGCACTTGCTGGCTGGCATTGATGGGTCTTGTGGCAGTCATGGTGATGGCACCTTAATGTTCCGCGATTGTTCATGCATCCATCTATAATGATATCACGCATCACCTGCATCAATAAGCAATGCGATGCCTTGAATGTATTATATCTACTCAAATGTGGATGCATCTCAGCTCAGACAGGTACCTGTGGATGGAAGCATGTCTCGCTGGCATGATGAATGTAGTGAAAGAGCAGCACTGAACTGAACTCTTTGATTCAGTAACATGACTGATATACCCATCACACTCTTCAAGTGCCTCACTGTCAGCCTTCTCTTTTTGTTGTCTCTCGCTCTGTTATTACTGAAGCAACATTTTCCTGGAATTGTCTAAGGCAGGACTTTAATAAATAGATTACCCAGAATGCAGACCAGCCTACATTTATGTCAGCCATTGCTATGAGTGACTGGTCTAGCCAGTATGGCTATAAATAGGCCGGTATGTCTTGACCTCCTGTCTGGGGCCGTGTGGGGCAGAGGTGGACGGGAATTGGTTTAATGTGAAAGTGTTTCGTAGAGACGTCATAACCATTGGCACTACAGTGAGTTTGATCCAGGTTTTTGGTCTAACATTAAAGCAGCCCCTGGTGCAGACCCGTTCACAGTGTAGGGGGCTTCAGTCAGACCTCTGCGTGTAGGGGATTTAGAGGACCCATCTGTGCCTGTTTTCTTTGAGGCAGAGTCACGTGACCTGACGTCCTCTTCTGCAATAGCTGTTTAATTTGCTGGAGTGCTGGGAGATAGATGGATACTGCTAAAAATTGTGTGATGTCAATGCCAGACAATTCGACTGTTTGTCTTTAAGAGAGATTTCAGTAGACCAAAAGGATTTATCTTTGTTAAAATGTTTGTTGTGGAATCTAGGTTGTGGGAGTGCTCATGTCTTGATCCTGGTCTTTTGGCTTTAGGTCATGATATTGAGTTAGTTAGTTGAGATTTATCTGATTCCAGCAAATTTTACATAGGCAAATTTAGTTTCACTCAATAAACAAGCATCCCCTTTTGTTAAATTTTTTTTTTGTCCTAATATTTTATCCTCTAGTCCACTTTGAATGGCGCCTTCCAATAAGCACATGCAATCAATCAAACCATTGAAGACCACCATTTAGTGGTTGGGCTCATGAAGTTAGATGAATGTTTCTTGACTCACTTACTTGCGAGCATCAATTGTTAATTCAAACTGAAGTACGGTATCAAACCCCAATAAGCCGCCATCTTGGATGAAAGTTGCAGTACCTAATCTGTGAATGTGTGTGATGCCGCATTACATTTGGGCTTGTTTCTGATGGTTCATTAGGAAAACCATGATGGTGAGATGCTGTTTAGGTAGACAACTTACTCTGCTCTATTACCATTTTTAAGGTATCAGTCATACTTATACATTTTCATATGCATTTGGATGGTGTTTATCGATGTGCTACAATGCAGTACCAAATGCATTTTGTAAAAATAAAAATTAAAAATTAAAACTTGACATGTTTACTCATTATTTGTGTGTTCTGTATATGTATTATTAATGACATCAAACTCCAATCAATTGTGTGCATCTACAATGTTGTTGTTTTGTAGTTGCCCAAGTAGAGCATTCAAAATCATTGAATTGGTTTGATTTTAGGGAGGATGCTGCCTTTGAAGGGAGCTACATATGCAAACAATAGTATGGGACAAATACCAATATGCTCATATATCAATTACACATTTAGATGTGTGTATGTGTTAAACTTGTGGCTACACATAGAAACAAACTCCAGCTTTAAGTACAGTACTGATGTTCCACAGACACTCAGCTCAGCACTTTTCCAGAAGAAAGTAATGCTGGATGCTGTTCTCTCTGAGTCTAATTATACTCCTCATGGCAGTGCAACGATTTGAACTCTCTCCTCTGAGCTCTTGGATGACGGCCTGACATCCTGTCAGAGATTTGGCCCGTGGCGGAGCCGGTGTCTCTGTTGCTGTTTGAAGCGAGCCGGAGAGGGCTTCATCAACAGTGGTGATGAAAGATGTGGCGGCGCTCAAGGCTCAAAGCTCGCGTCTAGTAAGGCTCTCGGTGGAACTCATTTAGCAAAGCTCTCGCACAAACAAACAGCAAAAATAATTTTCATCCATACCACCATCCTCATGCCAGGCGCTTATTGATCAGTGGAATGTAAAGATACAACTCTTTGGGCCCTATTTTAACTATCTGAAACGCAAGTATCAAACGTGAAATGCAAGTAACTTTGTGGGCGGATCCCGGGCGCTGTTGCTATTATACCGGCGGGATAAATGACTCTTTCGCCCGATGCAAATCTAAAATGTGTTGGTCTGAAGTCGCTTCATTATTCATAGGTGTGGTTTGGGCGTAACGTGAAATAAACCAATCAGAGCCTCCTCTCACATTCCCTTTAAGAGCAGGCGCGCTTGTTCCATGGCGGATTGCTATTATAACGGCGGGTTTGCCAGTGTGTATTTACATATTAATTTACTGAGACATGACTAAAGGCATCAATTACAAATGATATGATTAATATTGATACATATAACCTATTCAGGAGTGATCGTGCAAATAAAGTAGTCGTCACAATTTGTAAAATCTAATCTCAACTGTTCCTGCATACAGTCTGTCAGCTAAACAAAACTTTTTCATCGAGATCTGACATTATTGTTGTTGGATGCTATCGTCCATCTTCATCTTCTTCAAGTGTAGTAAACACTTTTGGAATAAACATTAAAGGGCACCTATTATGGAATTTTGAAATTTACCTTTCATGTAGTGTGTAACATAGATCTAAGTGAACAAAAACATCCTGCAAAGTTTGAAATATGAAAGTGCACCGTATATAAAGTTATTGTCTTTCAAAAGTAAGAGTCGACTCCTGAGTCATTTTTATGAATCGTTAGAAGACCGAAGCTTTTTCTCTGACTAGATGACGTCAACTTGTCAAGTTATTTGAATACGATACGCCCACTTATTGCGCTCCAAGGCCAGGGAAAATATCATGGCGACGAGACACTGTGTTCTGAAGTGCGACTCAAAAGTAGGGGTGTGCGATATCACGGTTTTTGATCGTGGACGATTCAAATATCTCCACGATCTGCTTTTGAAGAAATATCGTAGGATCGTGCATTCTATCAGTTTGCAGTTCTGGCGCCTCCGTCTCAACATACTGTACAACGCGACGTATATTCACATGAAATGCAGAGGAACTGGACACTGTAGTTCATAAAAATAAATTATTTGCACGTGCTTTAAAGCCTTGCCGGTTAAACATGTCATTCGCTGCTGATGCGCTGTTCTAACGAGCGCTTTTCTGAGCGCAATACACCCGATGCGCAGCGCACATGCACTAAAGCCTGTCTAACAGCGTCTGGATACTGGACTAAGTTACAGATGGTACTCAACCAGAATGAGACTTTTACCGCCGCCGTTCCCGCGGCGGTAAAATTGCGGGGGTGTATTTGCTGCCTTTGACCGCTAAGAGGCGCTACAATCGCAGACTTTGAAAAGTGTCAGTTTATTCTCTCTATTGCGTAACCTGCCGCCGCGCCGCGGCTCATTGAGAGTGTTTGAAATGTGGTAAAACAGATCAATTCAAGTTAAACATGTAGTTAAATGAATTCATATAATCACAAGACTGAAATTGAATGTAGGCCTAATACATTTAATAAATAATGAAAACATTCAACACAAAACATTGCAATAGAAAAATATTAGGCTACCATCAATGAGGCTTTGCAAGAGCAACGTCTTATCAGCGGACCGACGGTAGCGCAGTGGACAACGCAACAGCACAAGCTTCAAGAGATGCGAGATCGAATCTCATTAGCTTTGGCTGACAGCGTTAAATGTTTTACCATTCTTGATGCTTAGATAGGTAACTGTTTATTTGAAGTCAAGCGTTTTGTTTAATTATCAATGGCACATTAGGCCTACAACAGCCTACATTTGCTACTTTCCAGTAGAGCCGCTGCACAGACGACAAAACTGATGAAGGAAGATTATCAGCCGATCGTGTCAGAAAATGAAAATGACGAAGCTATCTTTAATCTGCTAAATTATTGTTTTGTGAATCATCCACGAAATTGAGATGACTGACAATTGATACCCGCCATAGCAAAGGAAGACATTTTTAAAAACAGATCCTGGACATTTCAAGGTTTAAATAAAGTGTCGGGGGCAGTTTATTTATTTAAAACAGGGTTGCATCGAGTTAGAGTTTATTTTCTAAGTAAGAAACAGAATCTTATTCTTGCGACATTTTAAATCTGTATTGCCAAAGAAATTGCAGCTAAATAAACAATTAAAACAGTAGGCTAGTCTACAAAACGAAAATAGTTCAGAGCAACATAAATTAAGATTTTCTTTGCTTCTCTCTTGCGCTGGATCTCTTTTATTTTGGTTTATTTAGTCTCCCTGCACTGCGCGCGCCGGGTCTCTCTCGACATTAAACGAGATTTCAGGGTAAAACCCCATTATACAGATAAGACTGATGTCGCTATGTGTCATCCATACAAATCACGAAAAAAAACCTGTAACAAATAATTGAGTCTTGCTTCAAACAGAATGTCTGGTTGAATTCACCGTACAATAAAACGAGGTGGATCGCGAATAAGCGCTCTGTATCTGCTGCTCACTTGCATTTGTTTAGTTGGCAAGAACGCGTTTCGTCGATAGTTCATGTTTAGATAATGCCAGATTGTTGACAAACACACTACTCAAACGTGTTAAAATTCTACAAAACCAGTTGAAACAAATGGATTGAACACTTAAACTGAAAGTGTGTGTGAGACCTCTTTAAATACAATAGGCCTACATAAAACTACAATATTTATAATTTAAGGGCCTACATTTGGACACATCGAGAGAATTATCTTTAAAAGTATTTTGCCTTTGCCTGGTCATCAGGCTCACTCTGCATATGAAAGACAGAACATTAACACCTCCTGAAGCCCCAACCCCCCACAGGCGATCTGAGTCTGAGACCGACTTAAAACAAAGAGAAGTCACAATTCACACTTCATTCTAGACATAGCATTAGGCTAGTAAAGTGTTGATAATGAAATAAATAAATTATTTAGGCTACATGTAGGCTAATAGGCTAATATTTCTGTCATAAAAGTTTATCAATAAACATTTAATTATTTCAATAATTGAAGAAATAAAACACTACCTCGGTTTGGGCCAGCTTTTTCCAAGCAAACCTAAATACAAACGCATGTTCATTTGTTCAAACGCATGTTCATTTGTTCATATTCATTTGTTCAAACGCATGTTCATTTGTTGTCATGAATACAATGTTCAACTCAATGTTAAATTCCACAGGGATCTTTGGATCCTTACAACCAGGGTGCGCGATTTGTGAATTAGCTATTATTATTTTTTTATATATAAATCTCGAACCACAGTGCTTGCTGCTGCTAAACTAAATAACATTTATATAATAATTATGAACTTAAATGAAACAATATCGCAACATTTCGACAAATAAATTATCGGATCTATTTTTACAATTTAATTCAAGGCGATTTAGCCTAGACTACATTTAATTATAGCGATATTTTCACCCTTGTCCGTTCATCATTGGGAAGCGCTCACAGCTAGTTTGAGTAGATCCTCTGCACCTCTCGGTTTCATACGGATTACCTAATCAGATAACATTTATTAAATATTTAGACATTTAAAGGCTTTAGACATAGCCGATTTCTTATCGTGACTGAGCGGAGGAAAGTGGCTTTCGGTTCATTTTTGTGACGTGCAGTTCCCGGAGACAGAGACGACAGATACACTTTTGAATAAAAGTTTGAATATGAATAAAAGTTTACAGTTTTGAACGATGTAGGCTACTCTACTCTGATCTGTATGACTAAAAAAACTACGGAGTAGCCTAAAGGGCCTAAGTTATTTTAGCTGTCTGTTATGAGAAAAAATAAATCCAAATGCACGCGCAGTGTTCGTAGTGTTCGTCTGTCGAACACTAATTCAACATGCCAGAATAAAACCCGACTTTAGAACAATGGATAGCCCCACTCGGCGTGGTGTGCCAAAAAACTTAATTATAAACTTCAATATTTCATTCAAAATAATCTCAAAACGCTTTGTGACATTTTGAAAGCCGTGCATGCATTAAGGCACTGGAACCATGAACTGAAACTGGTTCTGATTGTATTGTTTGTCGTTTAAACGTGCCTGTTGCATATCTTTACATTATATATTTTAAATGGTCTATTGGTGAAGTAATTTATAGCATTGATTACTGTGGAGGGAGGGGGGATTAAAATAATTCAGCAGAAGCAGGGATGTTTAGACCAGAAGGAAATCCCCGTCCCCCCTGGCAAATCGCACCTTGCTTAAAACCATGTTTTACAAACTCTTTATAGGAACCCAAAAAAAGGCTATCCTGTATAAACATTTTTTTTTGTTTGTTTGATTGTTTGCATTAATAATAGGCTATGACATGCATTAATAGGCTAATATAAAATGTACAATAATCTTTGTTTGTACGGATACGTAAGTTCTACCACTCGGCCATGAATTTACTCATTTAGAAAAGCCCGGTTTATCCAATCTGTTCCAGAGAAGCGCTCATCATCCGTCTCATTCCTCAATAGAGTAGTAAACAAATAATCAGCTTCTTTGCACCTAATTTATTTTTGTTCGTTATTTTTGTTATTATTATTATTTTATCACGCTGCTCCCAACGGGCAATAGGCTTATGTCGCCCACCGACGTCTAGGCTACAATATGAAATAAAGGCTATATTGTTCTCGTCTCTATTTTTAAATTATGATTCTATTTTTCTGTCCTAAACAATGTTCTATAGTAGCCTATTTCATCTGTTAATTGACATTAACCCCGCTTACATTTCAAAATACGGCAATAGCTGCTGTTTTGCACAATGTCCCTCTGCGCCACCTGGCGGTCATTTCGCGAATGACTTTGAAATGCGACTGGATTATTTTTACCGCAGTAGTTTTGCCGCGGTGCCTGTCGCGGCGGTAATAGGCATTCTGGTTGAGTACCATCTGTATCTTTCGAGTCTTATTGTGCTAATACTGTCAAATACACACAAGGTTTTCATAAACAAAGTTGGTTATGTCTAAAGTGAAAGAACAATAGAAAAAATCTGCTTGTCCAAATGCGTGTATTAGACTCGTTGCGTGCAGATCTTAAAGTGACAGTAATAGTAAACACGCAGCCGCTTGTCCTTAAAGGGATAGTTACTCAAAAATAAAAATGCTGTCATTATTTACTCTCACTCTAATGTTGTTCTAAACCTGTATTAATTTATTTCTTGTGCTGAACACAAAAGAAGATTTGAGGAGTGTGGCTAACCGGCGGTTGCTGGTCCCCATTGACTACCATAGTAGGAAAAAACTATTATGGAAGTCACTGGGGTACATCAACTGTTTGATTACCCACATTCTCCAAATAACTTTTATTTTCAACAGAAGAGGGAGACTTATTCAGGTTTGAAACGTAAATAATGACAATCAAAATTGTGGGGAGAACTATCCCTGTTAATAAAACCACAAAATACAAAGAGCAAATCACTCACTGCTCTTGACTGAGAACTTTAATAGTAGCTTTAATAAGAAGCAATGTACAATTTATACAGTGAAGTTTATGGTGTTTTATTTTCATATTTGTTAATTTAATTACTTCCTTAAATGCTGTTAAATACACCCTCTGTAGCTGAAAAAATAAAGCACTGTTTATTTAATTTGTATATTAAGTTGTGTATGTGTATCTTTGTTCTTCATTTTTAATAACAAAGAAAATGACAAAGATTTTTTATTTTCGCCACTTTGGCCTAAATATCTGCCATTCTTTTTTATTTTATTTTTTGTTACCCAAGGCTTTGTTTTTAAAATAGGGAGATTAGTTTGGCTGTGATGCTCAGTCACTTGAAAAATAGTAAAACCAACATGAAAAGGAATCGTGATAAAATCGTGAATTGTGATTTTCCTGGAAAAAATCGTGATATGATATTTTTGCCATATCGCCCACCCCTACTCAAAAGCCAACTTTTTTCATCTGCCTAAGGAGGAGCATTTGAAGACTAAGTGGCTACAATTCATATAACTACACCACAGAAGTATAGTCCGAGCCTTGTGCTTTGTTCGCGCCATTTTGAAGACGATTGCTTTTTAAATGCAATCAAACTTGGATTCGCGAGCCGTCTGATATTGAAGGAAGGTTCATTTCTAAGTGTATTTGTATCAGCTTCCTCCTCCGTATCACAACCTGTAAGTGTTATTAATAATTGTTGCTTTTATGTTTTATGTAGCATGCTTAATTATTATTTTGTTTGTTGTGTAAGCACCGTTTAGCTTCTAGGTCTTCAATGGCAATTGTATTGAGATATGTGAAGTGTTTGTCGTTGTTTTCGGAGTTGTCCTAAAGAATAGAATAATACCTCGTAGTAACGTAACTGCATTTTTTTTGTTGTAAAAACGTTATGTTTATGCATCGGGCTAACGCAAACAAAGACTGATTGTGCTTTTACAATATGAACTCTGGGCTATGCTCGCTAACATAACATTAAATTCTTTATCTTATTTTTATTTTTTTACTACAAACTACAAAGCAGTGGACTATAATCATTATTATAACACGATTTAATTGATAAAAGCATCATTGTACTCCGTGTTAAACAATAAGTATTATCTCTGTAAACACTGCTGGGTCATCTGACCAATCGCAGATTAGCGTCGCGCAAAGGAGGGGTTTGGAAAAATGAGTCGTTGAACAAATCATTTGGGAGTCGGTGAGCAAATCAGGTAAAAATAAATGCATATTATACGAAAACAAAAGTATTTTTTGACATTGCATGCACGTAAAACTGTTGTTGGGGACTCCCTAAACAACATTAGGAACATTTTAAATGTCATAATAGGTGCCCTTTAACTTATTATACTCTGCGACCTGAATTGGGACTGGCTTTCGCCACTGTCGGACCAATTTAAAGAGATTTGTGACTTTGTTTGGTACAGCTGTTTGGTACAATTTAAGGATAGGCGGAAAAGACAATCCTTGGTTCAGTGATACTCTCTCTACCCTTATTAAACAGCACATTTTTGCTTGGGCCAAGGTGGATAAATCAAATGATTGAATAGATTGGAGTTTAAAAAAATAAGAAATATCAGCACTAAATCGATTTAAAAAAATGCAAAACGTGATTATCTTTCTATGGTAAATAAATAGCTAAATAATCCAATACAATTGTGGAAGCTAGTTAAATCTACCTGGGATACCTGAGTTTATCAATTAAAGCTCCAGATCACTTAATTGTTAATCAAACTGTCGTTAAGGGTAGAGTGAACATTGATGACACTTTTAATAATTATTTTACTGTTGGTTTAAACTGTTGGTGATCTACTAGTTCTGGTGTTTTTACTTCTACAGATGTTGATTAAGCTGAACATTGCCCCTGGCAAGTGTTTAATTTCTCTGCCATTACAATATCTCAGGTTTACAATGCTTTAGTGAAACTAGATAGTAAAAAAAAATCTGCAGGAGTTGATAAAATTGACCCCTGCTTTTTAAAAATGACTGCTTACAGAGCCAATTGCTTTTATTTTTTATCTAAGTTTAATTTCAAACACTATACAGAGGACGTGGAAGTCGGCAACAGTTATTCCACTATTGAAAAGTGGAGATCTTTCAGATCCTAATTATTATCGTCCTATCTCCAGATATACCACGTGTATATATACGTGGATACTCACCAAGACAGTGATTTTGTACATTCGTTTGGGTGTATTTGACCATTTAAGTGCATTTAACCACGTAAATAACTCAATTTGGTACTTGTGATCTGTTTATGATGCTCTCAGAGAGCACTTGAGAACTGAATGGTTTAAAAATTATATAATAAACTTTAGTGATGATGCAACATTGTCTCCCCGATTGTGCAAGGGACAATTCCGTCACCTATGCAGCTGCAGCTCGCTTATAATGCAGACACGATGTGGTGGTGCCATTTTCGCATTTTGAGAGGGAGCATACTGATTCATTCACTCTTTATTATGTCTCAGAATAATTACTGATTTGTCAAAAGTTATTTATTAAAGATGTATGAATTGTACCTCACCTTCAGCAAGCTGCTGCAAGCATGTATGACATGCCTCTCACAGAACGGAAGGCGTCATCAGCTTGAGATTGGCAAGACATTATAAGTGATTATCAGTTGATAGCAATTGGTAGCCAATCAATCGAAACACCCATAGGGAAGAGGGAATGTGCATGAGGACGCAGGAACAAAGGATAAACCTGTGTATCATGACTCAGTGTGTATGAAGAAGCTCATGTGTTCAGATAATATTTCACACCAAAAAAACTGAATAAATCTTGATGCTCCTTAAAGTGAGTTCATTGCTTTTATGCAAAACAAGGTATGAAATATGACATGGACATAATATTCACCCAGACCTCACCCTGGTAACTTACATTTCTCTTAGTAGTTTACCAAACAAAATATTATGGTTGCTCTTTAGTAAATGGTGAAATCAGAGTGTTCAGACGTGTTGCCGTTTATATCCGTCATACTGTACTTGGTTGTGTGTATGTAACACCTCATGATGTTTGTGATCTCCTCTCTCTCCCACAGCTGTCTGAACGCTTGCACGTACTGCAAAACCAAACACGCCAGAGGGGATCTGGCCAGTTACCCCATAGAGGAGCTGGTTGAGAGAGCCAGACAGTCTTTCCAGGGTGAGTCCGACTGTTTGAAGTCAGAGTAATCACAACATACTACATCAAAATTATGTTTGCTTAACATTTACTCTAGTTACTCTGTCTTATTAAATTTAAAGGTGTCATTAAGATTGTTCAATTTAAAATAGTACCCAAACAAACCGCAACCACAATAGTTTAATGACATTTACTGAAGTACATAAGCTTCAGTCATCTGACAAAGATCAGGTTAATCAGCCCATGATTCCTATGAATGATATGAGAGCTAGGGCTGAAACAACACATATTATGTAAATACGTTGATGCATCTCCTGAAGCAGATGCTAATGGTTAGAATTGCATCACGCGTTATAAGGTGGTTTATACAGCATTTTATTTTATACAACTAGTATTTTATACAACTTTTATTTTTTTACCCAAACCGACATTTTTGGTGCGCTCAACCGCATTCTGGGAAAACCTGCGGTGTATCAAAAGAACAGCAGTGGAAAGCTCTGTCACGTTAACTGATGTAGAAGATATTCTCAATTGGACATCTTGATCATGATACTGTCACTATGGGGATTATACAGGTGTGACTTCCGATGTTCATTCATACAGATATGTATTCAAGCAGCTTCTTTTATCTGCTGAATGAACAAAACATTTCAAAACACACACCTCTAAGCACATGCTGCTGTCAATCCCAAACAGTGGCTACGTTCACATGCATAACTTTTGTTTCAAACGGACTGAATTCATTCGAAGTGATCGGGCTGGTGTGCGCATGTCACAAGCTTACAACCCGAATAGATTTTTTGACATGCGCAAACTGCACGAATAAACAGATTCTCACTGTTTGCGCTTACTACTGTAACTATTGTCCTACATTTGTTCTTTATTTGTTTTAAACAGCAGACTTAATATTTATTCATTTCTGGTCATAATTTGGAGACAATGAGCATACAAACCGTTGTGCCGTTCTGCTTTAATTAATCATGCAGTAAAAATGCATCCCCGTTCCCAAAACCTGTGGATAAGAATCCGAAACAAGGACTGGTGGGACGTTGTCCTGCTCCACTTTACAGACGCTGGGTAAAAGGAGAATTTTAGAATGACAGGACACTAATTTTTATGAAACTTTATTCAACAGGAACAACAGCTCGTTCCTCACGTCATCACGTTATTTCAACATCATTGCACATGCACAGTCCTTTCAGTGTCGGTTTTCAAACCGATTAAGGGTTTACATGTTCTCTTGATCGGATTCGAAAAGGAATAAACCACCCTATTCAATCGGGTTGAAATTGTATTTGTATCTAGCTCAATCGCATCGATGAAGGGGTTTACATGAAGGCTTTTCAGTCCGATTGAGCAGTCAATCCGATCACTAACACATTTAGTTGCATGTAAACGTAGCCATTGACTGACAATGCAGCCTTCATGGACATTTGTATTACTGATAGATGCCTTTTAATTTTTGCCACTTTTTTCCTTTTTGGTAAAGTATTTTTTTAGATATTAGTAACAAGCTGAAAGATTAGTGGCACAATTGATGGTTCATATTTATTAGAGTTGGGGATATTAATTATCAAAATCATCTAAATAAATATATGATCAAAATAAAGTTGCAGCCCTAGTTTATATGGACGTGTCAGTAGTGTCTCATGGCTCCTTGTCAGTTTGAAATGTTAGCAGGCCGAGTGCTTGTGGTGTCACAGTAGCAGACACGTGCTCCACACGTTTGCTAATGTTGACCATCTACATCTGACAGAACCTTCAGTACTATGCAGCATATCATACAGTGTGTGAGACACAGAGCAGTCCTGTCTGAGCATGTGCACTGCTGCTCATTAAACACTAATGGAAGTTGAGCAAAGGATGTGTTGGGTTGAAAATAATCAAATATATTTGAAAATGAACTAAGTAATTTGCTTTACTGTTTCAACCCCCCTCTATTTCTTACCAGAATTACCATTTAGAATTCCTAAAGAAAAAGAGGTGTTGATGGTTTATCAAGGCCTGAAGGCCAAGTTGTGTACATCAATGGTCTGCTAATTGTCACACCTTTAGCATGGTGGGGGAAGTTGCCATCCTCTGATTGTTCAGTTTGAATGTCTCACTTTGGGTTTCAGTCACATGGTCAAGGAAGGGATAAAACAAAGATTGAACTGTTGCTCTTGGCTGCCCTATTCTTTTTCTTGCTCTTCTTTTCTCTGGCTATTTCTCTCTTCTATTTTCTAAAGCCTTTCTCTCTCTCTTTCTATCCCTAAGGTAACATTTTACATATATGGTGGGTATGATTTATGGTATACGTTTTTATCATCTCATATATCTGTTTAGTAACTATTTTAAGTGTAACCATAACTAGACATTGTCATTAAACCCTTTCAATTGCAAATGATGTGCTAACTAGTTTTGATTCGGTATTCATTTTAAAGTGCTACCTATTGACCAAACTCAGGGCAGTGGAGAGGAAATGGCGCAAATCAAAAGACACATCTGACCTGAGTATGTATCAATCTCTGCTCTTCCTTTTCTGGGGATGTTCATGCTGCAAAATCTTCATATTTCCACAACAAGATCAACAGCACCTCAAACACACGATCACTTTTCAAGACATTCAACTCTCTCCTCTGTCCACCACCACCTCGTTAACTGCTGATGATTTTGCTAACTTCTTTACCAACAAAACATAAACTATCAGCAGTCAGTTCTCAACTCCACACACAACACAGCCAAAAATCTTCTCTCCTCTCCAATAACTGAGGAAGAAACATCTAAACTTCTCCTCTCCAGTCATCCTAGCCCATTCCCTCGAGCCTTCTACAAGCCATCTCTCCCACACTTCTACCAGCACTTACACACATCATCAACTCATCTCTCCATACTGGGATTTTCCCTACAGCATTCAAGCAGGCTCGGGTAACTCCACTGCTTAAGAAACCAACATTAAACACATCACTTGTAGATAATTACAGACCTGTCTGTAATTGAGTTGCTTTCAACCAAGTATCATCCTTCCTGTCTCTGAACAACCAGCTGGATGTCAACCAATCTGGCTTCAAGAAAGGGCATTCAATCGAGACTGCATTGATGTCTGTCACAGAAGTCCTACGGACCTCAAAAGCTGCTTCCAAATCTTCAGTTCTCATTCTCCTGGATCTGTCTGCTGCCTTCGACACTGTGAATCATCAGATCCTTCTTTACACCCTCTCATCACTGGGCATCACAGGTACTTCCCTCCACTGGTTTGAGTCCTATCTCACAGGTAGATCCGTCAAGGTCGCATGGAGAGGCGAGGTATCCAAAGCACATCAACTGACCACATGGGTTCCTAAGGGTTCAGTTCTTGGACCCCTCCTCTTCTCCATTTACACCACATTACTGGGACACATCATACAGGCACATGGTTTATCTTTCCATTGCTATGCTGATGACACCCAGCTCTACCTCTCATTTCAACCAGATGATCCCACAGTAGCATTGATGCCTGCTTTACAGATCAACCACAGGCTCAGCTCCCTCCTACTTCCACTCACTCCTACGAGTCTACATCCCTACCAGAAGCCTACGATCAGACAATGAGTGACGGCTCGTGGTACCATCACAGCGAGCCCCCAAAAAAAAAAACCCTCATCCAGAATGCAGAATCCCTGACAACATTCAAAATACAACTAAAAATCGTATCCCTTCCGTGAGCACCTCCATTAAAAAAAAAAAAAAAAAAATCAAATCCTTTTCCTTTAATCCTCCCTTGTCTGGCTTATGCTACTCTGAGCAATGCCTGCACTTTGTATTTTGAGCAGTTCTTGCATTGTTTTTGCCTCTTCATCGTGACTCACTTAATTTAGTCCTAATTTGTAAGTCGCTTTGGATAATAGCGTCTGCTAAATTTATTTCTTCATTCTTTCAAAAACTTGAATATTTTTATAATATTAGAGTTTTTTTTTTTTAACAAATATTTATACATATTTGTTTTAAATGTATGAGGGGAAGGTTTTAGTTTCTGGAGCGCATTAAACAAATTGAGCGTGTCGAGACATTTGCCGCTAGTGTAACACTTGCTGAATTCAGATACACTTCAGTGATATTGTTCTAGAGGTGGACTGTAGTTGTACAGCTGAGGTCCTGCAGTAGTACAAACCAAACCAAAAAAAATTATAAATAAATAAAACTAGTATGTCCTAAATAATGTCTTTTTTTCTCTCTCACATTATGCCTTAGCCGTGAGATGACTT
This sequence comes from Phoxinus phoxinus, assembly GCF_949152265.1. NCBI lineage: Eukaryota > Metazoa > Chordata > Actinopteri > Cypriniformes > Leuciscidae > Phoxinus > Phoxinus phoxinus. The sequence continues at coordinate 9,072,772 of NC_136885.1, read as the reverse complement.
GTGCTGCGATTGTCTTCTAAATCTCCCCCTGAACCCACACTGAATCTTAATTTTCAGTGGTGGCACCAAATGGAGGATTTATTTCATTTGCACTAAACTTTGGGCAGATTTTTATAGATTTATTCAAATATATTTGAAATATAGCAGATAATGAGCAGTGGATCTGAATGAGTGGATCAGTTCCTCACATCAGGAGAACACAAGGTGGATCTTTTAACTGCTCCTTCACAGATGATCAGAAATCTTCTGATCTGCACTGCTGATGTTTTGCACCACTTGCAGCACTTGTGACAATCGTGAATTTTTCTTAATTTATTCAGTAACAACATTAATGTGTTTTTCGGGTACTTGCAATGCTTATACAACTTTGTTTGCAACAATTTTCTTTTGGGACATAGAACAAAAACAAACAACTAACATCTAAGTAATAATTCTTTACATTTATATAGTACTTTTCTGGGTATTCTTCTCGGTACTCTAATACTCAAAGCGCTTTACATATGGAAGGGGGAATCTCCTCAACCACCACCAATATACATCATCCACGGCAGCCATATTGCTCCAGAACGCCCACCACACACCACCTTATTGGTGGAGAGGAGACAGAGTAATGAAGCCAATCAGTATATATGGGGATGATTAGGAAGCCATGATGATGGGCAGTGGCCAATGATGAATTTGGCCAGGATGCCGGGGTTAAACCTCTACTTTTTTTTTTTTCCCCGAAAGATATCCTGGGATTTGTAATGACCAATGAGAGTCAGGACCTCGGTTTAATGTATCATCTGAAGGACAGTGCTCTTAGACCGCTTAACACAGTGATTGCTATCAGGATATGAGGAGACTTTCAACCAGCATAACAACAACAAAAAAATCGGTAGAGAATCACCTTTTGCACCTTTAATTACTGTGGTTAAATATACTGACCGTATGTGTTTATTTAAATATACTGACCGTATGTGTTTATTTAGTCCCATCAGAAAATTATTATTCTGTGTTCACTTTAAGTCACTGCAGCTCTTCATGAATTCATCCACACTTCATTTCAGCTATTAGATTAGGCCCACACGTGTCCCATTGAATTCCTCGACATGAAAACACGTCTACACCCGATGCTGAAGTCACATCTCAGAAACACATCAGAGTCCAGCACTGTTTGCACATGCTGTTCTTCACGATCGTTAGTGGCGTGGATCAGAATGATTCAATATGTTCTGAGTCAGTTGGAATGTAGGCTGATTTGTGTCATAGCCTTCAGTGATGTTGCTTTGTCTTTCTCTCTTTGTGGTTATATTGTCTGTTGAACGGACACTCTGAAGTTTCAGTCCAGTCCAATGGTGGAGTATACTGTATGGTGGAGTGATGGACATTAAGGTTAGATTGAGTTTGAGCCTCCTGGTCTTAATATGTTTTAATATGTGCTCTTCTGCCAGTCCTCACTTTCAAAGTGATATTTGCAGGATGATTATTGATTGTAGCGGTAAGCGCAGGCTAAGACGGACATATTGACAGCATGTGAAACGACCTTGTCCACTGATGTGGCACTTTAAGAAGTTATCATTTATTTAGTGCTACTCATTTATTCACGATCGTTTGTATGCCTGTCGGACATCAAGAAGGCCTCATTAAGAATGAGTTTGATCTGACCAGTTATCAGGAATGAATCGCAGGCTGTCAAATGAGCTCTGAGTTCCGGAGAGTGCATACTCCTCATCTCACATTACATCAGACTCCATGATGGAAAATGATTTTTTTCAGGAGTTCCTCAGAAAGCATTTTGAGCAAGAGCAGCTTGAGTGGATCTGAAGCTGCTGTTGGTTACCGTTGAGTTTGAGTAGTGCACCGTTACTCCTGTTTGAGCTCTCAGGTCTGTCTCATCGTGAGCTTCACTGTGGTCCATGACGAGCAGAAAAAAACACTGTCATTACACGATAGAGATGGTCTGTGGACTTGACTAGAATTAGTCCAAGAGTGTGAACCCGATGGTGAGTCCATCAAGGTTCAGACAGGGTAAAGTGTTGCTCTGTTCGGCTGTGTTTACTCGAGCTCTGGGCTTTTAGCAGTAAATAAGACACATGATGAGCTTCAGCCTGCAAACACCTCCAGATGCTCTTCATCACTTATCTTAAGTGCCACAGTGTTTACATTGAAGTCATGTTTATAAATGTCTGACTGCCCTTCATCAGATGTGTCTGCAATGCTTCAGGATATTTTCTCTTCACTAACATTGTTTCTCCATTGTTTAAGTCTTAATGTGATTGTACTGATACTATTGTTTGTCTGTATGGATTCTCTCAGGTTGTATTGATTCTTCATATCCTTGCATGTGTGTCCAGCTGCAGCAGGTCTGAAGATCTGCGGACACACTGGCTGTTTGTTGTGATCCAGTTACATTGTAATACATTGTGATGTCTTGAATCATGATGTGTATCATGTTGGGTGTCTCTTGGTCAACTTTGAGGGGTCACTGTTCCATGACTCTTAAATCTGTGATGGACCCTTTGCCCTTCTAGAACAAAACATGGAAGAAAAAGCCTCTCTCCAGTTTCAATTACACGCCAGCAATGTGACAACTGAGTAAGTCAAGAATATTTGTATAGCGCTTTCCACAATACAGATTGTATCAAAGCAGCTTCACAGTATTAAAATAAAATAATTATAAAACGTCCATGTCTGGTAATGCTAATCAATAGTAATATTGATTGATTCATTAAATTGAATATCCCCAACTGAGCAAGCCAAAGGCAACAGTGGCAAGGAAACGAAAAACTCCATCAGGTGACCCAATGGTGACCTAAAACTCCATCAGGTGACCCAATGGAGAAAAAAAAAAAACCTTGGGAGAACCCAGGCTCAGTCGGGGGCCAGTTCTCCTCTGACGGTTATGAACTAGAGGCCGGATTTAACTGTAAGATTAAAACATTTATATGAATGCCTGGTTAAAGAGATGCGTCTTTAATCTAGTTTTGAACTGGGAGAGCGAGTCTGAGCAACGAACAGTATCAGGAAGGCTATTCCAGAGTTTTGGAGCTAAATGTGAGAATGCTCTCCCTCCTTTGGTGGACTTAGATATCCTAGGTACGACCAGAAGCCTCGAATTTAGCGATCTTAAAGAGTGCGATGGATTATAGGGCGATAGAAGATCCGTTAAATAAACTGGAGCTAAGCCGTTTAGGGCTTTATAAGTCAGTAACAATACCTTATAATTAATACGGAACTTTATAGGTAACCAGTGTAGAGATGATAAGATCGGTGTTATATGATCATATTTTCTTGACCTAGTAAGAACTCTAGCGGCTGCATTTTGGACTAACTGTAGCTTGTTTATTGAGAATGCAGGACAACCAGCTAATAGAGCATTACAGTAATCTAGTCTCGAGGTCATGAATGCATGAACTAACTTTTCTGCATCAGAAACTGATAGCATATTACGTAGCTTAGCAATGTTTCTAAGGTGGAAAAATGCCGTTTTTGTAACATATGAAATATGATTTTTAAAAGACAGGTCGCAGTCTAGTATGACACCCAGATCTTTTATTGTAGAGGATAAAGTAGCAGGACATCCTACTATGTTAAAGTTGTATTGTGAGAGGTTTTGTGGGCGGTTTTTTGAACCGATGAGTAGTACCTCCGTCTTGTCTGGATTTAATAGAAGAAAATTACACGTCATCCAATCTTTTATATCTTTAACACACTCTGTCAATTTTGATAATTTAGCGTTTTCATCCGGCCGTGATGAAATATATAATTGAGTGTCATCAGCATAACAATGGAAACTAATTCCATGTTTCCTTATAATATTTCCAAGTGGCAGCATATATATTGAGAATAATAGAGTAGTGCACACATTCATCAATACTCCAGAACGATCTCTCCCGCCTCTGTCATCACTTGGTGCTGCTCTATGCAGTGGCTCAGAAAATGTGCTGACAAGCAATCACACAGTTGTAGTTTGGTTTGCGAGCCGCAGTTCTGTGTGGATAAGCACGCTGGCAGACGTTTTTCCAGTCACCCCGTTTGACAGGCACACATAGAAACAAGTGTAGTCATTAGAGCTAAAGGAAGACTGATGGATACAGTTCTGTCCCAGTCACTGAATGTTTGCAGGGTCTGTGCAGCGCTGCTCTGAATGAACTCCTGTATATTGTTGTGTTTGGGCCGCAGCTGTCATTGTTTTAGGAAGATTACAGTGTATCCAGTTGTAGTTTCTCTTATTGTGGAGTCTGATATTAGTCTCCAGAAAATGAGGATATTTTTATACAGTAGCTGGTCTGTCTGTCTGTCTGTCCTGTTCAGAACATGAATATCAACAGTCTTGCGCTCTTTCTGCATGTTTGAATGAGCAGTCAGATGTTGAGCGTGTAACATGTTTGTGTTTAACGTGAGTGAGTGAAGATGTATTTGGGTGATTCTCTTTATAGATAACAAGATGCACATGTGTCTTATAATGCTTGACTTCCTCTCTTGGTCTTTTGTCAAGTCCCACAAGTTTCTCTCCAAATGATCATTATTTTTGCTTTCTTCAGTTTTATCTTCATCACACATTCTCTTGAGCCGAGTGGACTTGTTTCTGAGCTTTAGGTGAACTAGCTACAGTCATTGTGTGCCATTGCCACAGATCATGTTACACACAGGCAGCCCTTCCTCTCTGCACACCTGTGCTTCAGCTACGCCCACACGCACATTCAGCTGCTCTCAATTGGCCGGCCAGCCATTGATGTCATCGCCAGCATCAGCTCATACAGGAGCATGTCCGCCTTCTGCTCCTTTCATAGAAGAACAATCAGAGAGGGACTCAGTTCTCCTCCCCCCCCCACTCTGGTTCAGTGTTGAATGGGGCTCTCAGCTCACAGCAGGTTGCACAGAAGGCTTATAATGGGATGTTGTGGTAATTCTTCTCTGCCAGGTGGCCTTCAAGTGTCCGCTGCAGGTGAAGGGACAGGTGCTGCCCGCATGCCACCTGCTGTGCCCTCTCCATAGCCTCTCCAAACACATCTGATCCTCCCGTCCTGCCGTCTGTATGTTCACTGCCGTCTCTTAATCACTTGTTCTCTCTTGTCACTATCCATCTTTCCTATCACTCCTTCCCCCAATCTATTGAGACCCGATAGCTTACTTGGGAGCTCCTTCAGAATGTGGCATACATCTGACTGAACGGCTTGTCTAATAGCATCTCCTGTTTTACGGCGAGTTTATTTTTTTATGTAATATTTTATTTTTTATTGAATAGTGGAGAAAGGACAGGAAGTGACGGACAAAATAGCTGCTTTTCTACTTGAGCTGGTTCGGCACAGCACGATTACACGGTTGGCCAACCTTGTTGAAGCGTGCTGGTACAGTAGAATGCATGTGGTGACGTCACCACTCAGGATTGGTCACTTGTCTGTTGCCTGGCTACCAGTTTCTCTGTAGCTGGCCAATCTTGCTTTTTGAGTGAAGTAATCAAAAGTTAATATAAATATCCAATAATCCTTCATTAGACAGTCACTATTTACCTCTCATACTGTCTGTAAACTTTTGCATTAGCTCTCTTGAGGCGTTATTGCAAATATGATTTTATACAACAGACTTAATTTAGACACAATATTGATTGTTTTTGAGCTGTTTTTCCACAGCAGAAGCTTAGCTTGTTTCGTTACTGAATGAATCCATGTTTTTTGAACGAATGGTTGAGTGAATGATTCTATGACTCACTCATTATGACAGTGACTTGCTGCCACCTACTGGCAGTTGTAGTTTCATGAATTTTTCCATTAGGGATGTGACGGTGAGGATATTTCCCCACCGGTTAATCAACGTGTGACAATACCGGTAATACCGGTATAACCATCGGGGACTTTTAAATTTGAAAGCAAAAGTAAAATGCGTGTCCGCACAGGCAATTATAATGGTGCGGAGCTCTGTTCTGCTCGCTCCGAGCCCGTGGACGCGTGCGGCAGTGCGCATTTTAGTTTCTCTTTCAAACTAGCTCCAATTCGGGGGCGGATTGCTTGAATGGTGAGTTCAGTAGCCTATTATTCTTATTGAAAACGCAAAACAGTACAATGACAAATTTGCTTAAATAGGTGCCTTTACATTTCACTTTGACCCCAAATATTCCGCCATCATCTTGTCAGTCAGCTCCTTACTCTTGTGATAAATTAAATCTGACTCCTGCTGCTGATCTGTGCTGCGACTCTCATTCAGCTTACAATTTATAGGCACGTTCAGTTTTTAATTGTAGTGTCTTTGCTCTAACTGAACTAAATTATTTTATTAAAAAAAATTAGTAGAATTTAATCGATAGTGGGGGGGCGGTGTCGTGGTGGGCAAGTGATGTAACCGGTGTTGCTTCTGAACACAGGTAAAACTGTCAACACTAACTCAAAAAAATTATATGCTGGCTTTAATTAACTTATGTCAACAGGTCACACATAACTGGATTACGTTAAACAAACATAATTTGTTCATGTAACTTCAACATTATGGAATTAAGTCATTTTAAGCGACCCATTTTAAGTAGTCTCAAATTGATTTTTTAAGGTTTCCTGACATGATTCAAGTGTTTTTTATTTTCATTTATCCATTAATATTTAATTTATTTTAGTGACACACATTTAAATTAATCGACTATAGCTAGCTATTTGCTAGAAGAAGCACATGTTAGCATCTTAAATGCTAAGATTTACATGCTCCTTCAACCCAAGCATTCGTAAATAATCAAATCAGTCCACAGCCAAGCAAAATGCTCCACTCTTCTCCACTGTAATTTAAATGGTTCTAATATTTCCAATGTAATTGAACATTAAACACAATTACACACTCAAGTCTTCCCTTTTTCTCATTTTCTAAAAAAAAACCCCACATAAAATAACATATATATTAGGGGTGTGCAAAGCAGCCTCTATTTGTATCTGTATTTGTATTTGTTGAGGGGGGGAAAGTATTTGTATTTGTATTCGAGTAAAATTCAAAATAGGCGTAAAAATCGTAATCGTAATTTTTTTTTTTTTTGTTACACTTCTAATTTACGTTATGTGTAAGTATTCTTTAATTATATCCATTATAATAATTATGGATATGCAATATTGGTTGATGTTTTTTCCATAAATCCAGCAATGAAACAAGGAATGTCATTGAAAAGAAAATAACATAACAGCCATTACCTCATCCATGGTTAAACAACAACTAATAAAATACCATTGTGAACATTATGAAGCCTACAGCCTACATCTTGCTGTCTGCAAAAGACAGAGTAACTTAAACGTGCCATATAACTCCCACACGTGCATACGATTCGACACAACTACACAAGCATTTTTAAACTTTTTAACCGAACGTTAACGTTACTCTGTCAACAGCCTATTGTCTAAATTACCGCGCTAAACAGAGCGAGCATGAGAGCACCCGACTGCAGACGTCAATAATGCCGCGTAATGGAATAATCTCCCGATCAAACTCCGCTTCTCGAAAGTTATAAACTGCCTCAGGAACCCAGTTAAGGTACAAACATCTATTCAACAAAAATAGTAATGGAGTTAAGTGTTTTTTTGCTCAGCCGAGCGCTCTCTGTTGCTGTGTGGAGCAGCCTGTGTCCGTCACTCACTCACTCATCCGGGCGTGCACTGCGGTCTCACGAGGAAACGCAGCTTTTTGATATAAAGTTTTTCTTGTTCCCGAATACAAATATTTTTTAAAGTATTTGTTCGAAATAAGTATTTGTAAAAAACACGTTATTTGTGCCTTTCCGAATACCGTATTCGTGTTCGGCTCCACCCCTAATATATATATATATATATATATATTCTAAATTTAAAGCATTCATTTCTTAACATTAATTATGCACTTTTAATTATGCACTTTTTAATTGCAGTGTAAATCCTTTCATGCCAGAACTGAGATGGATTTTGATAGGTTACAGCCTTTAATATCTTATTTTAAGTCAATATAATGATTACATTAAATAATTTGACACAAAATTGAAAGATAAAAAAATGTAGGTAGAAATATATAGTAAATAGTGCTTTTTTATTACATTCAGTCTCTGCCACTGACTTACCTGAGCACCGCTGAAATGTGCTCACACAGGGGCCTCGTGGGGGCTGAGGAGTCACGTCAGCCTGTCTGTTCAAATTTCAGCTCTGTCTCCTTTAAGGAGGCTAGTGGTGGACCATGCCGTTCACGAGCTGTGGATTCTGGACCTGGATCTGAACTTCAGTTTTTTTATTAAATGTCATCCTGTAAACCACTTTCTGTAGATCTGACATATTAACAAACAGAAGATTTACTGTCTTGAAAATGCATGAATAAATATATAGTTTATACTGAAGATCCTGAGGTGAAAGTAGCAGACACTGCTGTGTGTGTGGAGAGATCTTCTGTAGAGCATCATGGGATGTGTGCAGACACATTACAATTTCTCACATGCTAGAGAAGCAGCGCTGTGGTGGGATGTTTTTGAGGAGCGTGTTCTAGTTCTCCAGTGTGTTTGTGGTGGGAGAATGATGAACAGTTCCCGTGTCCTCCAGCAGGGGTCAGCGGTGACTTACACTGAGGGCTTCATCAGTTCTCTCCGTCATCCGTTTAGGGTCATTGAGGTTAGTGTGACACTTCTGCTCTGTGAACTTAGATCTCCTCCTCATCTCACAGTTCTGTGCTCTGAGGTTGGCTGTTTGTCTGACTATATGTTATACCTTTATCACATTCTGTACATACATTATACGAGTGACAATGTAAGAACATACGGTTTAATGTTTGACATCAATAACACTTAAATACTACCATATTATGGCACACATTACTATTTAGTAGTTATACACGGTAGATTTAAGCTGATTGTGCTGAAAGCATGACTATGACCGATTCTGTGTATTACTGTGCAACCACCCTTAGACCCTTACACCCACATTATGTTTGTGTTGAAGAAAAACATAACTTTTTTTTTCCCAGCGAAAGGAAGGCATTTAGTAATTTTGCTTCATGAAATTAGCATTGATGGATATTTTGGACTTTAATATGTGTATTGTGCGGTAACTGTTTTATAAAAGATATACGGTTTTCAAGGTATGTGCTGTATGGTGAATAAGTCACAGCTAAATGGGTTGCAGCACAGCCTCTCGCACCTTATACATACAGTTGCAATCAAAATGATTCTCCCCCCTTGACCTGTAAGACATTTTGCTGCAGAGAACAACATTTTATGAAAACAATTCAACAAAGGCATCACTAAACTATTATAGAATGTTTATTAATGCACAATTTGGCTCTAAACATTCATGTGCAAATTTATTCAACCCCCAGATGTCAAATTTTGTGCACAAACCTTTTATTAACAGCACGCTTTATTAACCTCCAATAAACACTGCCTGTAAGTGCTTAGAAGCTTGTCACCTCTCTACTAAAATCTTGGCGCATTAGCTTGAAAAAGCTTCCAGATTTTTCACGTAACCAAGTTAAGTTTTCACGTAACCACTGCTTTCTTCTAATTCCACCAAATATTTTCAATAAGATGTACTGGCCACTCAAGAACATTCTACCACTGATCCCTGTACCAATCCTAAGTAGATTTGGATGTATACTTTGGGATGGCTGTCCTGCAGGAAAGTCCATGAAGGCATCATAATCTTTGCCAAAGTGACTTGATACTTCAAATAACTCATGATGTCCTTCATACATTTAAGATTTCCACTTCCTGCAACAGCAAAGCACCCCCATTACAAGACTGGACCACCTCCATGTCTGGCCATGACACTGTGTTCTTCTGCACATAAGCTTTTCCTTTTTTGCACCAGACATACCGCTGATCTTTGGGTCCAAAAAGTTCCAGTTTGGATCACTCCATAAAACATTCTTCCTGAACTCCACAGGTCTATCCAAAGGAATGTTTGCCTTTTATGTTCTTCTTGGTCAAGAGTGGGATTCGGAAAGATATCCCAGCATGAAGGCCATGATTGTCTAGTATTCTTTTTACACTCTGGTAAACTGAAAACCTACTTAGAGGTTGATCCTCATTATTAGGCAATTCTTTTTTATTGCGCAATATGGGGAGGAATACATGCGTTTCTGAAGATGAAAAACGTGAAATGGTGCAATTTTGCAAAAGCAATGAAAACAACTAATATTTTGCGAAAACTGAATAGATGATATCAAACTATATATCAAATGATTTGGGAGTGATTTAGAGCACATAAGAACCTTGCCAGATAAAGACTTAAGAAAAGTTTGAGTCATTCATTCAATTAGTTGAAACAGGCTATTCATTCAGTGATAAAGTTGTTCGACTTAAAGCAGAACTGCACAGACCGATCGGTGTATGGCATCAAAGTAAAGGGAGTGATTAGAGAGCAGACGGCTCCATATGCTTTCGAATCGCTCTCGCTGTACTTTGCTGTCATACACTGCACAGTCGAAACAAACACACCTAATGGCTCCCTTTATGAATGGGCCGTTGAATCATTGGTTCATTTGTTCAAAATGCGGATTCATTCAGAAACGAAACACTGATGTGTGTTGGTCAGAGATGCAACTGTTCTACTCTCCTTTTATAGGTTATATTTTCCTTCGAAAAATGTATCAAAAACTGACAATATTGTGTGTAAAATATATCACAATTTTAACAACTACATGAAATGTAAGATTAACTACGTAGGTCTGGGGCGGCCCTCAGGCAGGTCTGGGTGCGTTAAATTATTTGAACACGCCATTTTTAATCATAATTAATTCAATTAGTAGGTTAAATTGACTATTTTTGCTTTATTTTTCAAACGAAAGTAGTTTTCAGAACCGGTGTAAAATCCAGTTTGTTGCGTTTACGTTGAGGTTGTGTGTTTCTCTCTCTCCGTATCGCTTCATGAGAAAGCTTGTGCCTCTCACGCCTGAGTGCAACGCTGATTTGAAAAGGATGATGCCAGCACGTGATTTAACGTTGCCCATCATGGATGTGTGAACTGGATCTTTGATGTTCATAGAGAGAACACACACACATACACAGGAGCACATCAGTGTGTGTTAACAGCATCATCTCTGCTCTCACTGGATGACGGCTGATGGTGTGATCTGACTCGTGAGTCTGCGCTGCTCATGCTCACAGGTGAATTACGTCTGATCATCACATTGGTTTAGTACAGTGGACACACAATCTTCTACACAATAATCTTTAAGCTTACATGCAGGTATTTTTTATTTATTTAATTATTTATATTTTTAAGTTGAGTCTTGGGCTGCAGCTGCTCTTCTAGTCATTCTGGGAAATTGGTTAAAGGATCAGCTTAAGATGGTGATGGTGTGTCCTGTACAAATGTATGAGCTTTTTGTTTTGTTAAAAAGGAACATACTGTACACGTACAGTTCTAATGCAAATGTTGACAGGGGCAGCGGTTCAGCAAAGGATTCTTAGTTCTTAATACTGTATACAGATTTTTAATACTTTATACAGCATTGATTCTTAATACTGTGTGCTGTAACCTGGATGATCAAAAGCTGCAAACACTCACTGATGCTCAAGGCAGCACTCACTACATTAAGAACCGGGGGTGTTTGAACACATAATTGTTGGAAATTGTTCTTATTTTGTTTAAAGATCTTATGTTTTTTAGTACTACCCTCTCAAATCTACATTTTTTTTTTATGATCATGATTTTGCACAATTATCCTGTTATATACATTAAATATACCCCATCTCCTAATGCATCATGCTGCCTTTTTGAGCATCAGTGAACGTTTGCAACATTTTAATAGTGTTTCTTTGTTAATCGTCCTCCTTGTGAAAGATGAATCTCAATATCATATCATGGATCTCAATATACTGGAATGGACTGGTCTGGACAAACAGACTCATGAACAACTATCACAAAGCATAAAAAACAACAGCATCTTTTATCACAGTATTAAGAATCAAAGGTATCTAAACTTTTCCATTGGTTCATTTGTGTAAATTCGGCTATTATGTTGTCTTGTAAACTATGTAAACATATGTTATGTGAAATAGCTAATTCAGGGAAACACCAGGGCAAACCTGGCCATGGCTGTCAAGCTGTCCTTTAGCTCAATGTCACGTTTACACACACACTCTTTAGTGCACTACCCCCTCCAATAATCCAGCGCATGCAGGGCTTTGATTTGTACCAGAAACACAGCTGTGCCCATGGCTGCACTGTGAAACGTGAGAGGAGTCTCCTCACGGCTGTGTAAAAACTCCCTACGGCTGTGTAAAAACTCCTCACAGACACGCGTGAGGCTGCTGGAGCCGCCTGAAGACGATGTATTTTTCGCTTTTCATGAACACTTCACCAGGAAACTGCCCTGAGTCCTCCAGAAAACAACTCCTCTCGCTGCCAGTGCCGAGGGTCACATGTGACATTAATGTCTAACACCCTAATGTTCCTTCCAAAGCTGATGTTTAGGGTACTGATATCTCTGTCTCTGAATTCATGATCTGAGGCCATGAGGGTTTCTGTGCTTGTGAGACGATTGATTAAAATCAGGATTTGTATCCAAATTATTATTATAATTTTTTGGAGAAGAAATGTCTATTTGAAAAAACATCCAAGCAACCACGTAGCAACACCATAGAAACCACCCAGACCAGCTTGTCATTGTGGTCTTGAGGTTGGTACCTAATAATCATGTTTTGTTCATCTGGAATGTAAATACTTGAAGTTGTAACTGAGGGTTTTGAGGAACTCTGAGCTTTTGCAAAATGAATTGTGTGCTGTTTATCAGTCTGTGGTCATAATCATTCCTCACCCTCACTACTGCTCTGGTAAGAGTTTCTACTGCTAGTTACAGAGCAGTTTATTTAGAGATAAAACCTTTAATGATGTTTTCTGGGAAAATTAACTTGTATGAGGCAAAATCTAAAAAAAGTTGTACTTTTTTTGTTGTTCTGCTTTTGTTCAAGGCAGACGTTTCAGATTCAAATGTCTTTTACCAAATATAGTAGCAGACTGCGCCAGCTATTGTACAGAACGTACACACACTCGAGTCAGCATGATTATCGTGTTTATATTGTTTCACGTTTATGTTGAGAAAAACAATAATATCCACATGCAGGGGCGCCGCCAGCATTTTATGCTCTGCGCTGACTGACGTTTCAGAGACACAAAGATAACGGTGTTCTAAGTTTTGAACGGCAGCTTGCGTTTTCTGTTTTTAAATCTCTACCTCAACGAAACTTAAGGGAAGTATGTCTCAAAATCTTTTTGCTATTAGATAAGTTATCATCTCGGATCACTCGCGCTACAGCTGCAGTCGTGAATGCAGTGATGGACAGCTGTCTTTCCTCAGTTGACTGCTGTTTGGATTTCATGTGATTTCTCATTGTGTTGATGATATTATAACTCAGATTAATTAATTCATTTGATCAAAAGTAATTCCATTTTGCATTTAGTAACATCATTTTCTACTAGTAATTCCAAACTTTGCGATGCAGACGACGACATTATGTGATCAAATACAAACAGCTTGTTAAACATGCGCCACCCAATGCATTTAATTATAACTGCGAGTTAGTGATTTGAATTTTTCAGGGATTCACTGCATTTACAACCAGCAAAGCATTTACGGCTTCATAAATTAGATACAATTCGAATAGTAATTTATTTTTAGAATAGTAATTACAGATTGAATATGCAAAAATTTTAATATTCGTGCACATCCCTAATCTGAACATTGTCATTTAGACATTTGTGTAATTTAGTTCATGTCTATAGCTGAGCTCTGATAGTGTACTGCTACATGACGACAACATTCATTTCATTTTTCGTGTCGCTCACGGCCCAAAGCTCAACTCATTTACCGATCACGCTCACCGTAAAAGCAAAGTCTACTCAAATAACGTGCTGACATGAAATTGAAACATGAAACAACAAAAATGTTCCTTTCATTTTGTTAATCTGTTATTATTTAAAGGAACACTCCGACTTTTTGGGACTTTAGCCTATTCCCCTTATCCCCCAGAGTTAGATAAGTCCATACATACTTTTTTTCATCTCCGTGCGTGCTATAAGTCTGTTTGACGCACCCACCGCTAGCCTAGCTTAGCACAAAGACTGGATGTGAATGGTTGCAGCTAGCATACTAATCCAAATAAGTGACAAAATAACGCAAACATTTTCCTATTTACATGTTGTGATTTGTATAGTCACAGAGTTACAAAAAACAAAGTCACATGAGACACAGACACATTTTAACCGTATAAATACTGGGAACTATATTCTCTGAAGGCGAAGCACTGCTACTTGGACGGAGTGATAACCGCAGCACCTGAGACGCGCCGAGGTGAGGAGCAGAGAGTTCGTTCAGAGTTTGGGTTACAGAGTCAGCAATTTATAAATAGTAAAAGCGTAGTTTACAATCATGGATTTTCGCTGTATTGTAAAGAGCTGTGACAATAAACAGGGAGACCAGGTGATACCATGATGTTTCATAGAATTCCAACTAAAAACGCTGACCGGATGAAGAAATGGCTACTTGCTCTGGATATTGATCAAAACACACCTAATGAGATTATCAAGGGACATTATGTTTGCTCGGTACATTTCACTGAGGACGACTATTTTCAAAAAATGGAATTTGCCACAAGGACCATGAAACGTGTGCTGAAGGATACGGCCATCCCATCGATATCACATAACAGTTACAGGACAAAGTGGAGCGGCTGCGGTAAGTGTTCCGTTATATTTTTAAATGTTTAGCCTAACGTTACTGTAACAGTGCCATTAGCTAACTTAGATCTAATGTAACGTTAGTGACACTATTATCTGAATAGGGTGGTAACTACTATTGCAGTTGTTTACGGGCTCCATGTATCCCCTGTAATGTTAGTATTGTTGCCTCGAACGCGCTCTGTCGTCCCAGTAACACTTGAGCGGAGCTAGAGGTCACGTAGTCACGTTGGTTTTGTTGACAGAAGAAAAAACGGCGCGTCTCATGTGCTGCGGTTATCACTCCGCCCAAGTAGCAGTGCTTCGCCTTCAGAGAATATAGTTCCCAGTATTTATACGGTTAAAATATGTCTGTGTCTCATGTGACTTTGTTTTTTGTACACTCTGTGACTATACAAATCACAACATGTAAATAGGAAAATGTTTGTTTTATTTTGTCACTTATTTGGATTAGTATGCTAGCTGCAACCATTCACATCCAGTCTTTGTGCTAAGCTAGGCTAGCGGTGGGTGCGTCAAACAGACTTATAGCACGCACGGAGATGAAAAAGGTATGTTTGGACTTATCTAACTCTGGGGGATAAGGTGAATAGGCTAAAGTCCCAAAAAGTTGGAGTGTTCCTTTAAGCGGAATAGCCTATTTCGCGTATAGGCCTATATATTAGTTTTATATTTTTCGTTTTATTCTGTTTTCTTCGTTCACAGAAGCACTTTAAGTGCGTGATGTAACTTTGTGTGAATCCTTGTTCTACACTATCCTGCAATTTTCGCTGGTTTCAAAACACAAGAAGTTACATATAACCTGCTATTAATTTTCACTGAAATGTAGGCCTTATTGTTTGACAGTTGGTGACAAATACAGTATATCCTCTGGAAAACTAACGGCAGCACATTGTGACTTACCTATGATGACTTGACAGCTGAGCACGGGCATTTCACTCGCATTGACATTGGCTATGCGTCTATCACATTTGCTATTTGAATTTGTGATTGGTTGACTAGCAAATTAAAATATCTAACAGAACAATAAAATAATGTTATTAAAGGATTAGTTCACTTTTAAAGTGAAAATTCTGTCATCATATACTCACCCTTAAGTTGTTTCAAACCTGCATGAATTTCTTTCCTCTGCTGAACACAAAGGAAGATATTTAGAAGAATGTCAGTAACCAAACAGTTTTTGGTTCCCATTGACTTCCATAGTAGGAAAAAAATATACGATGGAAGTCAATGGGAACCAAAAACTGTCTGGTTACTGACATTCTTCTAAATATCTTCCTTTGTGTTCAGCAGAGATGTCCCTCATTAGGTTGAGTAATATTTGAGTCAAACATTTGAAGGTAATCCAGTGAGACTGAGTTTAATTTATGTGCAAGTTTAGTTTTGTGTATTTCAGTTGTTGAGGTTCATTTATTAAACAGTGCAAAAGTAATTTAATATCATACAAATCCTTTTTACTTTGTGCTCAGAGGGACAAGATGCCTCTCTAAATCCACTGGCTCCTGAAGTTGGTGTTGACTGAAGTTAAAACACTCATATCATAAAACATGCTTGTCAAACAGGCTTTACATGTTTATTTAGCACTATGCATCTTTTGTGTGGGTGATCTGAGAGGCGCCGACTAATGATGAGGGGTCTTAGACCCAACAGAAGCAGTCCAGGAGTTGTCCTGAGAGCCGGTTAGGGCATGTCCTCTGTCATCTTCAGGGAGTGCTGTGAACAGGGTGGAGGAGAAGGGTAGAGAGCTCGGTGACATTTCATCTTCTCTCCAGCTGCAGTAAATGTCACTTCAAGTCTGGGGAAAGATGTTTTCGCTTGATTGGGTCGCCTCTCGCCACACATGTCAGCTTGCTGAGACCGGACGCCTTTGATTAGGAGACAAGGCCGTGCTCGGGTGCTGGATCCCTGCGTGCCTCCACCCTCTTAATGTGGCCTGAAACATTTGAGGCAAACCTCAGTGTCTTAGTCTTGTGGCATTCTGGTTATCTGCTCTGCTTATTGTCCTAAACGACCGGTGAGCAGAACTTCAAGGCTGAGGGCAGCTGCGTCATGTTACGTGAAGCTAAAGGTTTTTGCTCTGCTCCAGATGATAGTCACCATGAAATCAAAACTGACAATTCTATTTATTTTTTATTTTTAAAATATATTGCAGTATTTATTATAAATGATTCATACATGCACATATTAATTTAATTATTTTTACATTAGTGTGGCCTTAATCAAAATAACTTTCCCTCCCTTATGCAGTGACATTTCTTCTCTGGTGATATGTTAACTGGCACAGGGGCAGGACAACCTATCACTCACATGAGATCCTCCAATAGCAAACCACAACCATCTAGTCAATTCCCCATGGACAAAATCAAGTCCCACCCTAAATTTTGATCGCATACACTATCACATTTTGATATGCAGTCACGCAGGTACAGTACATACACATGTTTGCTGTCATGTCTGTTGATCTGGGCAGATATTCGTGTAGTGGGTGCTGCTTGAGTTCAGTTCAGTAAGATGTTAATTTATGCCATGGACCAACGCTCTCACTTCACAGTGAATCATAGGGACGCTAATGTCACATTTAAGCAGGTGTAGATGGTGTTGTCCTACCTGGAGAAATCCTCAGTCCATCACATAGTATTCCTGACAGCAGCAGCTCCTGTTTGTGCTCTTCTGTGGAGTGAAGCGGTCATTGATATTCTGTTGAGTGACAGGTTCCTGACGTAGTATCTGTCAGAAATCCTACAACGCTCACAACTTGAGTCAAGGACCCCAATCTGCCATTAATCCTTGTGCCAACTTTAATTTCACTGGCCATTCATCCTGTTTAAACAGTTCTTTCCCATCATGCAGTATTTATGGCTTACAGGATCTGGAGAGACATGGAAGAAGGGAACGAGACAGCCGTGGATAGTTGGTATTGACAGGTGGAGAGCGACTGGTTCATTGAAGCAGTGGGGGTCCTGCAGACAGGCTTTTAGTGGGTGTTTCAGGGGCATCACTGCCATGAGGAGACCGACTCTAGCCAATCTCCCATCAGTGAAGTTTCACAGACCTTTCTACCTTCTTCATGCTCCAACACCTTCCATTTAAACCTATTTGCGAGTACACTGAGCAGAAAACATCTCAAATGTATGTGTGTGTGGAGAGAGGTCACATCCGTGTGCCCCTGATCAATAATTTAGCAGAACGACATATTTTCCACATTTTGAAGTGCTCCCCCGGTGATTTGATGGCTGGCAGAACAGCCAAATAGTGACAAGACAGACAGTTTAGAGTTTGTGATAAAACCTGAGGTATGTCTGCTGAGATAAGAGAAAAACTATGACGACAACGATATCAAGCATTCACATCAAAGACGAAAGAGACGAGAAACACCAGTGTTGAAGTTTGCATGCTCTCTTTCTCTGGAGGGAACTAGAAAGAGAGCAAGTAAAACCAAACACATTAAGGTCAAAGTGCATACTGTATGTAAATGTCAAAAAGTGTATAGAGTTGGGGACTGATAGTGAAGTGAATAAATAACCCTCTGTGGAGAAACGAGTTAAGGAGTCGATCCTGCAGATGGTGGAAAGTCAGCGGAGAATGAAATTGCAGAAAAGAGGTCAGCGCTTAAAAAAAAGAGCTTTGTTGTCTCTCAGCAGATAGACTGCTTAGTGTGGAGGCTTCTGGGTAACACCATGTCCTAACCAGACAGGATGCGATAAAATCCAGCGACAAATCATTTGTCTGTCCACACTAGACGCTACGTGACTGCGAGATGCGTACAAATCAATCAAAACCCACTGCCAATCTGAACAGCATGTGGGCGGAATCTCGCGGCAAGTGCACGGCACCAGAGAGTAATCTTGACGGGACTCGCAAGAAAATGGATAAGTAAGTACATAATCAAATTCAAAAATATTACACCATTTAAACATTATTCAAATACATACTGAGTTACTAAAACAATCGTTGTCAAATACACTTGTTTCTTCACAGTTTGAACGTTCTTGTTTCCATTTGTTTCATTTCAAGATATGAGGTGAATTATCCATTTTTGCTTTTACAGCTACAAATCTGGAGCACTAAATGATATTCAAAGTCACATTACACGCTTTTAACATTAAATAAAGCACATAAACAGTACCTGAGATTATCATTGCCACACTTTCTGTTTGTTGCGACATTGCAGAACAAATAGAAACGTTTCTAAAATAGGATCGTCGTCGCGGCTGGTTAGGACAAAAACTCTGATTAACATGGATAAGATACCTTTTATCGCGCGCGTTGCATGTAGTTAGGACACGGTGTAAGGTAGCAGAGCTCTTTGACAGCTGATATTAAACATTAACACATCAATGACTTTAATCAGAGCTCATTTGCATATGCAGACTCCTCTCGTCATCAAAGGATCTATGTGCACTGGCAAATGCTTGCCCTCAGACACGAGCATACCTACTGATGGAGGTATACCCTCTCCAGCCCTCTGGTTATCTGGCCTCTATCAGGGGCTTGTGTTGGGTGGCAGGACCACACGTGATCATCTACAGGAAAGCTGGATGGAGAAATTCTTACACAAGTTCATACAAGTTCACCCTATCAATTATTTTTAAACCCTTTCTTCCTGACCTGCTCAAGGTACGATCTTATAAATGAATCTAATGAACGATTTGATTGCATTAGATCAAAACAAAATAAAATATTTCAGCTTTTTTTTTTTTGGTGCTGTTTCACCTTTATGCCATGTGACTATTAACCAACATTGTAGAACCATGAATATGTGAATGTGTTTTTAAACTATTGAAATAGTGAAATCTCAGAGGAACTTCAAGTAAATATTTGAGCTCAGGGGTTCAGTTGACAGAAAAGTCTGGGAATCCTTGGATAATGAATTAAGGGTATGCTTAGAGAATGGTTGAACTGCGTCGTCTTTTTCTCAAGATGCTCTCTTGCTTTTAATTGGTGTAAATAATGCAAATGTGATTGCTTAGGGCCCCTGAAATCATTAAAAACCTTTTAGATTTGTGTTGTCGACCAAAGAAAAAAACTATCGACATGAGTAGACATTAGTGTGTATAGTGACCTTTGCAAAAACAACCTGTTTGTGGCACATTTGCAGTTAGTTTGTGACGTGTGGATACCTGAATATACATTGAAGGGTTTCGGGATAAATTACTTGTTCAAAATAGATCTAAGCATAGCTGAAGATGTGAAATTGTTTTATTAGAGAGTTTGACTAATCGGTACATTGAGCATATTCCTAACAGTTGTCCTAAATTAACTTTTTAATTACAGCAATTAAACGATGTGCGGTAATTATAATGACATCACTTATAGCTGTGATTTTGACACAAGTGAACACAGCTTAGCCTTCAAAGTTGGACACGTTTGGCTTCCATGCGCGTGTGATGCGTATTGTATAATGAATGTGGAGTGTGATGGAGAAAGGTTTTCCCAGCCAAGCAATGGCTATTATCTTTAAGCCCTGGGCATTAATATATCGACGTGTGGAGATAAAAGCCGGAAAATAAAGTGACAGGTAATTAAATTTGCCTGAAACGGAGACTAATCAGTGGTCTCTAATCAAGGCCCACTTATCATTAGTCACAGGGACTTCAGACAATCCAAACAATTAGCCTTAAGTGTTTCCCAAACATTTGTGAAACTAGTTAAAGCTCAAAACACATTAGTGCTGGTCACCGAGCTGTTAGGTTGGATGTATTAGAGCCTGTCAGCCCACATATCAATTAATTCTCCACGTGCCACAAATAGCAAATGATTTGATTTTTGCACTTGTGATACTTGCTCAACATGAAGCAAGCTTAAAGACTTTTTCCACCTTTAACAGACTGGGTTCATGGTGCATGATTGAGTTGTTTGAATAAGGAGCTCTAGAAAGCTCTTGCTGGAACAGAGTTGTGGTTTTCTCACCTGATGAGCTGAACAGGTCTGATGAGAATTATCGTTAATTGTCTGGGAGAAATGATACTGGTAATTGGAATGATGGGCAATGCTCTTGAAAGAGAACGACTTGTCCTTAAGCACAGAGCTTTTCTGCCAGAGCACACTCTGGATAATCACTCAGATCGCTTCATCCTATTCCTTTCTGTCCCTCGGAACCATTCTCGCACTCTCTTTTCCCCCTTTGGTTTTTAGAGTCTCTCTGCTGGTGCTTTTGACATTTGCCCTGAAACTCTTCCTTTCCCCATCTGTGGGCAGAAATGCGAGAGACAAACCAAAGCCAGAGGGAATGAGAGACCCTCAGAAGGTCAGACGTAGCCCGGGCGTTCCAGCCAGAAGCCTGAATAATAGCCTGAATAATAGATGTTGTATTTGTGTGTCAGTGCCTCTGGTGTCTGTCTGTGAGTTTGACAAACACATCCCTGAAATAGCTTCTGCAATTTTGTGTGATATAGCGATAGTAATTTCTTAATTTGTCACAAGGTATGCAAAATAAATAAACTGAGACCATGCATTTAATATTAAATATGAGCCTCTTATGCATCCACAGAGAGAGAAAAAAGAAGATAATATTCTTCTCATCAGTGTCCTTTACTAAACTCAGTACCCTCAGGGCTTTTAGTCTGCAAGTGTGTTCATTTGGAGAAAAATGGATGGATTATCACATTTATTTAACATTTATTTAGAGGAGTATTTTTCTTCTTCTATTTTTATCCAAATTGGGGTATTGTGAGCATAATGGAGCGTCAAACACTCATGCAATGTGTGTTTCATTCATACTCTGGCCCTTGGCCAGAAAGTCCACAAATGAGACTCATAGAAGTTATAAAACGTGTGACGTTTCGGGAAATGGACAAAGGCATCCAGCTTTAGTTGCGGCGGATGAAAAGCAGATATAAACGCTTTGACTGAATTACATGAAGACAATATGCATAATATTGTGACAACAAATGGTTAAATCTGTATTCCTCAAGCCAATCTTGGGTATTTTCATAAGAATAACCTAAATGTATAATGCAATGCTAATTGGCTTGTCTTTATTATTGCATCTTTACAGAATACTATAAAATATATTTTCTGCCTCATTCTACCATAAGAAGCTACATCAGATCACAGCAGGAAGTAATTTCAAACACTCAACTGATGAGTTTGGAACAAACATTGCATTCATCTTATAAACTTCTGTGTTTTGATGCTATGCTAAGGGTGTTTCTCAATACCAAAGCAAGTCCAGTAATTCTGCAAATGGAACAGCACCGTACTTGATAGTGTTACTTATCTCGCTCTGGCCAATCCAGTTATCTCTGTATGTACATTTTAGGCAATAATAAAACTAAGTGTTATAAAACACTCCGCCTCTTTTAGTTTTCATTAAAAAAAAAACATTAATAGCCACCCAAATGTGGTTCAGGCAACACATACATTGATTAGCTTATCTGCATGTATGTTTATAACCAAACAAAATACTGAATAAAAAAAAACACCCTGCGGCTCAAGCGCAGATGAAACGCAATAAACGCTGTCAGGTTATCTTGCATTTGGTGGTGGATGCCTAGTGTTTGGGAACACAATCATGTAATAGGCTATATCCAGTGATTTTGATGACACACTTTGGTTCAGGTATTTCAGAATGACCAAACCAAAAATTGAGATGATGTGTTAGTCCAGTTATTCAATCACATCCTCTGTTGAGGCAAACTAGTGTTTTGCTTAACATCGAGGAATTTACTCAATAAATGTTTTTCTATCGTAGTTTGTATGCGCATATCTTCTTGCCGGATAAAAATTATCCGCCTCAGGTAGAGCACAGAAGGTTTTAATGCACTTTTATTTTTATTTATTTATGCACATCTTGGTGTTTCAGTCCAACGTTATTTTATTATTATTTTTTTTTTAACCTGAACTAAATCAAAACTGAACTGACTTCATCTGAACAATAACTCTTGGTTGAAATTGAATTTGTGTGTCATTGATCATTACTTTCCTGTTTATTATTATAAAGCTATTTTGAAACTATCTGTATTGTGTATATGTTTATATATATATATATATATATATATATATATATATATACATACTGTATATATTCTATATAAATATTTGTATATACTGTATATATTCTATATAAATAAGTCTATGTATAGATTATATAAAGTTGAAAACTGTTTTGTTATATTCAAAAATGTACATATAATCAAGTGTATAGAAACATAGCTATTGTTTTTGTTTTATGCAGCATGTTACTTTAGATGCATTTATAGTTATTGTTATAGTGGAGAATCATCATTACATATTTTACTGATCAAGTGTGTTTCTCATCCTTGTGCTATAGACATGATTGATTTCTCAAATCATGTGTTGTTTAGGAAAGTGTGCTGCTACTTTACGAAGTGTTACGATGCACCATTTTCACCTACTGGAAAAGTCCTACAGATCACTGAGATCACTGTTTGCACAGGCAGACATCATTCACATTTACTTCATACATCTAAGGTTTATTTATATCTATTTTAGTTGGTGTCTGTCTCTTTTTGATAACTGGTTCTCTAGGCTTTTGTGGATGTGACTGCATGTTAACATGGAAAGCCTTGGTATATTCTCGTCATTGTAGTAGTTGAAATTACAGCCGTAGCACTTGTTTCTGGATCCCACAGAAGCTTTGACGTGGTCTGCACCCACACTCGTCTCTTTCTCTAGCCTGCAGGAGATTTGTGGAGGGGGCTTGTCTCCATTTAAAGCCCACTAATAGGCCCCCATTGTCCAGCCCAGCACTCGGCAGCTGCTGCTTTGTGTCTTTATCCTTTTCGCTGCTGAGCGCTCACTAAAGAACTGGCTCAAGGTAGTGAATAGTCAAGGGTACAGCTAATTTACCCCCCAATCTCTCCCTCTGGCTTTTGGGGGGCGGGAGCCAGCTCCCACAATGCTGTGCATGGTGCAGCTGAAGCAAGTGGCTCGGTTATTATCATTCTCTCTCTTTCTGTTTAAAGCCAGGGATAAATTATATTAGGTTTTTCACTTCTCACCTCTTTTTGGAAGTGGAAAAAAGTCCAAAGGAGCTTTTGTGAATCCATTTTGGCAGACTCTGAACTTCTGATATGAAGAGTCCAGATACAGACGCTGTCAAACCCCCCGTGTACTTTTGCAAGTCTGGATGGAGAGCAGAAATGTTCAGCCAGACTTTAATCTAGTATCTACACCAGATGTGATTAAAGGAATAATTCACCCGCAGATCCTTTACTCACACCCATGTCATCTTAAAAACCTAATGGTGTTTAAATTACAAGAGACTCCAAACTTGGCAGGATGGCAATGAATCCTACAGTCATGCCCTACAAAATGTATATCTCCAATTCCATTTCATATATTAAAGGGATATTCTGTCATCATTTACTCACCCTCAAGTTGTTTCAAACCTGTATTAATTTGTTTCTTCTGCTGAACACAAAGAAAGATATTTTGAAGAATGTCAGTAACCAAACAGTAGTCTGTACCCATTGACTTCCATAGTATTTTTTTTCCCTACTATGGAAGTCAATGGGTACAGACTACTGTTTGGTTACAATTGTCCGCCATTTTTAATGTTCTAAAAAGCCTCCTTTATCGAACTCCTCCTAGGCTGTTGGTCTAATATTTATACATTTTGCACATAAGGCATAACCATATTATCAATGAGAAAAAAAAAATGGTATGAATCTTTGTTGGCCATCCTAACATATCCTCAAATACGACTCGACTACATAAAAAAAAAAAAAAAAAACTAGGACTGCCAGCACCCAATCAAATGCAGCACTATAATTTCAAATCTAAATGGACTACAGTAACAGTTACACATTTGTACATAGTGGGTACATTTTATGGAAATCGTCCCAAAAGATGGCAATGTGGTTAGCAGCTTTAAATTTCCACTTAAAACTCTGCAACCAATTAAAATGTATTGTTTCTACATTGTAAGACTCCTTACTTTAAGCCTTACAATGTGTATGTTTTTATATAGTGTATTTATCTATATGATTTATCAGTGATTCTTTAACTACTTTTTTCCAAACTTATTTTTTTTGTAAGTCTAAACTTAAAACTAAACTTAAAATCTAGAGCAGGGGTGCCCAATCATGTTCCAGGAGATCTACCTTCCTGCAAAGTTCAGCTCCAACCCTGATCAAACACTGAACTAGCTAATACTGGGCCTATTTACACCCGGTCACTTCATGTGTTTCCTCTGATTGGATAGTAAATGTCCTTCAAAACGCTTTTGAGATGCTTTAGATCTGATCTCTCAAATCAATTCAGGAGTTGGACGCATTCCAGACGAAACTGGACAAGTGTAAATGCATATGGTTGTTGAAACTCCTGGTTGTTTATTCCTTCCAAATAAATTGTGTTATAGGCTATATGATCTCTTTTCAGCAAGCCAATGTGCAAACTGCCACAAGTGAAACTGAAAGGCGCAGGCACTTAACACACAATCATCTTAATTAAAAGTAAGACTAAATGATCTCATTAGTGCTTATGCCGCTCTTTCTCCCATTGCAGTATTTGATCTTGAAATTAGCTGATGATAAATAAAAGGCAAATCATATTTGTTGCTTTTGTTGACGTGAATTAAATTTGCATATAGCGCAGGAATTTAATCTGATTTATATCTGTTTTGCGGAAACACAATTATGTGACCATCTGTAAATGGAACCGTTTTAACAAATCAGATAGCTATCCGATCTGTAAAAACACATGAAGTGACAAAGTGTAAAAAGGCTCTAACATCTTCAGGATCACTTGATAATTATAGACAGGTGTGTTGGGATCAGGGTTGGATCTTTGCAGATAGGTGGGTCTTCAGGAACAAGTTTGGGCACCACTGATCTAGAGATATGGACATTCTGGTATAACACACTATGTTCTAACATACACCTTAAGGTGCTACTTGGACACGTCATCAGTGATGAACCCGGGGTCAACAGGTGTTTCGGGTCTTAAATCAACAGACACCCTCGCCCGGGCGACCCTGCCGGGGGTGATCAGTCCCCGGCCTGTGTCCAAGTGGCATGCTACTCCATGGATCTCCCCTCCGGATCCACAGCCATCGTGAGGCTTTTTCGGCAGCCTCAGTGATGTTCTTTATGGCTCGCCTGCACAGTTGACCTTTAACTCCTAGGATTTTGAGTGTTCGGAGCAACGACCGCCCAGCAAAGCCCCGGCATCCGACCTCCACCGGCTCACTGCGTGCTTTCCAGCCGCCGCTCCTACACTCCTCCACCAGCTCCGCATACTTGGCTCTCTTGCGCTCATTTGCCTCCTCCAGTCTGTCTTCCCAGGGGACCGTAAGCTCAACTATGACCACCTGCCTGGTCGACTCAGATGTTATCACCACGTCTGGGCGGAGTGAAGTGGCCGTGATGTAATTCGGGAACTTGAGCTGCCTTCCCAGGTCCACTTGAAGGTGCCAGTCTCTTGCATTGGCGAGGAGCCCACCTGGGGAGCGTGGCTGCTGATGTGCCTTCTCCCCAGCTCTGACAAAGGAGATGGTTTGCTTGGAGGGATGCTGGTTCTTACTGCTCTGAATCGCTGCGATGATTGTATCTGCCAAAGCCCTGAGGACTTGGTCATGACGCCAGCGATACCGCCCATCCCCCAAAGCCTTTGGACAGCAGCTGAGGATATGCTCCAATGTGCCGCTCCTTTGGCACAATTGGCATGCTGGTGAGTCTACCAAGCCCCAGCGGTGTAGGTTGGATGGGCTAGGTAGAAGATCGTACACCGAACTGATGAGGAACTTGATGCGCAGTGGTTCAGAGCTCCACAACTCTGCCCAGGTAATCTTGCGCTGCTCAGCGTTCTCCCACCTAGTCCAGGCGCCTTGCTGTTGCATACCGACCATCTTGGTCAGGCGGTCTTCCTCCACCTCTGTCCGCACCTCTTCCTGCACCAACTGACGCTTCTCCCTCCCTCTTGCTTTGTCATAACGTAGCTTAGGAAAACTGCCCAGGCCTGCACGTCCCACTGCCACGTTGCCAACCAAGACTCCATGCCTCAGCCGCTCCTCCGCTCTGTCCACCGCTACCTGAGCCTGCCACTTCCTTCCCGTCTTAACACAGATTCCAGCTGAGGAGACTTTGGCATCTGATGAAGCTCGGTACATCAAGACCTCCCTGGTACGGGTGATCTTGAACTCCTCGGACAAGCTGCTGAAGGGAAGCTGCAGCTTGGTGGAATGGCCATAGAGGGCAATGTTACTCAGGGACCGTGGGAGCCCTAACCACCTCCTGAGGAACTGACTGATGGTTCTGTCCAGTGCTTCTACCGTTGTCAAGGGTACCTCGTATACGAGAAGGGGCCAGAGAAGCCTCGGCAGGATTCCGTGCTGGTACATCCAGGTTTTGTACTTTCCCGGGAGCCCCGACTTGTCGACTGCAGTGAGCCAGTTCCTTACGTCGTTTCTGGTTTGTTGGAGAGCGATTGTGTCCCTCAGGGAGCTGTCAAAGATATTCCCCAAGCTCTTGACTGGTCTTTCGGTTACTGATGGAATTTGTGACCCCTCCAAGGTAAAGCGGAACTATAATATTTCTTGAATTTCTGGTGCCCAAAGGTCTAACAACTAATTCAAAATTATCAGACAGTTCAACTCATAGATGACCAATAGACTTGTCACAATCAAGCAAAACCATGATTTGACTTTCTCAATCAAAGTGTTTGTTTGGACAGAAATGTGTATTTAATCATGAATATTTCCTAAGAGAGAGAGGGATTGCAGACTTGAAATGTGTATTATATGTATTTTGTTTCATTAGCATGTTTCTCAAGTCTAAGTAGGGCTGGGCGATAAAACGATATCAAGAGCTCGATAAATGTTCGATAATGTTTATGCGCCAAAAGCGGAACAAAACTCATTTGAACCGCGCGCGCCACACGGACCGTTTATCCGCTCGGCTCAAAGTCCAAACGGCAGCGCGAGCTCACTAGAGCAGATGCAGAGCCCGTCTACGGAGAGCCTGTTCACTCCCTATTAAGTCCTATTGTACCGAATTTTGGTTGTGTAGTTCCACCAGAGTTCCACTGGGGGCGATCACCCCCGAGTGCAAAATGCATGGGAGTCTATGGGGCTAGACGGCTAAATTTGTCCCTTTCAGCCGATTGCCGTTGAGAAATCTCAGATTTGATTGTAGGTTTGGCAAGTTCAACATGGGTTATAGGTCGAAAATTTAATGAACGAGTACTTATGTCCTTTCGATTTCTTACAGGTTGAGTTGTTGTTGCCCACAACACGCTAGCATTCTGCTAATGAACGCTGATTGGTCAGTGAAGGACTGGTTACGACCAGAGATACCGCTTGATGGCATCATGGCATCCGAAGCGGGAACAGAATGTATTCTAGCAGAAACTCTTCTAGCACGTGTGTTTACCTGTGTCAGCTGTGCTGGCGATGCCTCGAGAGAAAATAAAGTGCAGAGCGCGAAAGCACCACAGTGACTGAAGGATTGCCGTAAAGCAGTATCTCTGGTCGTACGATGTGTATGACGTCATTGACATTTTGAAAGACTTTTTAAAGCAAATAAGTGACTCTAAAAAATATAACACCCAGCAATGTGCAATTTCTTTGCATCTCCTTTCGAATACAACATTCAAATTACTAGACAAAAAATTATATCTTGAGAAAAGTGGATTTTGAGGGGTATAACTCCATAGACCTCCATTCATTCTGCACTCGTCCTGTGAGCGCCCTCATATGGAATCAGAGTGGAACTGCAACCAGTCAGAAGCCGGAAGTGTAGCGAGAGTGAACCTTCTCCCCTTATTAGACATTCTCTGGCAGATGCGTTTACTCTGATCGGCATCGGTCACGAGATCCAGAGAGAAGCGCTTGAATTCAGCGAAGAACACAAATGTCTTAGTGATTTAAACCAGTTTAAAGGCAGATGAAACGGCGCTGACGAACTGGAGAAACACTATGCGCAACGATACAGTCAGAAGCTTTTCCGTCTACACATCCACATCATTTACCACGGATTTACTGTAACGTTAGCCTAGTAATATTAACTGCACCCTGAAATGTGGGATATACATATTGAATTGTATTATATTTGTTAATGTAGGCAATGTATTAAAGACTAATGGAATATAATTACAGTATTTAATAATGCATTTAGGCTACTGGTTTTCATAAATACCATATAAGCCATAAAGTAACATGTGGCCATGATAGTGAGGTGCTGTAGGCTATGCCCGGGTTATCATGATCTAAATGCATGATGACCAATTGTTAATTTTAATAAAACTCAAACAGTCAGAATATTAAATTTTACCAAATAAAAATTAGCACATGCAGAAACTATGATTTTTTTTTTTCTATTTAAGATATTTATTTTGTTAAGGAAAAATGACAAATGTTCTACCTCAGATTTGTGAATGTTCCCCTGTTTGGCAAGGGTTTGTCATGATATGTTCTGACAATAAAGAATAGTTTAAAACCACAATTAACGCTCTGGTTTCTTTTTGCTACTAACTTTCACTTATGAGCAAAAATCTGCCTTTAAACTTGAAAGAAATATTTGACATTTATCGTGATAATTATCGATATCGACTGATATAAAAAAAATTATCGTGATAATTTTTTTTGGCCATATCTCCCAGCCCTAAGTCTAAGTCAAACCAATGATTTTTCATTTGAGGTTAATGAACTGAACAGATACTCCATACTCTGACAACCCTTTTGATAGGGATGCTCAGAACAATCGTCCATAGATCGGTATCGGCCGATAATCACATTCAATGTGATTTACAAAGTAACTTGGTGAAACATTCACAAATAATAGTAAATCGCACATCTTTATTTAGAGCAGGTTTTGTTTCAAAACAGAAAATCTTGAGAAAATCCTCATGGAGTGACATGACATGCTGCTTGGCTAAATCTACAGGACTTCCGGGATCTGATACTTTGTCTGAAATCAAATTCGTACCTACTTTAAAGCATGTGAAAAACGGTACGCCAAAATAGTAGTATATAGTATTCGAAAAACAGTAGACGAAAAGTCCCCGGATGACCTATTACTTCTGTGTGCATTCAATGGACACTTTACAATCACATGATGCCACGGGAGAGGATTTGTGAAATAGAAGTGAAGTGATGCAACTAATGCTGCAGGTCACAAGACACCAACAACATAGTGGATGTAGTATGTCCGAATATCATTCATGCTACCTACATTCATACTATATAGGACATACTTTTTTAACAGTCGCAAAGTAAATTCAGGCGGTTGGTTTGTACAAACAATGGATGTCTATATTATATGTCCTTAAATGTTACATCTGTCTGAAATGTATGACTCAGCTGCTCCTGGACGCATGCAAAATGTGCAATTCTGGGAATTATTTACAATTCAATTTCCTGCACTACTGTGTGATGGCAAATTACAGATGATATGGAGGGAATTAAATTTCCCAGTTCTGTGCTGTGACGCATACAACATCATCTATACCTTCAGTCTTGGCAGACGTAGCAGCTAGAACACAAAGCCTTTGTCTTGTTTCTTTAAAACCTCAACGTAACTTTAGTGCTGATCAGGATTGGGTTTTGAGCTAATTGTTCAGTTAAATCTGTTTCAGACAGGATTATTGGACCTTCTTGTTTTGAAAAGCTAATATCTGCAATTGAATGGACACTGGGAGACAAAACGTGATTTTGATTGGGTCAGGGCTCTATTCAGCTACAGGAGGTGTTAAATTGTCTAAGGTCATGCATGAATCGACCGATTATCATGATTTCTCAGGAAACACAGCCCATAAGTGGTTCTGATTGGGTTATATGCATGTTGTTCTCAGATACATCTAAAAGGTGACTTTGTTTTTTCCATTATTGACTCATCTTGGCTCATTTTTTGATACTGCACATTGATCAATTGTTTTGAAATTTCTGATTGGATGTGAAGCGTTTGAAGCAATTGTTGAATAACCAATAAACACACGTGACAACACATCAGTTTAACTCTATATTAATACATCAAACTGCTATGTATGTCATAACCAGCCAGTTATTTTGTGTTTTGTTTTATATTATACAATTCCACACATACCCCAACACACACACACTGTGAGGTGCTCCACACAGAGCCTGAAACAGGGCAAATTAAAAGTGCTTTGTTGAGCTGTTGACTTCATAAGGGACTAAAACATAATAAAACATGTAAACTTAAACATAAAACCGAAAATAATCGACAACAAATTTGATTGATTAGTCACGTCTGCATGTTGTGCATGGAAACCATCTGTCAGCCATGTCGATTTACAGTAGTGAATACCACATTTCTATGGACAAAACGCATTGCAGTGCACTCGTATAGAGTGCGCTGCTCTAGGAAAGGTGCCTTTTTCCTACGCCCCATGACGCTTTGCACTAGTTATAGGAGCAGGTCCTTTTACATCACTTTACAGCTGATCAAGTCCTTGTTTAAAATTGGCCAAACAATATTTAATTCAAATGTTTACCTAATCGTTAATATTTGGCCAATTCTATATGGTAGAAATGCTACAGCCATTGTAATTTCTTGAACAAGAATATGTGGACATCAAAACATGCAAACTCTGAGCGAGGGTTTCACTTTTATTTTGAATCACGTTAAACAGTTTGCATATTTAGAAACATATTGATGTATTCTCATTTGGTGTAGGTATATCATTTATTTACCTTACGAATTTGAAATTTTTAATGGTGCATTGTGTTCACAGATGAACATTATAAGAATCCCAATCTCACAGCATGTGATTGAGTTTGAGACATGCATGTAAATGAGTTCATGTGGAGCAGCATCCATGTGAGTGGAGCCGCTCTGAGATTCATGTAATCGACATGCATGTAAATAATTAAAGCACATATATGTATTTAATTGAATCACAGCCTTTGTGAATTCACAATAGAACTGTGATATAGTATTAGATATACTATATAGATCTAGTTTTTTTTTTTTTTTGTAATGGTTTTAACACATTGTGCAGCCTAAGAAAACGTTCTAAAAATGTGATTCATTGATTTGTGTGTAGGGCTGCACGATTAATCACAATTTCCATGTAATCGCACTTAAACTATTTGGTTTATCGTGTTGTCGAAATCGCAATGGCTGCGTTTTTTTATTATTTTTATTAAATGTGCAGCTTGTCATTGATGTACGGCTCTATAAACACTGCTCCATCTGAAAGCACTGTGAGTTTGAGTCACTTATAGCGTGCATTTAAAAAAGCAACACATCAAACATCTTTCCAAACATGAGAAGCATTTATGAACCTCTTGTCCAACAAAAGACAACATTTAATAACATGCTTTTACTCCAAACTGACTTCATAATAAAGGCAGTTGTGTGTTTATTGGTCATGTTTAATCAAAGCGTTACAATCTTCTGTTTATTCAGCTACAACGATGATGCCCATATGGATTTTCTGGAATGTTGCGCATTATCGTACATTTATGGCTGGGCATATTTGGCGTGTCTGCGTGAGAGCGCCCTCTGGTGTTCAGATGGAGCAGCATTTACTACCGTTTAGATGTGCTGCACTGACAAACTGTGCATAAAATAATCGCAGCCTTTGCCAAATCATTTTCATTATGATTGATTGTTCAGCCCTATTCTCGTCCATGGAATATGTCACTTTCAATCGCAGATTTTTTAAAATCAAGTCCTCAAATTTAATCGAGGAAACGTGGCAGCCCTACTGCAAACAATCAGCAAAAGGTTCGGTCTATGAACGAGATAAGCATTTTCAAAAAAACTGGGTACAACGCCTTTCAACCATCGAATATTAAAAGGAAATTTAAAATAGTAAAATCATTAACAAAATACTACAACAGAAAATGAATAACCCCAAATGCTCGATTATTTCTGCAGCAACATTACGGACATTTTAAATATTACTGTAGTAAAATGTCAGTTTTTTACTACATTTTGTATTTTGACAGACAATAAATATTGTGCCTGCTTTAGTAGCATTCCAGTAAACACTGCTAATAGGGATTAAAAGTGAAACGAGGAGACAATTACATTTTAAAGCATCTCTGTGATAAACCTATAAAGATATTTGAGGATTTGGGGAGAAAACTAGAGATTCTTAGTGGATTCCAGTGAATCATTCATGGGATATATCGTAAATTAAATCGGGAGAGCAGACCACTAAAATGTGCACTATATGCCTATTTTTTTTTTCATACTGTTACAGTGGAATACAAATGAGAGAAAAAAAAGAGAGAATATAATCAGGAAGGAAGGAATACAGCAACTGAAAAGGGCTCCTGCCATAAATATTCTTGTTATGCTGTCACATTAAAATACCAAGCGTTACATTATTCTCTTATCAGCTGAAAATAAAATAACTAAAGGAAATTGTACAGCTCATTAAGTCAAACTGACAAATAAGGATTATTTGTAGTGCAACCTTATGATTGGAAATAAATTTTTTCAGTCTTTTTGAGTGGAACATCCCCTAACCGGAAGTGCTTCCCATAATCTTAAAGGGAAGCTATTATGCAAAATTCACTTTTGCATGGTGTTTGGACATAAATGTGTTTGGCAGTGTGTGTATACAACCACCCTATAGTGATAAAAATCCACTCACTCCTTTTTTTTAATCCCCTTATAATCATAAGCAGTGTCTCCCAACGACCTGTTTTCAGCAATGGGGCTGGTGTGACGTCACAACAGCCACAGGCCCCGCCCACGAGTGTTGACAGACACTGCCGTTTTAACATAGAACCGCCCTGGTCGAGTTCACAGTGAGTTGTACTCATCTGCCAGTGCTGCACTGACGAGAATGTCTTCCAAGCGTTGGTGTTGTGTGGCTGGATATATTAATTCACATAGCTCTCTCTATTTACTCCTGAAATCTGAGCCAGCCGCTGAAGACGAGATGGATTAATTTTGTATTAGAAGAAAATGCTCCCTCAACTCTACCGAATTTTATGTATGTACTTCTGCACTTCTTATACTGTTTACTCAGCTCTTACGGTGATTTTCTGGAGTAAAACTGACGCTTCATCTTTTGTGTGATGTACAATAAACTTTTATTAAACTCATCAGTATATTTTTGGCCATCATTCAGATGGGGTCCTACAGCAGGCTTGTGTTAACCCTCTGGGGACCAAAAACGCGCCGGCGCGTTTTCCTCATTTTTTTTCACATAGCAGCAAAATAGACTTAAAATACTCCCGTAATTTTTGTGTCATACAGGCTTAAGAAATATGAAAAAATAAACTGTTAAATGTCTTCTTATTTATGGGTTCACTTAAAATCGAAATAAAACATTGTGCTTTTGTAAAATAAAGAAAGTAAACAGGGAGTGCTTTCTGCCTCTCCGTCTCCGCAAACTTTTTTTCTAGTGCACGTCTCTAAACTTAAACAAAACTCAGCGAATACTATTCACTCAGACATGAGCTATATATCTCTATAATCATTTAAGTGTGTAGTTTTAAATTATCTAATTCAAAACTAAAACAAATATTCTCTGTTTATGCAATCTATATAAAAAGAGCGAGAGATCAGCCGTTCTCATTACCGTTCTGGCACCTCATTACTCTGCTAATTTGACACGCCCATGGAGAGTGTGCGCTATTCAAACGCAGATGATCTAAGCAACACATGCAAACCAGTCAACGCCCACAACAGCTGGAAAACACACTCGCTGTGAGGAATAATAATATTGTGATAACCCTGGAAATTTTACCTCAAACGTGCTGGTGTAGCCTAACAACGGATCCAGCTGCAGATCATCAGTAAGTGCTTTGTTCTAATCTCGATATGAAATGGTGTCTGTAAACCGCAAAAGACTGTTTAAATTTGAATCGTGTTTCTGTGTTTGAATGAATGCACGGCACATATGCATGTTGTTGTTTACTACAGCTCGCACGTGTCTGTGCGTGAATGAAACTATCTATATTGCCAACTGAGATGAGTAAAAATCGACTGAATACGTTGAAATAAAATGTCTTTGTATAAGCAACATATTAAACTGCAAATTAACATTTATGCCCGACGATATGTTACAGACGAAATATGAAAGACAACATTTCGTTTTGGATAGATTATAAAGTTTTTACTGCCAAATCAAAACCTAATTTACAAGGTGCAAACAAAATCTTAAACGGTCAATATAATCCTTCTCTTTAATTTTTTTTGTGTTTTATTAGGGACAAATTTGGGGAGAGGATAGCCTACATATTGCAAAACTTTCTGAAAATACGAATGTGAATTAACTGCACAATTACTAGAAATGTTTACCTTGGATATTATACAATTTGCAAGCGTACTCAGTGTGTGGAAAAATACACCTTTTTTCAAGATGTTTCCAACTCTGAACCAATTCTGTAGTAATATATATATATATATATATAATGTATATGTATATGTGTGTGTGTGTATGTATATATATGTGTGTGTGTTGTCTTTGCATTCTATCTTGTGGCTCAGTGACACCTATGAAATGCTCATTAGTATGCAGCATTAGCGGGTCTTTGTCTTCTCTCAGGTGTGAATTAGGACATTATTCATGACCTTGTTGGATCATTCACGCCCACCTGCATATTGCCTTTCCAAACAAACAGTGTCTTACAAAATTTAAATCAATCTATTGTTTAATGTGAACGATTAGCCCGGATGATTTTCAGATCATTTTGAAGTAAACACTCTAGCCGACAACTTCCATTAGTCAAAAGTATTGTGGGAATATGTGAAGTTGGTCGTTTGTGGTCTTATATCAGAAAATTTACGTTTGAGTTTTTTGAATAACCACGCATAAATAATATTCTCTCAAAAATGCAAACATGTACATACATGTTGCTCACATATTATGATAGCCATGTTCTTGCTAAATAGAGTTTAATTACACCTTTGCCATTAATATGTTTATAAGCAACTGAAAAAAATACAAATATCAGGGCATGTCAAAACATCTCAAGGACCCCAAAAACACCTTGGTCCCCAGAGGGTTAATAGTGGATACAAGCAATATGACAAATAGGTTAACTTAACTGTAATTAAACTAAACTATACCTGTTCCATCTCCATACAGCATATATTCTCTGACTCTGTAGGCATTATTGTTCAACTCCGGGTCGAAATGAACACCGTTACTGTGAGTTTCTATTTTGATATTATCATCTTTCTGTGAGATGAGATTATTCTGACACTGAGCGCGGGCTCCTTAGGCTCCGCCCCTGTGCATGCACATTTAAAGGGGACACACTAAAACGCTGCATTTTTCTGAGCCCCAAAAAGTGACGATTTAAACATGCTGTAAAAAAATCTGTTGAGACATCAGAGACTTATTTACATCTTGTGAAAAAGGGCATAATAGGCTCGTTAGGAAAAAGGTGCAGTTGGTGCTTCTGATCCCCGCTCGCAGGCCCAATGTCACTGTTTACCTTTGTTTACATTCACTATATACACACTAAGACAACTGTGCACAAATGTTAGGAACGTTGATAAAATATATACATTTTGAAAGGTCTATGGATTTAGCGTCAGTATCCGGTTTTCTAATAGAATTGCTTTAGCAACAGTAATATAGGAAATAGGAATTTGTGTCTGAAATACAAATGAAAACATGCAGAATCAAAACAGGACTTCATACCTTATTATGAAACTTGGGTCAATTGTTCAATCAAGAGTCAATTGAAAAAAAAAAATCCAATAGCACTTCTTGTCCATAAGTGTTAAATCCGTGAGATATTGATATGTATATATATAATCCATTGTTTACATCAGATTCAGCCTGAACAATCTACCCTCCATCATTGTTCTTCAAGAAATTACGATGCGTTCAAGCCATGTTATAATTGCCGTAATTACAAGATGTAATTTTGTTTTCGTAAAAATCATTCGTAACTTCGTATAGCTCGCAATTACAGCTTTTAAGATGGGAATTTTCGGAGAGCGTCTTCTTGTTCCACGTGACTGCTGTTCCACTTGACCCCTGCAAATTCATTTAGCCGTTGATAGTGATGTCGTAGAAATGCATAATTCCCATTCCGAGAACATGATCCGCTCCGAGGCTATGGTCAATCCGACATTTCCCATCTTACAAGCTGCAATTACGAGCTCTACAAGGAAGTGAATGCTTTTTACAAGTTGAAATCTCGTAATTATGGTAATTACAACATGGTGTGAATGCACCTTAATTTCTTGAAGAATGATGAGTCTTCATTAAACTTCACAGACTACAATGAACGAGTGCCGGCGCGTGAATCCACATCAGACAGACGGACTGCACTGTTTTTTCTGAATGATATCTTGTTAGAAATTAAATGTAGGTTTAAATTTTAAATTTCTAAATTTAACAAGTAATCAATTTTTTTATTTTTTATAAGAGCAATAACATTAAAAGGACTATTGTTGGAATATAAATGTAATATAACTATGTTCTGATGTGTGTTCCTCATAAGTTAAAATGTTGTGCTTTTATTTTTTTGTTTATTATAATTTTTAATTTAGTAATTTTAACTTCTGCTTTAAAATGGTAAGCAAACTTTTTTTCAGGGGTTAGAATGTAATGTTTACACAATGTATAGCATAGGCTACATGGATACATTGACTATTTGTTTTCATAGCCTTTATATTGCACATTGTTTGGATGACATCATTGGGCAGGATGTAGAATATATATATATATATATATATATATATATAATTTTTTTTATTTTTTTTTTATTTTATTTTTTTTATTAGTATATATATATTTTTTTCTTCAATAAAAATATTATTTGTCGGTTAATTAATCATGTTCCACTGAAGAAAGTCATAGATTTGGAACGACATGAGGGGGGAAATTTTTTATTTAAGGTTTAATTAAAACAACCTGCTTATCTATTTAGCATTCAGTGATGTATTGTCTTTTATTTGACTAATTTCTCTTGTTTTGTTAAAATTATCAGCAATTATGAACTTGTTTTAATTTGAACAACTGTATAACCTCCATCTGAATATTTTATTTTTCTTGCAATCATCTGCACTATCAAAATGTGTCAGTAATAAGATTTTCCCTCTAATAAGAAAAAGAAACACCCTGAAGGACATGCTAATGCACTAGTAAATGTATTGCGCATAACAAACTGTATATGTTTAGATTTTTACAACAATTCTATGCCCATTACCATGGTAAATATTATATGGATTATATGTTATTTGTTTTCGAAAAATTGATTTAAAACGTATCTTCATTAATAAAGTAATAACTTTTTCTATAATGGAAATCCCATGTTTCTGCCACAATACCATGTTTGGAGTTGTTGCTACAGTAAATCAATAGTACATGTTGGTAATTTGTGGATTGAAAAGCCTTCAAACCAGTGGCGCCGCCAGGGGGTGGCCAGGGGTGGCCGTGGCCACCCTTGGCCGACTCCTGGCCACCCCACTGGCCACCCCACTGGCCAGTATACATTTTAGTAGCATCAGTTCTGCATTTCATCCCTAATGCACAGCCAGGCAGGCAAGCTGATCTAGACTTACGATCGCACACAGTAGCCCGCCCCTCCCCCGCCCCTCCGTACATGCCGCTGTTGCGCGCTCAGACAGCAACAGCTCAGCGCGTGCCCGTCGGTCAACAATTTTAAAAGAAGTTAAGAAAGAAGACGAAGACTACCGGTAAGTAAATAAGTAAAAAATATTCTTTAGTAAAAGAAGACGGGGAATTATGTGTCGTGACTTGCTTTTGGTTACAGTATACTGTTACAACAGCTTTTTGATGCGTCTTTGACATGTTTTGACAAGAGTTACCTAGCTAACGTCGTTAGCTGGTGCATGTATATGTGTAACGGAGTTTAAATAATGCTGTTAAATTCATGCATTAATAATTGGGAAAACTCGACATTGGCTGTTGCGTCACTGGCATTTGTGTGCGTGATATTGCGGGCGGAGCTACGTCACCACCAGCAGAGTCTCACATCTCTCGCTGCTGGTAAGTCGCATCAATAAGAGCTGCGTCATAAAAACAGAGTTTAGATTGTTTTCAAGTGCAAGGCTGGACTTTATAAACTACACACAAGTTTACTTCATGTGTGTGTTAGTTCCTAGTTTTGTCAGTCGAGTCATATGTGTTATTTGCAATGATGAAATGGAGTGTGTGGGCTATTATTATTAACCTGCTTCAACTCTGTTTATTTCATTTAAGAAATTCATGCAACGTGATGCACTGTCCGTTAAATATAACACAATAAACCAAAGTATATCAGTAGGAGTTTCCTTAAGTCTTTCTGATAGTTTTCTTCAGGCCAGTTTACCCATACGGAAATGTAATATACATAGCCTAGGTATATGAAATATATATATATGAAATATATCCACATATATAAAATATATATACCCATATATATGCCCATATATAAAACCTATTAGAAAATGGAACAATTGACATATAAAACCAGCCCATATATTTGATTATGTATAATAGTGTTTTTTTACATACTTGTCACATATATAATTATCAGTTTTCAAATATAATTTGTGTAGTATTTGTTTTGTTTTTATGAGCTGGTCAAGAAGAGGTCAAATAATAATAAATAATACATTTTATTTATAAAAGATTCGAAAATGAGATAGAAATTGAAATGAAATGTGGATATGTAGACTTGAAATAAATAGTAAATAGTTTGGCATATATAAATTAAACATATCGGTGACATATATGGTCAAAACATACAGTATTATATAAATAATAATCATATACATCATATTAATATATGTCAATATACTCGTTTAATATGTCAAATTTATATATGTTAAAAACCTATATCAACATATATGTAGAGATATGTATATATGTTATAGCAATATATTGTCTTATATTTAACATATATGACGGCGTCACTAGCGATATAGGGATATGTCATATATTACATTTCCGAATGGGTTACTACAACAGTAGAATAAAATTCTGAAATTATGGTTTATAGTTTTGGTGTGCCACCCCAAGATTTTAAGTGGCCCCATCTGGCCACCCCTATGAAAAATTTCTGGAGGCGCCACTGCTTCAAACTGAATCGTTGTGGCACAATGTTTCTCCTGTTTTTTGCATCAGTGTTGAGAATGCCAGCACTATTTTGTCTGGTTTTGAACTAGTTTAAATGACCGAAACATTAGTGATTTGTATCGGAGAACTATCGTGTCCGCTGAAATCGAATGCTTCTCACTGGGTCTCACAGCGCTGTTTAGTGGTCACATGATCGAGACAGTCTATGAGTAAATGCATTCTCTCTCACACTTCTGTCTTTTGGGCCGAGCTGATAAATGGTCCGCGTGGTGCTGTTTAAACAATCAGCTCTGATTGTTCTGCTTTCGGGACATTTACAGGTGCTCTAAGTGATGTTGGGTGACGTCACTTATTGTTGACGTTCGAAGTATTGTCAAACAAAACGGAGGCTAGCTAGACCGTCCCTCCTCATCATCCGTTCACTAATCCCCCAAACCCCATCCCCAAATCATTCTTGTCGGTTATTGGCTGGAACACTGTTTGTTATGTTTCGTGGTGCGGCCGTGCGGGTTAGCCCAGTTTGTTTTTGTTGCCATTTGTGGTGCCTGGGGTGTCTACAGAGACCGCGTTTTTTTACAGTGTGTTCAGGGGACTGGCAGCTAGCGGATAGTGAGATGTTTGCTGTATGTGACAAAAAATGTTTTGGCCTAAAAAACGTGTGACATCTGTGGCAGAGTGGAAAATTCCATATGCCGCATGTTGTGTTACTTTCATTTTCACTTTGCCAAAATCCATGACGGAAAGGGAGGTGTGCGTCAATTAAGTAAAACACGCCTAATATAAGGGCGAGGCTCACGCACCTGGGGGAGAAAGAAAAACCAACGTCACAAGTGAATGCAGGGCTCGTAAGAGGGTTGTCGGAGAGGAGAAAATAAGTTGGAGTGCCGTGTGGAGTGGGGCTCGTGTTTCTGTCGGCTTCCAGACGTGCTGTTTCATTGAGTCGGTGAACTGGCGCAACGCACCTTCGCGGATTTCATTCAGCCGTCCGTAGTGGAAAGCAACGCACCTTCGCGGATTTTATTCAGCCGTCCGTAGTGGAAAGCGCGGTCGGGAAAAGGTTCAGCTCAGAGTCCACGGCGGTTCCAGACACTCCTCCGAGACCTTGCGGTCTGCTACATTTGTTTGGGTCAGTGCCACCAAGCTTTTCTTCCGTACAAACAGTACCACGCTCTCTCAGAGACGCACATCGTCCGAAATTACACATGCCTCCCGGACACACCCACTTACTATACCTACACACACACACACACAAACTTCCTATGAGTCTAGTTGACTGATGTTTTTTTTTGGTTGTTTAAGTATTTTGTCCCTTTTTCTACTAATAACATGCTGAGTTACGGTGTTTGTGTGCTTGGGAAAAATTCTACTGTGTGCGGAAAATTTGTTGTGACGTATCTGCACTGATTCGCATTTTGTATGTTTTTTTTTCCCCCCCGGGCATGTGTGAACAAAAACAAAAAAAACACCAAAAAGAAGTAGTGGGGTTTAATATTATGGTACGATTATTGTTGTTATTTTGTTTTATTAGTTATTTTCCTCTCCATCTGAACTGATTTTGGAGATAAAGTTGTTGTTGTTTTTCTTATACAGCACTTGAATTGCTCACAAATTATTGACACTGGAATAAGTTTTGTGGCCATTAAAAAGTGATGGGAAGCAAACCCCAGACTATGTCAAGTTTTTGTTTTGATATGTAACAGGTGGTTGATTATGCTATCCTGGGTTAATTTTTTGACAGGCACACACCTGTCTGGCGCCCGAACAGCTACTTAAAATATTTATTGTTGATTTGAACTGTCTTTTGGGCCCACCACCGTTACACATCGCTTAGAGCACCTTTAATGTTTCTTATACGCAACAGAAATAGCTGCACTTATCGATGGAACAATTGGCACCAGTGTGACCTCTAACAAAATCAGTCACACCGGCAGGAAAAATGTGACCATTTTGCAGTCTGGAGTGCTGTTCAGTGCTCTCGTCACTGCTGTGCTGATGATACGTGAATAGTGATTTTCCATTTACACCACATTACTGGACCCATCATACAGGCACATGGTTTCTCTTGCCATTGCTATGCTGATGACACGCAGCTCTACCTCTCATTTCAACCAGATGATCCCACAGTAGCTGCACGTATCTCAAGCTGTCTGGCGGACATCTCGGCATGGATGAAGGAACATCACCTGCAGCTCAACCTGGCAAAGACTGAGCTTCTCGTCCTCCCTGCCAATCCATCTCTACAGCACGACTTCAGCATCCAGCTAGATTCATCATCAATCACCCCATCAAGGTCGGTCTGAAATCTTGGGGTAATATTTGATGACCAGCTGACCTTCACAGACCATATTACAAAGACAGCTCGATCATGCAGGTTTGCACTACACAACATCAGGAAGATCCGGCCTTTCCTAACTGAGCATGCAACACAACTTCTCCTCCAGGCCTTGGCTATTTCTAGGCTTGATTTCTGCAATGCTCTTCTGGCTGGACTTCCATCATGTGCAACTAAACCTCTACAAATGATCCAGAATGCTGCAGCCCATCTTGTCTTCAACAAGCCCAAAAGGGCCCATGTCACTCCTCTGTTCATCTCTCTGCACTGGCTACCACTCGCGGCTCGCATCAAGTTCAAGGCATTGACGCTTGCTTACAGATCGACCACAGGCTCAGCTCCCTCCTACTTTCAC
Source organism: Phoxinus phoxinus (assembly GCF_949152265.1). Classification (NCBI taxonomy): domain Eukaryota; kingdom Metazoa; phylum Chordata; class Actinopteri; order Cypriniformes; family Leuciscidae; genus Phoxinus; species Phoxinus phoxinus. The sequence continues at coordinate 9,030,510 of NC_136885.1, read as the reverse complement.
TCGCTCCAAGTCTACATACCTACCAGAATCAATCAGCGACGGCTCGTGGTGCCATCACAGAGAGCCACAAAATCACTCTCCAGAACATTCACTGTTCATGCTGGTGGAATGATCTCCCCACCCTCATTCGGTATGCAGAATCCCTGACAACATTCAAAAGACAACCTGAAAACTCATCTCTTCTGTGAGCACTTAACCTAATAAATAAATAAAAATTAAATAAAAAATAATTTCCTTTTATTTTAATCATCCCTTGTCTGGCTTATGGTACTCTGAGAAATGCCAGAACTTGGTATTTTGAACACTTTGTGTGTTGTTTTTGCCTCTTCACGATGACTCGCTTGCTTTAGTCCTCATTTGTAAGTCGCTTTGGATAAAAGCGTCTGCTAAATGACTAAATGTGATTCCAGAATCTGATCCTCTACTCAAAACCAACTAAACTGTATTCTCGATAGTCAGCCATACGTCACTTTTTTTTCAATCTAGACATGTGTTTCTCAGCCTTTGGATCACAGATTCATATCAACTGTATCTTCTATGGCATAGTCTTTGAAAAATGGGTTGGGGAAATATAGTTTTAGAAACAATAATTACATTTGCATCCATGGAGGTCTTCTGGTGACACATTGGTCAGTGCTTGGATACTTGATACTTGAAAACGTGATAAGTATGTATTCATTAGTGTGACTAAACACTGAAACTTGCCAACCACATTTGAGTGGTTTAATTGCTCTGTGTTTTTTTTTTTTTTTTTAGTCAGATGGAATTGTTGGCACAAGAAGTGTTTTCTGTGAGTGTCTAAGGGTGCTTTCACACCTGCCTTGTTTAGTTCGGTTGAATCGCACTAGAGTTCGTTTTCCGAATTGGTGCGGTTCGTTTGGGCAGGTGAGAATGCAGCAATCGCACTCGGGTGTGCACCAAAAGCGGACCAAACAAGCGTACCGAGACCTCCTAGGAGAGGTGGTCTCGGTACGCTTTCAAACAAACTCTGGGGCGGTTCGTTTGTGGTGAGAACGTGATCCGACCTCGAACAGACCCAACTGCCAAATAACTGCGCATTTTTGGACTAAACCAGCTGCCATAGTCAGCCGCGCTGTGCATTATGTCAATGTTTAGCAACATTAATGCACGCGTTGCCTCCTCTTGAAGTGACTCGCTGCGTGCATTGCATAAAACATTATTTTCAAGCCGCATTCTCGCTTCATTCTCAAATGTTATTGTTTGCCTAAAGTGGTGTAGACAAACTAATATAATAAACTATGACGAGGGATACAATCAGCCCACAAAGTCATTTCTCCATTGTAAAAAGCGCGTGTTGACTGCCGGATTTTCCTCCTCTTTGTTTACTTCCGTCAGTTCTGTTGGAATTTACCCGCACGTTAATTCTGACAATAAAAGTGCAGTTATGAAAATACGTTCAAGACCCATCTGGCCAACGAGTGATTTGGATGTTGTCACGTGACTGCATTTTGGTTCGTTTCATAAACTGATTCGGACCAGAGCAATCAGTGTGGTGTGAAAAGGAACCAAAACGCCTGAAAAATGCTACAAAGTATAATTTTTCTCCCTTGGTCCGGACCAAATGAACCGAAATACAGATGTGAAAGCACCCTAAATGGATGACCTTCATCAGCAGCTTTAGCAGTGTGAACAGTGAATGGTCTTCCAGTTGTGCATTCACTCTGGTTTCCATGTCCTCTTCTGTCTCTCTTAAAGTGTCCTTTATGAGAGGCTCTGACAGGATTTCTTGTGGCCTCTTCACTGATGATTACAGACCTACTGGATCAGACGAGAGCCACTGTGTGTGTGTGTGTTGTGGATATTTAACAGAGGAAGACAGCGGCAGAGGGAAAGTGTCTGTGGTAAACTCATATGTGCTTGAATATAGATGTGCAGAGGCGGCTTTTTGCTTTTTTTTTTTTTTTTTTTTTTTTTCTGTTGTCAGTGTTTCTTTGTCTGGAGTGGACGCATACACTGTACACGCTGCCTGGTATCGGTTTTTGGTATCGGGAATTTTTATGAGTACATGAGCTCATTTTCGGGCCTGATACCTAATTTTCTCATCTTCCAGGTCAAGATTGTCAGTCACCTAATCACCTCCAGTTAAACTGCAACTCTTGTCTTGCCCAGTGTTTCCCAACCCTGTTCCTGGTTGCACACCAACAGTACACATGTTGAATGTCTCTCCCACCTGACCAGTGTTGTATAAAGTACTAGAAAGCAATACTTGAGTAAAAGTACAAGTATGGTACTAGAAAAAGACTTTAGTAGAAGTAAAAGTTACCTTTTAGAATATTACTTAAGTAAAAGTCTTAAAGTATCTGATTTATACTGTACTTAAGTATGAAAAGTAATTTTCTGATATTTAATGTACTTAAGTATTTTAAATGTGCCATGTGTAATATCTGGCAAAAAAAATCAAGTCATACTCCACATTCCACACCAGATGGGGGCAGTAATACCTCCATAAAGTGAATTGGTCTACTCTAGAGTAACAGACGATAAAGGCATAGTCTCTATGCTCCGCCCCTACCTTCACAACAACCCTAGAGCCATAGCCGAAGCCTAATAGAGGACGTTTTGCCTCCAGAGGAACGTTGGGTGATGTCAAGTGATTTTGAAACATGATATCTTTTTTGTTTTGTGATCAACTTTGTATTGTCTTTAGAAATATCATACATTCAAAATAACAGACAGGGAAAGGGGAGCAACAGACATATTATCCATAATTTAACAATATGAGAGAGGAAAAGTAAATAAATAAATAAAAATATATAAAAAAAGTAATAAAAAAATATATAATATAAAAAATAAAATAAAATAAAAAACACCTTTATATAGTCATTCATTTATATAGTCCAATATGTTGGAAGAAAAACATTGCCATGCATCAATGGTTCTAGGTTTAGCCTTGTTAATTCGTGCTGTTGTACATTCACAAGTTACTATTTTATGGAGACTATGAATCCAATATGTTTTTGCACACATGTGCGGGGTAAACCAATTCTGTATAATTGTCGTCTTTGCAGCTGTAAACCCAGCAAACAACATTCTCTTTTGCAGTGAACTTATACAGGAGTCAGAATCGAAACATGACATCTTCAAGCTACTCCTTCACCTTTACCAGTGAATATGTTCATATTCGTTTTGTTCATATTACATTTTGAGTTGTATATACATATTGTTTGAATTAAATTAATTTGACAGACAGCATTTGTCAACATCATTGGTCAACATCAGACAGCGCACGTGAACCGATCATCTCTACTATAGTAAAACAAACACGAACACTGTTGAAAGATACAGTAGGCTACAAATGACCTGTTCGCGCCACACAAGTTGTTCTCCGTTCTTAGCAACCGAGTCATTGAATGTGAAACAGCGGCTGCTGTCGTCAGCGAGCAGCACTCTTCAGACAACGAGGGCGCGCGCGCCGCGCTGATACCTCCGTTTCAGTTTCTTGAACCCGCGCAGTGCGCGGTCAGAACACGAAGACCATTCTGCCCCTAGCTATGCGTGCGAAAGCATGGGAAGCGATCCCGGGCATGTCAGAATGGGTGCTGAACGTTGTAAAACAGGGCTATGCGCTGCAGTTCGCTTGCCGTCCCCCGCGCTATCATCCTTCAGTCATCCTTCCGCTCTCTTCCCTGAATTGAAATGAAGTAGTGGGCTGTACTTTCCACACGATTGACATCAGGTTCAAGTACGCCCACAAGCCGTGCGAGTTCTTCGTGTATTGCAGGTTGGCTGGTGGTTATGTTGCCCGCATACCGCCTCCCATGGCCGAAACTGGTATTACGACACCTGTCGGGCCGTGGCTAGTAATGCTAATGCTAATTAAGGTTGATATCTCTGCAGCACTATAACTTGAAATTTTTTAATGACATCATCACCCTTATTTCTTCTCATTCTTTTGAAGTGTGTAGCTCATTTTTGGGATATTTTTACCTCAATTTTTACACATGGCACCTTTAAGTAAAAGTAAAAAGGTTTTTTTTTTTTTAAGCAAGCGGTTAACTTTGATTGTGAACTTTATTGTGGATTTCTTATACTAGGCATACTATTAACTGGTACAACCTGCTGTTGTTTGTGTTTTGTAGCCTGTACTGTACTTGTGTTATCGTTTATCTGCATGTACCTTAAGTTAGCTGCTCTACTAAGAAAAAATCTATTTTCAGCCCTGGAGTTTCATGCCTTAGTCCGGCCCACTTTAGTTCCCGACTGACTATATTAAAATAATATAATTAAACCCTCAGTATATAAGTCTGCAATAGTTCACTGTTCTGTACAGCCTTATAATTCATTGTATTTTTCAAAAATACAATTTTATATTCAGTGCACTAGCCGTACACAGGATTTTATAAATACAGAGGTCCCAAAAGTGATCTTGCTAGGGGGTTCGGGGGCATATTATTGTTCCACTGTCATTGGCAAAAAACATATGTATATTTCTGTTAAATAGGAATCCATTGTAATAAAGTTATTCTCATTCTGGGCACAGTATGCAAAAGGCTATTGCTCTACCTGCTCCCCTCTCTCATCACCATCTCTCGTTCTTCTTCTCTCAGTCTCTTTATCTTTACCTGTAAATCTCCCCTTCCCGAAGCTGAGCTTTGATTACAGTCTTTGCAAACTGATTATTTATGTCAGTCATTTAAAACTTCTATCGTAAATCAGTGGTTTAGTTTAGCCACTTGCATCTTATCTCGTGAAGCGTCGCGTTGGGATTCGCGCGCGGCCGCGGCTCGCGCTTCCATGGCGGGTTCAGTTTTGCATCCTCCTCCTTTGGCAACAAACAAGCATTACACTGAAATAGTGTGAGTAATGCAATCTAGGAGCAGTGATTCGCCAAACCTCAAACCACATTTCTTCTGATTTTATTTTGTAGTAACGAGTAACGAAGATGCTTAGTGGACATATAGTGGAGTAAAAGTATAAATTTTATCTTGGAAATGTAGTGGAGTAAAAGTGAAAGTTGACATTAATTTAAATAGCGAAGTAAAGTACAGATACGTGAAATTTCTACTTAAGTACAGTAACGAAGTATTTGTACTCCGTTACATTACAACACTGCACCTGACCCATCTAGTGTAAGTCTCTGACTCTATGCTGATGAGATGAGTGAGGATTGATTAGGAAGAGTTTGAACATGTTAAGTGTTGATATGATTGCTGACACAAAGTTGGGAAACACTGGTCTAAACTTTTGTATAAGCAGTAATGATAGTGAAGTTCATCTTGGCAAGCACCACTCATTACAAACTTCCACTCTGTATTGCTGTAAACAGGTCATCAGAGGTGAGCGGGACTTGGTTTTGAAGAGAAAACTGCAGTCATGGTGGGATTGAGTGATCAGGACTGATGGGATCTGACTGATGCCAGACTGGAGCACACACTCTCCTCTGTTTGCATCATCACTTTAAGAGCATTATGTGATATTAATTATTCAGAGGCCAAGCTCAGCTTTAGACGAGTCTGCGTGAAAGCTAATTAACAATTTAGCTTTATTTTCACTGGAAACATCCACAGACGTGCTGTGTATTGTGTACAGTTCCACTCTCCACAGTGCAGTTTATTGACCCTCACAGTGAGTTTGTCTGATCCACTCTGACGTGTTCTTTAGTGTGTGAGCTCCAGAAAGCAGCTTCATCACGGAGCACCTGCTGTAATGTGCGTTACGCAACTGTGTTTATAACGCACAGCACACAGAGAGAGAACAAGCTGTATACCAGTAGGAGATGCAGTGCGGTGATGGAGGATTCATGGACGCACCGTGGCCCTGTGAGCGGCAGGCTCTGACACGACAAACATGGGTTTCCTGCTGAGCCGGGCCAAACGAGGATAGTGTTGTGCGTTTCATTGCAGGAAAGGCAGGACTGGAGCTCCAGCTGTTTCCTAACATGTCATACATCCTCACACCCCACTCTTTCCACAACACCCTGTGCTATCCCTCCTTACTTAATTGCTGGAAAAAGGAACACCCCTTATGTAGATGACATCAGCTCATGCCCAGGGGTTCAGGTAATGGAAAGGTGCTTGGACTGTGTGTGTGCATCCTGTTTTCGCTGCATGCTGTATGACAATGCCCCACTGCGTCACATGGGTTAATTGACGGTTTTGTGAGGTTACATGATTAGGTGTCCCATGGTGCCGTGACCCGGCCAAACTGAAGCTTGTCACCAATGACTGAGATTCATGACCGTGTTGTTATTGCTCATTCACTGTGGCCAACACAATGAGCCCTGTGAATGAGACTGTAAACATGAGCTGTGTCGCCGGGATTTTGTGTTGAGTCTCGTTCTTTATTCTAAATGGGGTGTGTGATGTGGCTACATATCCAACCACCTCCAGATGTTAACAGTCCAGAGACTGTTAAAGCCCTCAATGTATCAGATTCATGTTCACTGTGGGTGGAGCTGCTCCATATGATGCTGCTCAAATGGACACCAGGTCACCGATATATTGTGCAGGTGGGCAGCTCAGAAGTTTTTGGAGCAGAGCCCTTCTGTCTCTCTCAGTGCTTTAAACTTTCAGTAAACACTGCAGTGAACTTTCTCAAGAACACCGTCTGTTGAGTCTGGCTTTTTATCTTCATAGAGCTGCTTATAGCTGCAACTTTTATTATAATTGATAAACATCAACACAAATATTGAACTGAATTGAGAGGAATAATGACACTATTGACTGTTTACACTTGCATCAATAATGTGATTTATCCAATAATCAGTGTAGAGACTTAATTGCTGTAAGATATTTTCATGACACAAGCAAATGTCTTCACTCCAATTTACATGCAATTTTTATTATTTCTGATTTGGTTATGTTTACTGCAATTATGTATATACCCCATTGCACAGCACAAATGATGAACTGACATACAGTGGGGGAAATAAGTATTCAACACATCAACATTTTTATTTATTTATCAACATTTAGTTTATATGCAGCAATTCTCAGGACATTTTGATCAGACATTTGTATTAACTCTAATCAGATAAATGCAGATAAATAAATCATAATATTACAATCTAAAAAAGTTATATTTAATAATGTGAAATGACACAGGAAAAAGTATTCAACACTAACAGGCAATTTCCACCAGCTGCGGATCCGCTCCGGAACGGCGGCAGAGTCAATAGGTTTACATTAAAGTCAATGTGTGTATTTTCACTGACTGTGGAACGGCTGCGTTCCGACTCTGACGATCCGCAGCCCTCCAGAGCTTCTATTTTTGCCGGATGCCGGAGAGCTCCGCAGCAATTCAGCACAGGGCAGATAGTGCGGGACAGGTTATATCGCGCGATCATACGTGAATTTGAGAGATCTCGTAGGTCAATGTGACTTCAGCTGTCAGTCATGGCCGCAGCCGTTCCGCAACAAATCCGGACCTGGTGGGTATTGAAGTACAACGGAGCACGGAGCCGTTCCGCAGTTGGTGGAAATCCGGGGTAAGAAGCAGTACACCAAGGCAAGGAAAGACAAGGCAGCAGCTGATTTCACTTAGTTCTACCTCCTACCTGTGCAAATTAGAATCAGCTGGGTTAGTGCATGTTGACAGGTTATAAAAAGCCTTATCCACCTCTGAACGGATATACGCAAATATCTCATGATGGGTAAAGGCAAAGACCTTTGCAAAAAGATTGTTGTGCTACATAACTGAACTGGTTACAGATGGATTTCGCAACTGCTACATGGTCCTGTAAGCACCATTGGGACCATTATCCGAGGAACATATAAGGAGCGTCACTCCACCATAGAATGGTCATGCACGGGAGCTCTTCGCAAGATTTCTGATCAGGGAGTCAGAAGGTCAATCAGAAAAGTTACCCAAGAGCCAAGGACCACTCTGAAAGAGCTCCAGAAACACTTTTGTTCACAAGAGAGTTTTCACAGAGAAAACAATAGGCAATGTTCTCCACTGCCACCGCCTCCATGGATGCTCACCCAGGAAGACATCTGTTAATACGTTGAAGCTCGTTTGAAGTTTGCTACACAACATTTGGAAAAGCCTGTGAATTACTGGGAGAATGTGGTCAGACAAGACAATTCTTTTTTTTTTTTGCAATAATTCCACACGCCATGTTTGGAGGAGAAATGGCTCCGCACATGACCCCAAAAATACCATACCAATAGTGAAGATTGGAGGTGGAAGCATCATGGTATTGGGCTGTTTCTCTTCTCATGGTACTGGCAGAATCCATATTATAGAAGGGAAGATGAACAGAGCCATGTACCAGGAAATTCTTGAGTTGAATCTGTTCCCATCCACCAGGATGATGAAGATGAGACGCGGGTGGACCTTCCAGCAGGACAACGATCCAAAACATACTGCAAAGGAGACTCTGAATTGGTTCCAGAGGAAGAAAAGAAAGTTGTTAGAATGGCCCAGTCAATCACCAGACTTAAACCCAATAGAGCATTTGTGGAAGGAACTGAAGATCAAGATTCACTAGAGTGCCCCTAAAATATTCAATATATAAAAAGTCTGTTCAGAAGAATGGACCAAAGTCCCACCTGAGCACTGTTAGAGATTAGTTTGTTCATACAGGAAGTGTCTTGAAGCTGTCATTGCAACCAAAGGCTTTTCCACCAAGTATTAAGTACAAATTCAGTTAGCGTGTTTAATATTTTTTTCCTGTATCATTTCACTTTATTACAAACTTTTTTTATTGATTGTAATATTTAGATTTCTTTAGATTTCTTTATCTGCATGGATTTATTGAGTTAATTATTGACCGGTATGTGAAAGAGGGACAGAATCACCCCAATTCTAACATCCCTTCAATGTCTACCTTTCAAATTTTGGATCGATTTCAAGGCCCTATTAATAATTTGTAAATTTGTAAATGGTCTCGCACCCTCCTATCTGTCAGATCTTATTATTCCACACCAGCCAGTAAATAATCTGAGATCGGCAGATAAATTATTGCTCAAGGTACTGCGGTCCCGACTCAATCGAAAAGGTGATCGCGCCTTTTCGATAGCCGGTCCTAGGTTATGGAATAACTTGCCACTTGCCATCCGCTCTGTCCCCAATTTGCCCTCTTTTAAAACTGCTTTGAAGAAGCACTTTCATAGCTTGGCGTTTGACTCTGACCCAGGAGAGAACTAAATATTAATTGTATGTTGTTGTGTTTTTGTATTCTTTGTGTTTGGTTTTATCGATGGCTTTGCACAGCACTTTGGGCTGCACTTGAGGCAGTAGAAATGTGCTTTATAAAAAAAAAATACTAAACTAATACCAATGTCTAATCAAAATTTAATGTGAATTGCATTGGAACTGTGAATACTTATTTCCCCCACTGTAGGTGTTACTGCAAGCTCTTCTAGCACATTCAAGCTCTTCTTTCTTTATCTGGCCTCAGTCATTTTCCGTTGACATGCCTAAAATGTTTCCATTTTTATGTTTTCTAGCATAAATATACTGCATTATATTTGTCACACAATCTTGTCAGACTGAACTCCGTTTCTTCAGCAATACAATTTGTTTTACCGCTATGCACACTTTGGTCAGAGTAAAAGATGCAAGTGTTTACATGCCTGTTTGTGATTAAAGTCTGCATATGCCACAGATTTTACTACAATTATGGTTGCTATGATTGAGCTTAATAGCATCAATTTGATGACATGAGATGGTTTAATCGTAATATTGCCTTAATCTAATTTTAATCATTCTGATTCTGATTAGTGCATGGAAACATAGTCAGTGTATTCTACAGAGCTGCTTTGCAACTGAATAGCAGACTAGCAGACTGAATAGCAGACTAGCAGACTGAATAGCAGACTAGCAGACTGAACAGACTAGCAGACTGAACAGACTAGCAGACTGAATAGCAGACTAGCAGACTGAACAGACTAGCAGACTGAATTGGTCTGAATAATGACACTATTGTTTTTTTTGTTTTTGCAGAGCTGGTTTACAGCTAAAATTAAATTTATTTCAAAATTGATGCATCATCACTGTTATTTTCCTGTTTATTATGGTGAAGCTGCTTTAAAACAATCTCTGTTGTGTAAAATTATATACTGTATCAAGAAATGTTACTTGACTTGGCATCTAAGAGAAAACACGTGATCTTTCCATCACAGTCAGTTGTCTCCTGTCAGATTCAGCATGATGACACAAAAAAATACTTGTTACAGCCCAGACTGTCGTTTCACTTGGACCCCTGTAATTTGATGGAGCGATGCTGAATCATACATTAGCTGCTGAATGGCCCTGAGAGACAATGGCTTTATAATGATCAGGGGATGTTCAGGAAGCACTAACCTTCTCTTCCACTTCACTGACACTAGATTAATAATGCAAGCAGAAGGACACCCATCAGAGCTGCCGCTAATGGCCTTGATCTGGACTTAACGCTGACTTCCTCTAAATTAACCATGCACGTGGCCTCTCTTACTCAATTGCACGTTTAAGTATCCTTACGCCTTTGCAATTTGTGTCTCTGCATTTTAAGCAGCATCATGACATGATGAACCTTGAGCGTTCCACACGATGATACTCGGTTGTGGAAAAATCGCCATTATTAAGTCTCTGACAGTGCAAGAAAGCTTGGGAGACTGATCTCCCGATGAGGAAGCTTTCATCTGCTGCTCTGGAGAGTATAAAGTAACACATGGTGGTTGAGATATCTCTGCTGCTCTAGAGTTTATCTCTGACCTGTGCCTAAACTGATTTCCATTTGTGGACTACATGACAACTGTCCATTGTCTGTAGAACGGTCTAACGGTCTGTAGAAACGGTCTAAAGCACTGTGAGCTGTCTAGCTCCTTACTATCCTTAGAGGTCAGGGGCTGTATTACAGAAACATTCTAACTCAGAATCCTATCCTATCTGTTTATTAACTATGGTATTTCGCAGAAGGCACCACAGATGAATATGAAAAAAAAACTAATAGATATTGACAATTAAACTGTCGATTAATCACAGTATATTAGGACAAATAATTTGTATCACAAGTTTTTCCTTAATTGATTTTGTTTACGTATCAGTTTTTTACAGAGGAAATTTTGGAAATTTGTATCACACAAATCAGAACAGACAGAGGATTGTCAACAGACAGAGGATAAAATGATAATCATATATAAAAAATCCCTCTGTAAAAATCTATACGATGGGAATAAAAATGGAAAGTTTGGTGTATATAAAGTGGATATTTCTGACTGCAAGAGAAAAAAACTTTTAAAGGCTTTTAAAGATATTTTGTAATTGACATCTGAAGACGCGAATAGTTTATTCACTTTTAAATTTGTCTTTGAATGTTTTCTTTCCACTAGTCTGAAAGAAGGCATGTTATAAAAAGCAAAATCTCAAAATTGACCAGTGTATAAAAATGACCTTAAATCAAGAATTAAGTTTTTTTTTCTTTTTTTTTTTTTTTTCTCTAACTTAGATGAAACCTCAAGTGACTGTCTTCATAGGCAGCACACCAGATCAAATTGCTTACAAAATATGCCAACGTTTTGCTAAACTGACAGTTCTCCTTTAATACGCACAACATCAAATGGAAAGCACATACAGATTGGGCAGTCAACTTTCAGTTAGAAATATTAAATAAAAATAGTTTCCTGTATTGAATGGAAAATGGCTATGTTTAATCAACTGTCTTGTCTTGCAGAGGGTGTGTGTGAGATCTGGCTGACCAGCGAGGATACGGGTGCGTATGGCCGGGACATCGGCACTGACCTGCCGTCACTGCTCTGGGAACTGGTGAAGGAGATCCCTGAGGGAGCGATGTTGCGCCTGGGCATGACCAACCCACCCTATATTTTGGAACATCTGGAGGTACATCCTCATCATCAAAATCTTGCAGTAGATTATTAATTGTTAATTGTGTGTGTGTTTCATTCATTCATTAAGGTGGATTTGCTCTTTCCCACAGTAAATGACAATTTATTATAAGCATATAAATAATCCACGTGAGCAGATTTAGTGTAGTTAAGTCCTGGTGTTTTATTGTTGTTTGTGTGCCCAAGCCTTTAGTGTCTCTCGTGTTCGTCTGGTTGTTTTCTAGCATACAGTAGTGACACCTCATTCAGAGCTCATTGACTTTCCCATTGACTCTCAATTCCATCATTCTAGAACAATACCCACAATGCTGTGCGTTTCCTCCTTGGAGCCCCAGATGCTGAGAACACTTGTAATCCCTCAGACGGCTGCAAGAAATTCTGAAGAAGCAGTTTTAATTTGTGGAGGGTTAATTGAGGTTGTAATTTTGTCCCCTTATGTATAGGTTACATTTATTCTCCGTTACATTCAAATTAAAAAGTGATGATTTTTTCCCCCCTAAATGAAAAGAAATAACAATTAAATGCTAATTAGAAATGTAGGCGTGCTTGTATCCGTGCTAGAGGACGGTTATTTCTTTTTATGTGCTAATTTGATTTCCATCATTGGACTATTTGTCCTTATTTCATTTCCATGTGCTCAGCAAGTATTTTTAATTACATATCACTTCTTTGATGCGTCTATTTGTCTTGCGGGAAGCGGCAGAGCACGAATGCTAGATCACTCCTGCTGCTGCTTTCTTGAAGATTGACAAAGTCTATTGACTTCTGCTACAAGAGCAGGTGGGACTATAAATTCTTCGTTCGCTGTAATGGGTGGTAAAATACATGGTTTTTGTGTTGTCAGATGCTTTGCAAGAATGAGGTAATGGTGATGGAAATACCAAATGCTGTCCGGAGAGATCATGTCCACTCCCTGCTCACATACAGACGTCCTCTCAAAGCTCACAGGCTTCCATTTCCTAAATCATCTCAGGGAAACTGGTGTAAGACACGCTAGCTAACACTAGAACCGTTCCTCCTCTCGTCTGATCACATCACCCTGACTTTGAGATCTCCTCCATTTACTGCCTCTTAAGTGTTTTTGCGGGTGGAGAGCTTTCACAGCGCTGGTAAATGACTGCGATTTGGGAGGCTGCGGCAGTGGCTGTCTGACACTCTTTCTGAGGACTCATTTAGCAGCATTAGAGGTGTTTAGCAGAACAGATGTGTGATTTATGGACCCTCTGCTCAGCGTTTTGAAATGGCAGAAGTACCTATCAGACAGGAGAGGACTGATCAGCCCTGTTTGAGAGAGACCTTACGTGTCACTTACAAAATTGACTCTTTCTGAAGAAAATGGGTTTCATGCACTAATAATTGTGCTCTTATGTGGAGAGAAAAGGTTCTCATGTGAAATGCCCTCTAGACATGAAAATGTCAGTAGTTGGTATTAAGGTTGGGTACCGAAACCGGGGACCGATATGGAACCGATACCCAAGTAACCGGTATGTTACCGAACCGATTCAAAACGCAGATTTTGTTGCCTCGTTTTGGTGCCACTTAAATGCCTCAGCTGTCTGTTGACAATTAGAACGTTCAGATCGCGTGATCAACTTCTAAATTCAAATCTGTGTTCGCATGTTGGCTGGTGCTGAGCCAGAGACAGACGCTCTCAGCGCTGTCATATAATATCAAACAGTGTTTTCAACCACATAAGGTTTATTTTAGGTTTCACACATTTAAATACACAAGTACTAGCAAAACAACATTTATAGTTTGTAAAATACACACTGATGTCTATGGAAGCAGCAATAACAGTTCTTTCAATTATAAATTGATGACGTGTTTAGATACACATTGTGTAGGTAACTGTAACATTTACTCTATTCTTCTCACACTTCACCAGCCACTAACTTTTATGTATTTCGAGAGAAGTGGATAAATTGATGTGTTGTAGGCCTAAATCTGACAGATACAATTATCTGATCTGCCTTGCGTACTAACATAGCGTGTTATAGATCAACTAACATGAATCTTGATCATAATAAAGGTTTCTTAAATAACAAAACACATTCACTTACATGTATTTAAGAATACAAATATCAGCCAAGGACTGACTGACATGAAACGCAACTAATCACTGTTTGTTTTGTTCCACGTCATGTTTAGTGTGAAAATGTAAAGTCGATGTCCATACAATAACAGACCGGCGTACATCTAATAAATTATTCATTCAAGAGTGTTGTCCAAGTTTACTTCAACAATAGAGCTGCGAACCTTACATACTTTTGAAAATCCAGCCTTCAGTTGATCCTGATGAACGCTCGTTGTCACAGTTGAAAACATGATGGCGTTCTTCCATGATGGGTTTTGCGCCACTGCATTGATGCGTTCTAAAATAATGCTGCGCAGGACATGCAATAATTCAGGAGAGGTGTCATATTTGACCAGAGAAGGCAAAAAATAGAGGTGTCATATTTGACCAGAGAAGGCAAAAAATGGGAAAGGAATTGCTGAAATTTAAAGCTGGTTTATAGCATACCAAGAATACAGACTACTTTGCTGTTATTAGTATATTTAGTGTTAAATTATTGTATTTGGGTTAGGTGGCTTAGGTTTCATTGAGAATTTATGATGTAAATGTGTTGTGTTTTGTATTTAGACCACTTATATTTATATATTGACTAAAATTGTTTTATATGTTCAATTTTAAGTATTATTATTATTATTATTTTCAATAAAAAAGCCATTCTTTAATGTCATTCACCATTGTTTTGAGGCTCTTTTTTTTTTTTTTAAGTATTGGTTCAGGCACAGTGTAGGCACCGGTACTGTTTTAAAGTGTCGTTTTGGCACCGGTATCGAAAACAACAACAACGATACCATACCCTAGTTGTTACCCATACCAGTAAAATGTCATGGTTCCTCAGACCGATTTCAGTTCTATAGCAAGAAGTACCTGTAATCTTTCAGTACCTGTAAACTATTTAATTTTTTTGAGCGATTTCAAAATACAAATTAAAATAGTTAGTCATTAATGCAATTAATAATTCTAAGTTAATAATACATAAATTAGCATGTAGCCTTCAACTATTAAAACATTGCATTTAAAAGATATATAAATAGTATACTACTATAATAGTATATAATAATATAATACAAATAAAATTAAAGTTAGTAGAATTAAAGATCTATTTTGACATATTTGGCCATATTTTGGCCTTAATGACCATGGGAAAATGTGGGTCTCATGGCCTATCCAGGTGAGAACGCTAATGGAGAATAACACAATAAACTGTGGAACGGTGTCCTCTTTATCAGGATCTTTAGTTATGAATTATCAGATCATGTGCCTTCACTGGAGGTAAGCAGTCAGTTTACAATTACATTCAGTTTTATCAAAGGAGTAAGTGTGTGGTGGAGCCCAATTTAAATCTGGAGGTTCAACTTCCTCTTTAACATGCTTCTGATAACCTAAATCTCTCTTTGATGTCATCTTAATTTTACCAAAAGTTGGTGGCATGAAAGTTTAGCTTTTCCAAAGCCAGAGCATATCACCTTCATTATACAGTCATAAAATCATACCTGCCAGTTAACTTGCGTGAAGCATGCTGCTCCATACATTACATGAATACTGTAAGAGCTGTGGGGCTGGTGAAATCCAAGGACAGGGCTTTCAAATGATCTCTTTAAACCGAGATACAAGCTTTCTGTGCTTGGCGCTATGCAGTGCACTCCCCATCCATATACCTGAGCACCATCCGAGCCTGGCTACCAGGCCAGTAGCGCACATTTGATATGTGCTGCAAATCATGAGCACACTGTGTCCATTAGCCTTCACATTTTCCTTTGAAGTCTCTTTTAATTGCTGGCCAGCATCAGTGTAATTCATCCCTGCTTCTGTTCAGGAGGTCACCGGGAAGTCACCTCATTAAGGCAAGCCTTTCTAAGAGCAAAACAAGAGCGCTTAACTGTGATCTGAGTGTACGCTCTGCTGTAGTGCCCTTTTCAGTGGTCTCCTCTCAGTTGAAGCACCCTCCACTGACGGGCCACACCGCGAGTGGCCGCTGATGAGCGCGGAGGTCAGGCCGTGGCCTCTGTGATGGTTGGCTAATGGAACGCTGCTTTGTGCACGCATGTTCAGACACTCGGCTACACTTGCTACTATTTATCATGAAAATCACGGTTAACTACACATTGATGACTGGAAGAAATAAGAAAAAAAATCTTCTCCATCTTCTCTTCCCATCATTCACCTTCCTCCTATCCAGAATAGGTTTAACCAATTCTACCTTTAAACAGTTGGAGCTGTTCACTGTATGTTGAATATAACGAAAACGGGTCATCAGGTCTGTTCATGTCATACAATATAATTTAAGCCTGGTTTATAGTTTTCTAAAAATAGAAAATCAGAATGCATGACTTGATGTTGTCCATGGGGAATTGGTTGGATGGTTGTGGTTTGGAATTGGTTGGTCTCATGTGAGTGACAGGTTGTCCCACCTTTGCGACATTAAACAAATCATCAGTGAAGAGAAAATATGTTGCTGCAAGAGCGAGGGGAATTAATTTTGATTAAAGATTACGCTGGGACATAAATGAAAAAAAAAAAAATTGCATGAATAAATCATTCATAATAAATTCTGCAATTTTCCATAGAAAAATAAATAATTGTTAATTTTATTTTCATGTGGACTTTGATTGTTAAGCTGATATTACATATAGTGGGAAAAATAGAAGCATTTCAGACTTTCATTATATGAAGATGATTGTCCTCAGGTTGCTAGGGTGTTTTTGGTGGTTGCTAGGGTTACTCTTTACTAGGTCTCTTAGTGAGTTACAGTACATGGCTCATTCCTCAAGACAGGTTTTAAGGAATCATTCATGCCTGTGGTGCTTAATACATCAACGTTGAATGCTTAGTTTGTTTAGATCAGCAACCAAGTCATGAGCAATAGGGATAGTAATGCTTGACTTAACTCCAACTAATTAAACCATGATGTAAAATAGAGAAGTGAATGAAAGTATGAGTGGTAGCAGTAAAGGAATTGAACAGAGTGTTGAATCTAGAGATGTGTGAGCATTCACTGTTCAGTCAATTATAGCTCTGGCTCTGGGGAGTTGCCACAATTTGTATTTGGAGCGGACGCTAATTTCATCCCTAACACGGGCCATTTTCATATTAATGAACCGCCTGAGAGTCTCTGGCATAATGTACCATTGTAGGGACAGGCGATCTATTTGTCTGTTTGTGAAAGAGTGACTCTCTGGTTCGCAGTAGCTAAAGGACAGGAGGCGATGAGGCTCATGAATGCAGCAGATAAAGCAGTGTTTCTGTCCTGTTGATTCTAGTGGAGTCATTCTGAAGCCATTTGTTCACTTCACATAGTTTTTCGTTTATCCACAGTCACTCCAGCTCAGACTTCTACAGGTGTGAACAAAGACAAAGTGGCGCGTCTCTCAGGAAGACAGAGAGCTTTAATCACCATAGATTGCATGATCTTTCTGTCGTAATTAGGTTTCACTCTCACATGGCACCTTTCAGAATTCTCTCTAATACAGCAGGGTCTCGAGACTCTCGACTTCCGGTTGTCTTACACTTGTCAGCTTTCACAACTCATGTTTTGAGCCATTTATTGCTGGAATTAGATCTTCCTTTCTATTGTTACTAATTTACTGTTCATTGTGAATGAGGTGCATTTTATTATAACAAAATGTTTATAATTTTGCATGAGGAGCGCACAGACACATTCACCAGCTCGCTCCAAAAGTGTGATAAGATTTTCACAAGCCATTCCTATATCGATGCTGATGATAAAGTGTGCAACCCATTTGAATCATATTGAGAATGTAGCACTTAAAAAAGCTATGGAGAAAGTCAAATATGATCTACAACAGCCACATAAACTAAAAAGACTGATGAAAAGATAATCCTGCACCAACATAAATTAGTAAGCTTTTTTTACTACTCATGACCACATTTACTAGAATCGATCATGTTATATTGTATTGTGGTAAATTTTGTTAGGGGCTGCCACCTTTTACTTTAATTTGTGTTTATTTATATTTTAAAGTCTGTGAAACGTTTGGGGGTTCCCGCCTCCTCCTCCCCACAACAACTAACCATGCTACAATATTTATTTTAAATATTCTAAATAAAATGCATGGCCGTAAACATATCTTGACGTAAAGGCTTCTGCTTAAATACTTGAAATAGGTTTTGTAGACGAATATACACATATAAGAGAGTTTTCCTTTGTCACATTTTGATTGTCACATCATTCCCAGACTTCCATTTGTGTTAGAGATGTCATCACTGCGCTATACATGACAGGCTGGTATTAGAGTCATCATACTTATATTACAGTCCTCTACTCATGCTTTACTTAGACAATTTTCCACATTTATTATGGATTAGTATATTAAATGTGGAGAATCGTCATGGTCGTCAAGACGTGAATGGAATGGCTGTAATATCAGTATGAAGTGAAGAAGAAAAAAACAATGATGTGATAAAGATAATTCAGAACTGATAAACTAATAGAGTTGTTCTTCACTCATTGACCGTCCTTCGGCTCTCCTCCATGCCGTGTGCAGAAATCCATATGTGCCGTTGAGAGAGATGAAGCCTTTCGTTTATAGAAATGCTTTTACCCTTGTAAATGGGAAGCGTGAACGGTCCGGCAGCCGTCGATCATCAACTGCTTAGCGCTGTGTGCTCAATAGTCATGTAGCACCTCGAGGACATCCTTTTCTCACTGAATGAATGACATTTTAATGCATTGATTACCCTGTGCAGTGCAAGGTGAGATCATGTTTTAGAAAGGGAGTTCTCTGTTCAACAGCTTTCTTTTAATCTGATGAGAAGTGTGCATGTGTAAAAACCTTTACTGTCATCTATACCCTTGTACCTTAACTCATTACTTCAGACTTATGTGCCGTCCAGAAACTTGCGCTCAAGCGAGCGCCGTCTTGTGGTGCCATCTCAAAGAGGCACAAAATCTCTCTCTCGGACCTTTACCATGACTGTTCCCTGCTGGTGGAATGATCTGCCTAACTCAACCAGAGCTGCTGGTCCATAGCCATTTTTAAGAAATTGCTGAAGACGTATCTTTTTCGGCAGCACTTGATCAAGTAATACTAACACTTTCTCCTCTATTATATCTCAAAAAAAAAAAAATTTTAGATTGAACTGCGAAGGGTCATAGCACTTACATACTGTTGTCCTACTGCTAGTTTAATTGCTTCTATTGTTATCATTTGTAAGTCGCTTTGAATAAAAGCGTCTGCTAAATGAATACATGTAAATGTATTTCTCATTAGGCCTTCCAGCAGGGTAAAGATCCTAACCTGAATGTTGAAGGACGAAGAGCTACACTGGTATCATGATAACAGCTGTCTGCATGTTTTGAGCTGCAGCGATACACATTTAAAATACTGAATGACAGATTTTGTGAAGAATCATTTGGGGAAGAGCTTATATCTGCACTGCTTCATATCATCCACATATTTGAGTCTGTAGTAAAGTTTTACTACAAACATCTATGTACCTGTTATAAATTCACTTCTTTATAAGAAGTATCTTCTGTGGAACATTTTGGAGACTCACATTAACCACAGCCTTTCATGCTCCATAATATACCCATGCTCCATAGTAAATTTATGCTCCATAATATACCCACTCTTGGTCAAAACAAAATAAAAAAATATGAATTAATAAATAAAGAAGCTTCATAATATACCCACTCTTGGTCAAAACAAAATAAAAAATAATTATGAATTAATAAATAAGGTATTTATATAGTGCATTTCCCATGTACAGGGCTACTGTTCACCCAAAGTGCTTTACAATCATGTCAGGGGGGTCTCTCTCAATCATTTAGTGTTTTTGTTAATGGTCTTAACCATTGTAATCACAAATCACTGCCCAGGAAATTAGCAATAATTGCACAAATACTGTTGATAAACTTACTTCCCCAACTTTTTACAGGAAGTAGAGTCAGTTTTGCTCCACTCAATGTTAATGGCTTTACTTCATGAGTAGTAAATGTTCATGAGTAGTAAATGTCTCCCTGTTCGTTTGATTTTAATGTGAGACCAAATATTCACTATAGGGTTCAAATCTGGTCTCTCACCAGGCCAAAACATTAGCCTGATGGGCTTGCTCTCAAGCCACTTCTTGGTTGTCACACAATGACACCTCTTCCTCCATTCTTAACTGTGGTAGAGATGCATTTATTATTATATTTATCAGCAGATTTTTGAAGACACCACTCTGGGGCATCACCAAGAAACTTCTTTTTCCACTCACTTCCCATATTCTGTCTTTGCTAATTTTCTGACCAATCATTTGTGGTCAAGACAATTAAAAGCTTATTGTTTAGTTGTGATTCCACTTTTTCCAGAACGAGACCGGTACCGATACTTTTATTTTTGGTACAGAATTTGAAAAAAGTTACAAAAGTCATTCAATCAAGAGCAGTGTGTGATTTCTTTGTCCCTTTGTTGTTTGATTAACATTACATGCACTGCAGCAGTTTTATTAAGCTGCTGTCCCTTTAAGACTGAATGCACAGATCAAATATACTGTCACACATCTCAACTCTTTACGGTCGCTTCCGGCATAACCGACTTTGTTTACTAGGATACTCGCAAAGATTGGCGTTTTTACATAATTTTGTGTAAATTTGTCAGTTCAAGCTCAAGAATACTTGAAAGAGAATTCAATGCAGTATTCAACCGCTATCTGGGACACGGCTTTTGGATGTTTGCTTACAGTAAACTCCTTGTCCTGTAATAATGTTGGGAACCATTCGTTATACACCTAAATCAGTTCAAGATTTGACATACATATCCGTCATTTGGATTAAAAATAAATTGTGTGTGCCGAATGAGTAATCGGCAATCAAGAGCATACAACAGATGTGTGCTCTCTTGCTCACTTTTTACATCCAGTTAATGCTTGTAATATGTGCCTCATTTTTGCTATTGACATATCCAACCGAACTACAACAGGGATTTACTAGCCTGGCTAACGCCAGACCCAATTCTCGTTGAGACTTGGGTCTGGGAACCACATGTGCATTTTCTCGTATTTGAGGCGTGGTTTACAAATGTCCGGCGCCGTTTATTGGGTGCTATGAATGTCTATCAAATGCACCTGTACGTAGCTCATAGCCAATCGTTTCCATTATACCAGATGACGTATGTAGAGCGACTGAAATTAGACAAGGAAGAAGACGATGGGTAAGATATTTTTGTGTAAACAATGACGTTCAGCGACTATTGCCGTTTGTGCAAGATAAACATGCATCAAAAGGTAGCTTCGCGTCTGCTGCCATGTTGAATCCATAGATATAAACAAACTGCTTAGTTGTGTCGCATAGATGTCGTCATCGTCTTGCTGCTCCCTGTAGCAACAATGACTGCTGTTTTTCGATCAATGAATCGTGATTCTCTAATACACTTCATTCGTTGTGTGACCAGATGAGAGCGTTGTCTCTTTCTCCATTACAACACACACACACACACAAAGAGACATGTAATATGACACCAAACATTCCTTTGCATTAGGAGCACACACACACACACAAGAGACTTTTCTTCAAACGAATCATATTTAAAACATTACCAAATGCATTCTGTGTTGTCATTTATATGTCATGACAGGTTTTGGGATTTAATGTAAGTTTTAATGTGTGCTAATCAAACTCTAAAGGCTTCTAATCTGTATATTTTATGTAACTTTGTTATCATATAATCTTAATCGGAAGTGTTTGGTGTCTCTGGAATTCTCTAAATCTAACGGAGTTGAATCTCGATAATAGACTGCAATGGTATGATTATTTCGATATGAATTCTTTCCAGTCATAGAAATGACTAGTCCCGGAGCTCTGTCATAAATCTACACAGCCACGCTCTTCTGACCAGACAAAGAGAAGGCTTGTTTGAGATGCGCCTTGCCTCGCCTGAATTGTATGCGAGAGTAGCCGGCTGCAGTGAGGGGAGGAGTGAAAAAAGTGCAGGCAAGCCGGACAGTTCTCTCTTCTCACAGTGGATCTGACAGCTGTGAGATCAAAGATGGATATCGCGGGATTCACGGAATTCACGCTCGTGCACAGTGTTGGTAATAAACTGGATGTAATTTAAGTTCTGTTGCTTTTATATGAAAATAAATATAATGAACAAGACACCCAAAGCACTTATTTAATCCCACTCCAAATAGGCTACGTGTTTATCAATCATTTGTTTCTTTACTACAGACGTGTTTTTATATATGGCCTATATATATATAGGCCTATATATATATATATATATATATATATATATATATATATATATATATATATTTATATATAAATGACATAATCACAAAATCGAGATCGCACTGTCAGAGAGTTTGGGAATACTCACACATAATTTATACACATAAAAACACGAAATCAGAGTTTTAAATTCAAACATTTAAAAAAAGAACAATCCATCATGGTTGTTTAAACCAATGAGCATTAAGCTGTGTCGTCAGCAAGTCGTTTCCCATCATGCTTTTGAACCGCGCAGTCGGTGGAGAGCAACTGCGCTCGACTGCAGAATCCGACAGGTGTGCCTTGCGCTCGCGAGAGATTTTTGACATACGTCAGCATGACATCAGAGCCAGGCGGAACGCAGTCGGACACATTTCTAACCGGCATGCATCTCGCGGTGATCACCGGTGATCGGTTCTGCGCAGATTTTGCTCATCTCAAACAAGCCTAGAGTTTCCCGCTTTCGAATCACTGAAGGTGATTGGCTGATCACGCCGAACAAAGGCGTAACCCATACAGTCTTTAAAAAGAGAGCCAAAGCTCCTCCCTTCTTTCTTGCTTCCTGCTCTTCCTGCCGTCGTCAGCATGTGAAATCTTCGGACCTGAACTCCTTCAGGAGTTCCCTCCTTTTTATTTCCTTTATAAAGTTTCTTTTGTTTCATTTTCAAATTCTCCTTGGTTCGCCTTCACCTAAGAGTGAACGAATTTAGCGTGAATTATCCCTTCAGCCACTTCACTTTCAAGAAGCCTTCAAAACTCCCGCGCCCAGCGCGCCCCGGAGACAGAGCACGCACCCTGTCCGAGAGAACCTCCACGAGAGAACGCGCCTCAGCACGAGAACCCGCGCTCCTCTCAGACCCACACAAAGAACTTTGCAAGTATCAAACTCTAACGAGTTTTAAGGTTCGATGCATTCTGTTGGCTCTCTCAAGGTTTCTGTGATGTGGTTGTTATATGGTTGGTCACTCGTGACCATTCTCTCTCCCTCTCTCTCTCTCCCGCACTCAAAACGAGCGCGCGCCCCTCCTCCGAACTTTATCTCTCTCACCTTCTCTCTATCATCTGTTATTCGTTGTCTTGTTTGTTCACCGATATGTATAAACATATAATCGGTGTATAGCCTATTGTGTAGTCTGTATATTCTCTAGTTTTGCATTTATTAAAACCATATCAACTGTTTCTGTGAAAATGCTTGTAAACGAGTCAATGAGATAGATTCAAGAGCTACCGCGCTCATTAGTTACTACATTAAGTAATTTTAATTTTATAAACACAAGGAAATTAACGTTCACGGCCAGAAAATTAATATTTCTTGGAGTTTATAAGAAAGGATAGCTTTATTGAGAAATTGATCACTTAATCTGACGGTTGGTCGTTGCTGGACAACACCGATTTGATGATTACATAATTTCCCTTAAAGATCATCTCATAATCGAAGTTAAGTAAGATTATTGATATATGAATGAGGAATTATAATTCGTTGTGATTGATTATTCATATAATCCACTTTCACTTTCGACAATTTAATGTAACTGTAATATGCAAAATATTAATCATATTCATGATTAGTTATTGAAATTCCCTATGGATCATTTGAGCTAATTCATACGGACCCTGAGTCCGAAGCATACGGCATATACTTTACATCCCTCCCCGTTCTGTGATTGGTTCCCTAGATGAGGCGAAAATCTGGTCCATGGTATCCAGACTGCCTTTCAGCGTGAATAAAATTGCGCTGCGCAAAGGCAGTATGGGGAAACCCAGGCTAGGGATTTACAGGAATTTCTGTGAAAAAAAAAAAGGTGCTCGACAAGCTAGTACCTGCGCGCTTAATCAACTCCACGTGTTTCGCTTTTCAGCTCGTGCCCAGCAGCCATACATTTAATTTGGTTTACAATCAGTTACATACATTTACTTCATAGACATCCTTTTCTGAAATATCCATTCTACTGTGTGTTGTCTGTTTCTTAGTCACAAGTATTAGGTTGTTGGTATCTGAGCATTTTAATGAATACAAGTACACAAGCGCAGTATCTGGCTAGATACCGATACTGGTATCAGAAATGGTGCATCTCTAGTGTTTTGCCCGGGAGTGTATATATGGTCCTTATGGCTTGAATATGACGAGGACTTCTGCGATGACTGAAATTAGTTATTTATGTTATTTATATTGAGAGCTATACGACAGAGACTCTGTGAATAACAATCTAGTTTCAGTTTTTTCCTCATGCAAACTCCAGAAGACTTGGAATAGTTGTGTGACTCATGAAGATTTTTTTTTTTTTTTTCAATTTATAAATTTTCTGATTTTGTTATTTTTGTTGTTTGTTGTTTTTTCATCTTTAGTTAGGAGTCTTTAGTTTTTGTCTTTAGTTAGAAGTATTTTAGCACCAAACCGCTGTTCTCATGGATGTGTGTGGCGCGTTTCTGAGCCCTCGTCTCCTCATTCTACTCAGAATCCTTTCATCGCTGTGTTTTCACTCTTTTGCTGAACAGCAGATGTAGACCATCCAAAGAAAAGAGCCACACAGGCTCGGATTCATTGGCCTGCTGGAAAAAGCGTTCGAGCTTAGAATTAATGACCGTTAAAATGCTCCATTATCACAACAATATGATCCTAAAGCATGATATTGTGCATTAGAAAATGTAGTATCATGCTGCATTGTTGAAGAAAGTTCTGTTTTAATGTGTCTCATTTACTCTTATTTCAGAGTGTCGTATCAATTGCATATGTGAACCGTGGGGCCGTTTGGCTCGCATGTTGTGTGGTGTGCTACTGCTTTGTTTTTTATTTGATCAGAGCATGATAACGGCTCCTCCTGTGTCCCTCATGCTATTACTAAAACCACTGAAGGAGAATGGTGTGATGTCGCGGCAACCCCTTATTGACCGGGAGATCTTATCAGAGCCACAGATTAAGTAGCACATTACGTGAATACAGAATTTTGGTGTCCCATTATTACTGATGTATACATATATAATATTTAATATAATTTCATCCCAAAGTTCCACTATTATTGCAAGTGCAATAAGACTACTACTACTAATAATAATAATCCATTGTTATAAGGAGAAGATCCTTCTCATATGAATAACTATAGGCTGATTTCTAAACTTTGTATTCTGTCTACGTTTTTTGAATCTCTTATTGGTAAGCAGTTGATTTCATATTTTAATTAACACGACATCTTATCACCTAATCAGTCAGGCTTTAGGAAAAAGCACAGCACAACTACAGCTGCTATCCGGTTTCTAAATGATAGGCACTTAATAGATGCCATTATTGTTTCACTTTTTATTGATTTGTCTAAGGCTTTTGACACGGTTGATTTCAGTATACTGAAAAATAGATTGAGACTAACTGGATTGTCAAATGATACAATTTCTTGGTTTGAAAGCTATCTATTGGACAGGTCGGATGGAAGGTCATTCATCCGTACCTTTTAAAGATTATGAGGGGTGTTCCTCAAGGGTCTATTCTGGGGCCTTTACTTTTTATAATTTTTTTTATTATATTTGATGATTCCTTATCTTTGAAATCCAGTGTTAATTAATTAAGGACTAAATAAAAAATAAAGCTAGGATTTCATTATATAAATAAATTTGTTTTTTCATTTGAGGCAAAAAGAAGACTAGTCTCTTCTGGCCACTTTTGACACATTTTGTAAAAATCGGCAACTATTACACTTTTAAGCTATTTGGATATGTTGTATCATTGTGTACTTAGGTTTATACTAAATTGTAAATACAATACTCATCACTGTGATCTGTACAGCAGTGTTGGTTGGTCGTCATTATCAACATGCAAGATGTAAACATTGGTACCAGTTTTAAACGCTGGCCACATGTATATGGTGTCTGAAAATAAAGCAAACCTGTGTGTTTAGCAAACATGTTATAAGATTACAGCATGCTTTGTTAGGTTGATGTGTTCAGTTCCTCCATTCTCAATGCTGTACTGCTAACTATTCATTATATATTTTTAACTGTGCATGTAAGCATTGTCGGTAGTCTTGCCATCCTTAGGCAATATAGAGCTGGAATGATTGGATCAGACCGTCTCCTGTGATTGAGGTTGAGGAATAGAGCCGGACTCAGTGTTTAAACACAGGGCTGCTGTGATGTGTTAGTGGAGCGTGTGACCACTGCATCATCAGCAGGTCTCTGTGCTGTCATAAACGCGTCTCACAGGCATTTAAATCATTCTCGGCTGTCACTGATCTCGTGTGCCATCTGCCAGAGCCACCCCTTCTTCAGCAAGCGAGACGTGTGTTTGGCTTATTGTCCGCCTATAATGAGCTCTGAGCACATATTAGCATGACTGCATAAATAAATGTTTTCCTTGAGTAAATAGCATGCATATTAAATGATGCTTTGGGCTACAAGGTGCAGGACATACAGAAATGAAGAATAATTATGTTTGTTAATTAACGCTTGTGTGTTTCACATCTGATCAGATCTGATACTCCAGAGTGATCTGCTCTAAAATTAAAGCTTGCATGTGTGTTGCCTGTAAGCTAACAACCACATCCTCATATTTTATATTCAACACTCCCTGAGCAATCTGCATAATACTATATTCTATGTTTGAGAGGATGAATTATAGGGACTGTTGTAGGAGCTCAACAATATTATGTGTTGACCAATGAGAGATGATGACCACTCTGTTCAGAATTAACCTGAACAACACAAATTAAGCCTTTGAATGTGTCACATTCAATGGCCGCATCATTAACCATTTAAGGAGGAGTTACTGTTACCTGAAGCACATCAGCTGCAGGCGATCAGACAACTAGTACTCTATTTGCATTTATGCGTTTAACAGACGCTTTTATCCAACACAGTTTACAAAAGAGGAACAAAAGCAAAGAGCCAACAATATCTGTAATATACAATGCAAGGTTTATCAGACAACTTGATAAGAAAATGAGCTAGGACAGAGGAGAAAAGCTAAGGAAATGGGAGAGACTTTAGTTTCGCCTTGTGTTTTGGTTTAAGTGCTTGCAGAAGAGGTGTGTCTTCAGTTGTTTCTTTTAAAGATGTGATGGTCTCAACAGTTCGGTGGAGGTTTGCAGATTATTTCACTAGAGAGGAGCAGAAAGGGTAAAGGGTCTGAAAAGTGACTTTGTACTTTGTGCATTTAGAATTTTTTTTTTACCGAGTCTGCTGTCCTGTCCTCATTTAATAAGTCATTTGTAGGTGTCCGATGACGTTCAGTTTGACTGGCTCCGTCATGCAGCGTTTTGCGTCGAGCTTCATGTCTGTGTCGATCATGTGACACGTGTTGTACACACTGAGGTTCTTTACATGTCCCAGTGCAAGTGGGCCCAAATTATCTTCACTGCTAATCAGTCTCTATTCTTTAAACTAATTAATTCTTTTAATTCTGATTCTGTAATGTAGAAGCCCACGCAGAGATGCACAAGAGAACCAGATGAGACTCATCAGTTGGGGGGGTGGGGAGGTTCACCACCACAATGAAGTGTAATTGTAATGATAACCCATAATCAATGGTTCCTATCCTCTCTGTGTTTTGTTTCTTAAGTGAGACACACTGGTTGTGTTTTATTGATTGATTGATTGATTGTTTGATAATGAGAGGTAATTTAAAATCTAGGAAATTATCAAAAGTTCACACATATACATTACATATATACAACATACAACATATTCACACATACACTATACAGTATATATATATATATATATATATATATATATATATATATATATATATATATGTGTGTGTGTGTGTGTGTGTGTGTGTATATGTATACTGTGTGTGTGTATATATATATATATATATTCATATATATAATATATAAATGAAGGTAACTTCACACACACAACGCTCCTCCCATCTGCACACTTCTATTTACCTTTTTCCGGCTACAACGGGAGTTCCCACGGGACTTCAGCGCGAGACTACAGCTAGGCGTCTAAAACACTATTTAGGTGAATTTAAACAATGGCTAAGTTGCTAAACGCATCTTGTTGTCATGTAAAGACCCTGTTCATGTTGGACAGACATTTTAATTGCATTTTGTGTCTGATAAGAGGCACAAAAACACTATTTATGAATATGCCCCCATAACTGCCGTTTTAGCTGAGTGGGAGCTCTGGGCATTAGCGGTAACAGCTCCGTGTTGCAAGCACCAATTCGGTTCGTTTTTTCTTCTTCTATAGACAGTACTCACAAAGGTATAACGATCAAGATTAACTTACAAATTGCCTTAGTTCTTTTTTAACAAAGCAGCCATCAAGTGTTAGACAGTATTCTAGGTTATTACGTGTGAAAGTTTTTTTTTTTTCAATAATTAGAATCTTTTTTTTTCAGAATTTAGTAGTAGGAAAGTACTAGTCATCCATTTTTTTATATCAGCTTTGCATTCCGTTAATTTTAACGTTAACGTTAATGAGGTGTGTGAACTCTCAAGTACGATGTCAGGCACTGTAAAATGCTCTACTTTGTCAACTGATATTTAGCAAAAACTGAATAGAGATCATAAAACTGTCAAAAGATTTTTGACTAATTACAGCACAGAATAATTTGTTCAGATAAAAGCTTAAGGAAAGTTTATCAGACAAATTAATGCTATTAAAATGGCAGCTATAAAAAAAGCCACTGGTGAGCAGCAAACAGGTTTTTGAAGCTGCTGGTGTCTGGAATCCCAAAAACCACTGGATGGTCCAGATGTTTAGAGTTGTGGATGGTTGGTAAATGCCCACCCTGTTCCAACAAATCAGCAGGGAGTTGGCGGAGTGATGATTTGAGCTGGAATATTGGGAAGTGAGATGGTTCCAAAATTAAAATAATTTTCCTCCCATGCTGCAAAAAACACTATGGATTCCTTGGTTGCTATGACCAAGATGAAACAATCATTGTGTGGCCAATCCTATTGAGAACCTGTGGAACATTATTGAAAGGAAGATCTATGAGGGTGTATGAGGGTGTAATAATGGCATACAGGCACTCAGGCAGAGACTACGTTGACTTACAAGTTTTAATGGATCAAAGATTTGTTCTCAAAGAAGGGCTCATATATTAATATGGGTATGATTCTGAGAAAGTATGAGTATCCTTCCATTTTTATGTGGATGATACGAAGATCTACCTGTCAGTAAAAAGAAATGACCCTTCTGCATTACAATCTCTATTTTCTCGATGAGGTAAAACTTTGGTTAGCCAGTAACTTTTTAACTCTAAACGATTCCAAGAACAATGATTAAGTTTTTGGTTCATTCGACAAATTTGAGTTTAATTATACCGCTCTGAGAAATTTGGTTGTTTTTAATTCTAATTGTGTACGGAAGCTTGGTGTTTTTCTAGACAGTCGGTTAACATTAGACAGACATGTGTCCTCTGTTGTTGCCTCTTGGGATTGCTATTCATGCTTTTATAACATCGCGATCGGATCATTGCAATTCTCTAATCTGCGGTATTTCAGAATCTGCAAAAAAGCAAAAATGGCATATGCTAAATAATTTGGAGGACAATCTATATACAGTATACTTCATTTAAGATCATGATTGGATAAGCCGCGTTCAGAACTGGTTTCTATTATAATATATTTTAAAATGTAATTTATTCCTGAATTTTCCGCATCATTTCTCCAGTTTTCAATCAAGTCAAGTCACCTTTATTTATAAAGCGCTTTATACAATGTAGATTGTATACAGATATGTTGTATACATATATGTATACAGAACTGTTATAATGATAACAGTTTGTTTCTGCTATACAGCAGATTTAGATTAAATATTGTCATAATCAAGCTGAAGTTCAGTGATGGATATTTTTTTGTTGTAAAAAAGTTTATATACTTAAGAGTTATATATAAATTTGTATATATATATATATATATATAGCCACTCTGGGAAAACAGTGATGTCATCGTCCAGCTAGGGCTGCTCGATTCTTGCTAAAATGTGAATCACGATTTTTCTCCATGGGAATTGAGATCACGATTCTCTTACACGATTCTCATTTTTTTCAACCAAAATTTATTTTCACTCAAGTACAAAAAAAAAAAAAACACAGGACATTCAGTATAATAAAGTGCAGGTCTGCAGGAGTAACAAAAAATCGTCTCTACTCTTTTTTCTTTATTTTAGACCCCTTAAAGAAAATAATTCGTTCATATTATGGGCTCATCTGATTTTTTGTAGGCCTACATAGCCTATTTGTTAGGATTTTAGTATCATAATGATTAGGCTAATAAATGCATGCACAATTATCCGTGAACTTGATTTGAACAAATGCCTTTTTAACTTGTGTGTGCAAAATTCAGAATTAAATTAATGTGCAGAAATTTGTACAAATAGAGAGTAGGCTATGTAGGCCTACTATAGGCCTACTGTTGTAGCCATTAAAAAAAGCGCGTTTCATATTTGTTAAAATATTATAATGTTTTTTGTTTTTTTTCATTTATGTTGATTTATGAAAAGTGAACAGCACGACCGAGTAAGATAGATGCGCAATATGAGACATGGAGCGGGTCAGACATGATTTTGACCGTTGAAGTTGAAGTTGTTATAGAAAGCCTTTCTTTAAAGTGAATTTCGTTTTGTATAAATTGTATCTTAATTTTAATACATTTTTCATCAACCAATTGCCTGTATTTAATGAATAGGCCGACGAAACAAATATAATGGAGGCGCCCGTGCGCTCACTTGCATTGCACGTGAACTAGAGCACATCCTAACTTAACGAAACTCAGTGTATGCCTCACACAGTATGGAATTATTTTTGTGCCAATAAAAATGAACGTAACTTTTCAAGAAACTGAAGAAAATATACATTGAAACTGAAAAAAATATCTTTGAAACTGAAAAAGAATAAATCGCGGGCACATTTTTTGACTTCGTTTTTAAAACACTGCATGTTTTGCTAACTATTTCTCATATTTCTTTCGCTGATCTGAACTTACAAATGCGCTTCCAGAGAGTTTTCATTTACGCTTCTGAAGTTTTCGTTTATGCTCCCTGAGTTTGCGTTCGCAGTTCTGACACATTGCTCTCGTGGGGGCGGGGCTAGTAGCAGTGTGTTCTCATTGGCTACTGAGTTTTTGATGGACAGCTTCTTGACCTGGAAGTGAAGACGTCAGTGTTCTGTTTACATGCGTGGATGTGAGCGTCTGAAAGCGCTGCTTTCTATTTCATTTTACTGATATTAAATTATGTTTTTATTTTATCTGTATTTACCTGCTGCTACTAGGCCTACTTAACCGACAGAAGCTTTTAGGAGCGCAAGAGATCTATTCAGGTATAATTGTACATTAAAGTACTGTATATAATAATACTGGAAATATTGTGTAGTGTCCAATGTTTTCGGAGAATATTTGTTCATTCCTGATGATTCTTTTGCATGTTAGGCACTGATTAGGTTGAGCATTTACAATATAAAGAGAATACTAGCTTACAGTATGTGTGTGATATATTCAGCAGTCAAGAAAGATTTACACATTTACACCATCAAAATTAATGATCACTTAAATAAGAGGAATTTAAACAAATGAAAATTACAATCGTGGCCTGCTGTCAGATGATACAGAGTTACAGACTTCAAAGAGCATTTCATATTTCACACAAATAATGTTCTTATCATTACTTTTATTTTGTTATTTAATTTAGTTAATATTATCTTCTAACATTTTAAATGGTAAATTTTAACAATCATCAACAGTTTCAATTGTGACTTATACAACCAGATAATGTAATAAATGTATGTACGTAAATGTATGTATGTAAATGTACATTCTTTATTGTCACTACGGCATATACACAAGTATCAAAGTGAAAGTCTTGGATGCAATAATGTTGTGACAGGAAAGACCAGAATCCACAAAACATCACCTGCATACTATACACGTAATGCACAGTATTATCATGATATACATTACTATACAGAATACACATTTAAAATTCATATACATTTGAAATGATGCTATGATCCTCTGAACAGTTCATGTTACAGTAAAAGTAAAGACTGGGTGGGCACAAGGGATAGTCCACCCAAAACATGAGAATTCTCTCATTATTTACTCACCTTCATGCCGTCCCAGATGTGTATGACTTTCTTTTTTCACATAAACATAAACAAAGATTTTTAAGGAAATAATCCATCTCTGTGAGTCCATATAATACAAGTGGATTGTAATTCATGTACGTATGACAGTTGGTCGGAAGTTATTTTTAATAGTTAAAACAGTTTACATTATTAGTATTTTTCTTATCTAGCCTATTGTTTCACTCCAGAAGGCATTGGTTTATCCACCGAGGTCGCATGGACATCACGGTCACTGTGTGTGGTTTTTAAAGCATCTTTAGGACTCGCAGAGATGGATTACAATCCTTAAAATCTTAATTTGTGTTTTTCTGTAGAAAGAAAGTAAACTGCATCTGGGACAGCATGAGGGTGAGGAAAATAAGTGAGAATTGTATTTTTGGGTGAACTATCTCCTTAACATTCATATGCGGTTGGTATGCAAATCCATGATCAGCAGAGACTAATATGAATAAAGTGCAACCTCTTGTGTACTTGAGAACTGTGTTTGTTTGGATCTAGAGGAAATAAAAATATTTGCTAGATATCAGGTGTCTGAAGATCAAGATCCCACTCATTCAAATGTGATGTGTCTGAACAAAGTAAGACTCTTGTGTGATGTGGACACTATCACTCCATCCTCTGTGTCAGCAGCAGAATTCTACTTATGGAAAAGTTGCTCCACTCCCTGGAAAACGAGAAAGGAAACGTATTATAATCTAACAATACAAACTGCTTTGAACTCCCACATACAGTAACAAGACTTAAAATATTTATTTCAAACAAATTATATAAATGTTTTAAGGGATTTTACAGTACTGAATATTTACAGTCATGCACCATTTATCATCTGTAATACTGTTGTGTAACCAGTAGATGGCTGTATAGCCCTATATATAAACATATCCATGGCTGTGTATTCCCTAGTTGCTGGATGTTTTCAGTCATAATTACTTGCATGTATTAGGATTTGAATTTGGACATATATTTATTAATAAAGAGTATTAAAGTTTTTTTAAAAAAATTATCAGAAATGTTCATTTGAAGTGCAACACAGTAGCCTACAGATACTGTTCAGTACTCTAGCTCAATGTTGTTTGGGGTGGCTGGGGGAAATATGATCTAATCGAAGCAAATATGATCAAATTAAAGACTGTAATATGTAGATAAACAAGGCATGTAATGATTGGGCTAACAGTTAAATCAAGACAACACTGTATAATGTTACCAACACTGTATAATGTTATGGGCTCACTGAGCTCTAAAATGCCTCACCACCTGAAAAAGCAAGTACTGTATT
Source organism: Phoxinus phoxinus (assembly GCF_949152265.1). Classification (NCBI taxonomy): domain Eukaryota; kingdom Metazoa; phylum Chordata; class Actinopteri; order Cypriniformes; family Leuciscidae; genus Phoxinus; species Phoxinus phoxinus. The sequence continues at coordinate 8,997,090 of NC_136885.1, read as the reverse complement.
GTGAATAGCATTAGTATTGTATAAAAAAAGTAAAAGAAAAAGACTTACCACGAGTATCCAGTATCCTGATATAGCAACGATGACTAATGATAATGATATCATTCGTCTGTACTATTCCTCCTATAATAAATAATCTCAACAATATAGTGTAACGCTACCAGCAAATAAAGATACAAATTTAATATCAGTACAATTAAATAGAAAGCAGCACTTTCAGACGCTCACATCCACACATGTAAACAGAACACTGACGTCTTCACTTCCAGGTCAAGAAGCTGTCCATCAAAAACTCAGTAGCCAATGAGAACACACTGCTACTAGCCCCGCCCCCACGAGAGCAATGTGTCAGAACTGCGAACGCAAACTCAGGGAGCGTAAACGAAAACTTCAGAAGCGTAAATGAAAACTCTGGAAGCGCATTTGTAAGTTCAGATCAGCGAAAGAAATATGAGAAATAGTTAGCAAAACATGCAGTGTTTTAAAAACGAAGTCAAAAAATGTGCCCGCGATTTATTCTTTTTCAGTTTCAAAGATATTTTTTTCAGTTTCAATCTATATTTCCTTCAGTTTCTTGAAAAGTTACGTTCATTTTTATTGGCACAAAAATAATTCCATACACACAGACATGACAAATACATCAAATACACAAAGCTTGAAATGTCTTTAAACAAAATAATTCAAAACGAAAAAAGAAAAAGGCGCTCTCTGATTATGTAATCCATTATTAGGCTTATTTATGTGCATTTCTCTCTATAAGCGCGTTCACACGGAGATGGCGATCGTCAACTTCATCTTTGCAGCCGAGTCGACACTTTTAGAGAAAACACTTGTTTATTAATAAAAATCAATACACGTGTCACCGGATTTAGGCCTACAGATGCACGCACACATATTTCGAAATAACGAGATATTGTGTTGAAATAACATTATTATTAATAATAGCCTACATCTTTTAGAATAGGCCTATTTGATTGAATGCTGAATGTTGCGCTTATTCAATTTAATACAATTAACTTTAATTGTGATCATTAACATAACTGAATATTAAATATTTAGTGACCAAGTTTTGCGCAGCTCCCCGTCAATGATCTAGCAGCACCCACTCAGCACATGCTGTCCCTGCAGAGAAGCTACGTAGGCAGTGTAATTTTTTTTTTTTTTTTTTTGTGAATCGCCATCATTAAGAAATGAGATCGCATTTATGTTTGAATCGAGATCGTGATTTTTTTTTCGATTAATCGTGGTGTCAATGCAGGCAGATCAATAATATTGTTAGATATTAAATGTCCCCAACTAAGCAAGCCAAAGGTGACACGTCACATTATCCTTCACAAATTATTTCAATATGCTTCTTTGCTGCTCAAGAAACATTCCTTATTATTATCAATGTTGAAAACAGTTGTGCGGCTTCATATTTTTGTGGAAACCATGATACATTTTATTTTTCAGGATGAATAGAAAGGTCAATAGATCCGCTCTCTTGTATTGGAGAGTTTAGCTTTGCTTCCCAGCCGCTGATCATCTTAGACACTGTCTTTCCCTGATCTCTCTGTTTTCTAGGACAACAGAGAGATGTCACTGTAACCAATATCTCACTGCTTCTTTGACCTTTCCTGACAGACTGGATCTGCTCTGACTGTCCCTCTAAATTTGGCTTTCAACTGTCTTTGTGTGCCGCATTCCTCTCTTAAGGGTAATGTGCCCGGAATGATGCCCGGACTTGATGTTCTCATCACAGGGACAAAAATACAAGGACTTTGCATATTTTTATTTTTATTTTCTTCTATATTGTGTTTGATGGGCTTCAGCATTGTGGACGTTTCTCTGAACACTCACAGATAAACTCGTGTTTATCACTGCAAACATGTTCATCAGCTTCTATTGTTGCTCTGCAGTGAAACATTAGCTGTCTAAGATAACCCTGAGCAGCTGTAGTGATGTGGTTAGATTGTGTTACTCTAAACCTCGGATATGAAAGACACACTACAGAACAAATTAGTGCCACATTTGTTGTGTATGTGTTGTTTTTTATAGGTTGTTGATGATGGTGTTGTCATGTTACAGAGGTCTATAAACACTGATGGAAATCAAAACTTTCTTTCTCTTTTTCCATCACATTATGTTTGTGTTGTAGCTCACCTTCCTTTGTCTGTCTCAACAGGAAATGGCCAAAATCCTTAACCACCCGCGAGTCTACGCCTTCCTCCATGTGCCTGTCCAATCAGCATCTGACAGTGTCCTGATGGACATGAAGAGAGAGTACTGCTGTGCCGACTTCAGACAGGTCATGGACTTCCTCAAGGAGAAGTGAGTACCTACAGTTACCTACTAATGATCGCTTTGTTTCTTCAAGATGGACACTTGACTTGCGCTTCCGATCATATGTGCAATTGATAACCAGACAGAGATTTTATTCTTTTAATGCTCTTTTACTCCGACTGACTTTTGTCATCCATGTGTTGAATGCTGGGTAATGGTGTATGAAGTGAGCACTACACTCGATAGTATAGATTAAATCTTGACATTTCACAAATGTCAGTTTTTTATGAGTTTGATAAGCTCTTCATTACTGTTTATGATTATTGTGCTCGAGTGCATTTGTTGGAGAGCAAATCAATGAGTCTGAAACACTGAAACATGGGTACGTATTGAGGAAACGATCCAGGCCAGTCAGATATCGATGTGTGTAGTTTAAAGGTAATTTCATGACATTCATAGAAAAACTTTTTAAGGCAGAGAGTCACGTTACCTTTCGTTTGCTTTCACTATTCTCACTCATATGGAGTTTGTCATTTATCTCATCACTGAAAATCATAAAAGAGGACGGCAGGGAATCTACTGAAGGAGTACAGCATTACATGTTCAACACACAAACACTGCTGATAGCTGCTGTAGTTATAGTGTGATTATTTGCCTTCATAAAGGCTGATCCTAATGTACAGCCACATTTACAACTGATTACCAGCACCTGCCGACAAGTCACACAAAAAAAACATCTGTTTGTCTCTCTCTTTTTCTCCCAGACACCATGATCTCAGTTTCACTGTTGGATGTTGTTGTTGAACACAATCCCAGTGGTCAAAGGTCTCAGTGCATATCTCAGGCTCTACTGCCACACACTCAAACATTAAATGGTTTCATTCCTGCCTGAGCCCGTCCAGGAGTCACCAGAGCACTGCTATATAAAAATATGCCCTGACTGTGGAATAAACAACCTGGACAACCTTATGTGGCTTACACCCTGGGCAGGTTTTTTACATGCAGTGATTTTCATCAATCCAAACAAAACCAATCCGATTTCAGTATCATATAAATCCCAATTTTATGTTACGACCAGCTCGTTTCAAGCCACAACATAAACTCGGGATCAAACACCAGCGTTCAATTAATTATTTTTTGTTTATTTTCTTTAACAAATATAACAATAACCACTCATAACAAACATAAGTCTAGGGAAAATAAAGAAACAAAGAAATAACAACAAAATATTAAAGCTACATGATATAAGATGCGTATAAGAAAGAAAATCAATGAGATGCTAAGAGCCGCTCCTGTGAGAAACTCCCACAGAGAGTCTGGGATTATTAGGATTCATGTAAATGCAGCTACTGAACAAACTTTCCAATCTGATTCACTTTGCAACCCAACACACAAAATGCCATCAAGTTAGTTGTAATATATTTGACTATATTGAGGACATTTGGCCCTCACAAGTATAGCTAAGCAAGCACACACACACACACACATGCATACTCAAACAGACAGACAGACAGACAGACAAACAAACAGAAAGGACAGGGACAGTCCCACCCAGTGGTCATTATGACGATGTACTGTATATACTCTGCACGTACAGGGGTGCACATTAGTCTGCTTGTTACTATATGTCATCAGAAGGATGAAGGGTCTTTCTTGCTCAATTTAAAAATTGTGCCATACATGGTGCGTTGAAAGGTTAGTGGCATTCGGGTCAAAGTTGCAGTAGTTTCCCTCCTAGAGGACACATTCATGCCCATCACTCATTTTTAAGAGCCTAGAGCGGTCAGGGCCAGTCATCTGTAGGCAGCCCCAGAAGAGGCCCAGCGATGGGTCTTATCTTTTACACAGACGCCGACTGACCCTTATACCTCAGACACACAGAGCTCACTTTACCAGCAGCTGTGCCGCAGAGGTCAAACTCCTGTTTCCTTATCAAGTTGCTCAGAGTTGTTTCAGACGTCTCAACACGTAATTTCTGCTCACAGCAGAACTTTAGGGAAGTAATGCTGAAAAACCAAGGCCCTTGATGTCAGAGACTGGGGAGATCCCTGAGGTCTTGTCTGACAGCTGTGGTGGATTTGGGACTGTAGAGGAAAACATTCCCACATGACACAGAAAGAGTTTGGTTATGGGGTGAGACAAGGAAGGATGAGAAAATGAAATGATTTGTTCCTATGTTCAGCCTACTTAAGAATAATTTGTTCTGCTGGAATGGTTTACTATGCCAACCTGTTTGCTGGACATGAGATGCCTCATCACATGGATTGCACTGGTTCCTGATTAAGACTCTTCCAAACTTCTCGTTTCGCACCCGGGTCACAAACAAACCCCATTTATTGCTTCCTCTGAACTTTAAAAGAGTCATTTTAATACAATTTTCTCAATCTGGAGTCATCAGCTCCGGCATCCTGTCAGTCTGTCTGAGAGGTGTTTAAGCCTCACTGAGTAGGACTCCTAAAAGCCCAAGCTATTACAATCACCTTCTCTCATGCTAAATTAAAGTGATTCAAACTCCAGTCTGGAGAACAGGGTTAATGACACTAGCGTTTGATGAATGCAGTTATAATGTGCAATAAGTGGACTCACCCGGCGTGGAACGAGCTCAAGATGAGTCTGCTTCTCCGGTAATATAGTGGAGAAGTCATTAAAGGTGTTTCTGAGCAGAGCGATTGCTTCTCTATGTATTTGTGATCCCCACCGCCAGCAGCCATGATTCCAGACCTCTCAAGCAGTATTTGGTCCTAATAGCTACACTGTAATTTTTTAAAAATCTTTTACAGAATTTTTTTACAGTCCTTTACAGAAATTTAAATACAATTTAAAAGAAAAGAAAACGTACAAACAATATCTGTAAAATGAAAAAAAAAAACAGAAACACTTTCAACCACATGAATTATATAGAGCCACCTGAATTGTTCGAGGGGAGGGTCTATTGGCAGGTAAATGTATGTTGTTGTTATTTTCAGATCTTTCGATCTAATGGATGAAATAAGCTTGCACAATTTACATATGAACACGAAAGGAGACAATGGAAAGCAGCCTACTTGCCCAGCTGAATGTTATGAAAATATTTATAGTGAATATATGAATGATATGTGCAAAAGACCTATAAAGGAAAAGAACATTTTAAATCGCCTTCATTAAAAATGAAGATGATGATAAAAATCATGATAAACTAAATAAAAACACAAACTCGGTCTTAATAGATAAGAGGAATGGACATCCTTCATTCTGGACACCTGTCACTGTCATTTCTTTGTCCTGTAAATGTAAGAAATGTCTTATATTCAATTAAACGCTGTTATCCCTTTACAGTTGCCATTCTCATAAAATACTCAATTACATATTGACAATGTCCAACAACAGATATTTCAGCTAAATTAACATTTTTGTGCTGAATATTAATTGTCTTCCTCATAATGCGTCCTGTCTGTTTGTCGCTCAAGCGTGCGCCGGCTCTTATTCAGTAAGGTCTGAAGTTTAACACAGACTGTCAGGATGCTTGTGTGAATTTGTAACACTTTCAGATAAGGATATAACTGTAAAATGAAAGTTTTGCTCTGAGGAAATATACATCACACTAAACAGCACATACATCTGTCAAAGCACCTGAAAGGTAAAGCCATGTTAAACATTATGCTAATGCCTTAGCTTGAAGCCTAAAATAAAGAATTATCATGTTTTGGGCAACTTGGATCACATACCTTTCCAGCAGCAGCTCACTCAGTTTTCTCCACTATTTTTAGATGTATTTAGTCCATACAAATGCTTTATCCGGTGCTGTAATTTGATGCGACTGGCCGGAGTTTTCCATGCACGGTGGCGGGTAGACGCGACTAATCGATAATGAAATTTGTGGTCGATGATTTTCATTATCGATAATTATCGTTTTGATCGAAAAGTTGTTGCAGCCCTAGTTCGAAGGCATTCAAAGGCAAAATTGGACAAGCTCAAAACATTTTAGAACCTGTTTACGGGTGTATTTACTGTCGTCCAAACAGTAAAGAGGGCCTAGAGCACATTTGTTAATGCAATAAAACTGCAAGAGAAATTATGATCAGATGATGTTGGCTACTTATTGGTAGTGATATAGTCATAATGTTGTGGCCTGATTCATTGATACAACCCAGAGTCAAACAAATAAAAGACCTTCTGAAGCGAAGCATTTAAAAAAAATGTTTGAAGGTATAATAGGTTTATTTAACATGCAGTTAGAAATAGTACAGGAAATGAATAATCAAATGTAAAAAATAAAATACTGCATAGTCTTCTTTTAAATATATTATTAATGCTGCTGATGAAGTTATTCAGTCAGAGCCCTGAGTGATTGTTTTATTAACATTAATGATACAGAGAGCAGCAGATATATTGGACTACTGTAACTTTAAGGCTGATTGCACGGATCCATTATACTGATGCACACCCGGTTTACACCCAACTGTTTACCGCTTAACACTTTCTAACATCAGGCAGATCCCTCTCTTTGTCTCATTCATGAGTTTTTATTTTATTTTACTGTCTCATTCATGAGTTTCATCAATGTAAAGTGTAAATAATGACACTTATATGATTAAGTGTATATTTTTACATACTGCAATATACACGATACAGCAAAATCTCATGAATGAATGAGAACATGAATGTGTGTCAGTGTGATGCATCCTATAGCTGTCTTGATTTGAAATAATGTCCTTTGTGGACCCATAAATCTGTGGAGATCTTTCTAAGAAACGGAAGAGCAGAATAGAATTGTAAATGGAAATATGAGCATGTCTTCTCAGGCAGTTTCCGTGAACGTTCAGCACTACAATCACTTACCTGATTGTGACGAGGTAACGTTACTAACGTTGGTTAGCGCAGGGTTGCCCGAGGAGGACGAGACAGTGGACCTGCACAGACATGTCCCCACCACTTTTTGCTTGGGTCGATATTGTCCCCACCACTTTTTAAAACATCTCGCGGCACGAATGTTCCAATACATATAAATAAAACATCTCCAGTTAACTAGCAGAGCAATAATTTTGTTGATTTGTTAAATAAGAGACAATCTAGGGCAGAAATATGCATATCATAATCAAGTGATCAAAGTGCCCGTTGCCGCTGCGATCAGTGGTGCGGATACAGTGTTTTCGCTTGTGACTCGCGCACACCGCACTGTCTTCACTCGGACGCGCGCTTCATATACGTGTCCCTGCTTGATATACAACCACTGATGAGCATAATCAGTTTTGATGAGAAAAAAAAAAAACTATACGAGTGTGGATTAGAACCCAGAACTTCTGTCACGCTACCACTGGATCATTAAGGTACACGTTAAATAGCCGCCGCAGATTTATGTATTTATTCATACGATAATTCTCGGCACTGACATCTCATTAACGACAAATTAAACCCCATGTACTATTTAAATAGATTGTTGGAAATTATGTTATTGTACATATATCTCATTTAGCATTGTATTACCAACCCCCACCCCACCTGTCCCACCCACTTTTTAAAACAAAGTTACGCCACTGGACGCTCCTTGTTTATTTGTACACCATGCAGGCGTAGGTGTTTAGTCATATCTGTAGTGCATCCTCCCGTGCAAGAAATAAGTGTCACATGTGTTGCACTGTGCCGACCCAGGCTTTTTTAATGAAGCCACACTTTCGAGCGCTGCTTACCGTGCTGCATGGCTGTAACAGAACAAGCGGGCACGGCAAGCACTTCCGCAAATCCGGTGGCCACTATGGAAACCAAAACTTGCGCATTTGGAACCGATGATCAGAATCGAAAACACATTTTCTAAACAATTCCAATGGCATCGTTATTTTTTAAACGGTTCCAAGTTGGAACCGGTTCTCGATGCCCAACCCTAGGCGTATCTGTTCAACAGATGCACTGCAGCCAAAGTTTTTTTTTTTTTTGTGGTGGTGGTTTCAGTCTCGTTAACAGATTACACGGGCGTTAAATGCAAAAAAAAAAAAAAAATTAAGTTTCATGATTTCAAGATTAGTGTAGGGAAGATAAAAACATGTTTCTTCATTATTATGTCCTTTATTTTGTTCATTCATTTTCATTTGTTCTTAGAAGTCTTAATTTCTGGATACTAACAGTCTTTGTCTCTTGACTTTTTAGCTCACAAATAATAATAAATTCTGAGGGTTAGGGTTAGAATGTGCATTCTTCCTTTCTGTTTTTCTTACACTGACAATATAAATGTGAAAAGATCTAAATACTTGAATGTAAAGTTGTATAGACTGATCATGCAGTGTTGTTTTATTGCAACAGCAGTTGTTGTCATCCTAGATGAAGCATCAATTGTTCTCTGATTCAGAAGCTCCTGGTGATTCATGATTCAGATCATCAGCTCATGTGTGAGTCCAGTGTTCACAATCCGCTGCGCTTTCAGGTAGTAGCTGAACCTGGCCCTTCACTTGACCACGCTTGTCTCGTGCTTTAATTGCGCTGAGACGTGTTGAAGCATGTGTGAGTGTGCAAATGCAGTGATGGAGAGAGTCACGACTGATGTTTACAGACTCCTCTTCTGTAGTCTGTTGCATTCTCTAGACAAACAGACTCATGGGCGATAATGTATTTGTAGTTAGTCATTATGTTTCTCAGTACTGTGGGATCTCACTAGCATTCCTGTCCTTGAGTTAGACGCAGCATTACCTGTTGATGTTTAAGCCCTGATTTTCTACTTGATCACGTAACACATTTAGTCTCCATCGGTCATAATCTATCGTTACCACAGTCACCACCAAATCATTGAGTCTTTTCCTTCAGATGTCTTTTTCACACCATGCCATACCCTCGGCTTCCAAGTTCCCGATGGAGGAAATTCGATTTCTGCTGTGTGGAGTGAACTAAATGGAAGCAAAAGCAGTGTTCATCTGTACTTTGATGCACCTCTCTTTTATTTAATGTTATTGTGTGGAGAGAGGTGGACAGAAGGGTTTGACTGGACATCAGCAACAAAAGATGTTTCTTCTTTTTGATTACTCAATTTTATTATTTGCATTTAGCAAATTGTTTTTAGTCTATATTTATTCAGGGACAGGAATCCTTCTACTTTTTCCAACGCGTGCGGGATGGTGTATGCGTAGTTAGTGAGACTTAGGATAGGTAATGTTTCAAATGTACACAGGACACCGGAGAGGAGCAATGGATCAGGTTCCCTTGAGGCAGGCGGGAAAGTTTTGGCGCTCTCACGTCTGACTGGCGGGATTTCCCACTCCTGGCACACGCTCTGCTCACTTGTCACCCTGAGTCATGCTGTTTGTGTCCTGAAACTCATTGTTTGTTCTGCGCTCGTTCCCGCCACACGCGTTCCCGCCTCCTCCGCTCCGATCCCGCCTGGATTAGAGTTTCTTGACAACTCTGTCCGTCTCGTTAATCTGTTTAATGTGAGTCATTGTTTTGTCAACCGTGCTGACTCAAAGCGCACACACACATCCACACTATTGTATAATAAATGACTCGTCGCCTCATAGCATTCACTGTCACGCACATGCATCAACCCACTTTAACTCTGTTTTCTGTCTCACATCGGCTCTTATGGCACAAACCCTTGTGTTTGCCGCCTGAGCAAGAGCTGGAATCTGTAGAACCGGTTCTAGGTGTGTCGTATGTAGGATGTGTTTGCTTCCCCCTGTGGGATGAAACATGAGAAGGACGGTTCATTTATTCTGTTGAAATACTGTTTTCATGCCTTAATGTAGATAGATGGCTTTAGATTATCTATTCATAGGTTTCTCTGAAAAGAGTAAGACTTTGATGATACATTATCATATGGCCAGCAGCCATATCCCCCTGTAGCCCAAGACCAGTTGCCCACTGAAGTTAAGCAGGACTGAGCCTGGTTAGTACCTGGATGGGAGACTCCTGGGAAAACCAGGTTGCTGCTGGTAGAGGTGTTTGTGAGGCCAGCAGGAGGTGCTCACCCTGTGGTCTGTGTGGGTCCTAACACCCCAGTATAGTGACGGGGACACTATACTGCCAAAGAACGCCGTCCTTCAGATGAGACGTTAAACCGAGGTCCTGACTCTCTGTGGTCATTAAAAATCCCCAAATTGCCCCTTGGCCTCTGTCCATCATGGCCTCCTAATCATAACCCATATACTGATTGGCTTCATCACTGTCTCCTCTCCACCAGTAAGCTGGTGTGTGGTGGGCGTTCTGGCGCAATATGGCTGCCGTCGCATCATCCAGGTGGATGCTGCACATTGGTGGTGGTTGAGGAGATTACCCCTTCTATGTAAAGCGCTTTGAGGTCTAAAAAAAAAGCGCTATATAAATGTAACAAAATATTATTGTTATTACATTGATCTGTTTGTGCCGAGGAGGTCAGTTGTACCTGGACAATGTTGTCTGTCAGCATTCCCTTTCTGGAGCCCCTGGAATATGACGTCATTTTGACATCGATTACTGATGACATAACAAGAACATGACATCACAGACAGCAGACAAACCATTCAATTGAGGTTGTTTTAAGAGTGACTGCATTCACAATATTGTGTCTCATTGTTTTTATTAAAAAAGAAGCCAACCCCTTTGGTTTGAGCATAACCGACACAGCAACATTGACTCAACCAATGGTTTTAAGGACGGGACTTTGTATTTATGTGACCAATGGCTGATGGGGGAGTGTTCAGGAAACAGTCTTCATTTTTGCAGTACTCTCTGGTGACACTAGAGGCACTGACATCACACACCTCGTATTGATCCTGCTTGAAGGTTCTGGTCTCTCACTTCTACATTTCCACACGTTAATGTGTTGAACTTGTTGTGTAATCCATCAGTTGTAACTGGAAAAACTTGATGTGTGTTATCTCTGTTTTAGAGCTGCATAAACAGTGGCCTCCTAGTAATTAAGTGAGCCGTTTATGCCTGCTGACTGCACTGCCACTCGCCTGCAAAGTGTTACCAAACCTGTCCATACATAAGAAATCTGCACTCTGGACATTTATTATAAGAAATATCTATCTATCTAAAAAAAACAGAAGTAGATAAAGAATGGCTCATTAACTCTGTCCACTGACGGTAATAAATCCTCACGTTGAACGCACTAGCTAATAGATCCCTTTCATTGATCAGTTTAGAACAGAAGTGCTAGTCCAGGATGAGCTGGCCTGTTGGTCAGGGACAGCCATTTTAGCTGTTTCCATTTCCCTTGAAATTGCGCAAATTGAAATTGAAAATACACCCAGTGGAAAAACGTCAATTTTGCAAAAACTCCCATATATAGCAAACAAGTTTTTACGCTGAGGTGGTTTTTCAGGCAAATCGAAAAATAAATATTTAGCAAAACTGAAATGGAAACGTTTTTTTTTTTTTTGCATTTACAGGTCACCTTACGTACGTAAAAGTCGATCATTATTTAAAGATGACGCGATATGTTTGGACAGAAGACGAGACAAAAGACAAGTATTATTAGGGAATACTGGATTCTAAACAACTAAGAAATGCCACTGTTTATCAAGACCTTGAAGCAGATTTGAGGGAGAAAAACCCTCAACGATACACAAATGTCCTCACAAATCATCATGGCAACTTGGACAAAGACATTTCATGACAATTTTCAAGTCAATCTTACTAATGGTTGCTTAGTTATAGCTTTTTTATGTTTTTTTTTTTTCATATAGTCAAGTCACCTTCATAAATATAGTGCTTTGAGCAATACAGATAGTTTCAAAGCAGCTTTACAGTCATAATAGGAAACGAATGGAGCAGAGATTGTTTTAGTTTTACAGCCAAGTTAAAGTAAAGTGTCCAGTTAAAGTTTTTATTTTTTTTATTCATTCACTTCCATTGTAAAAAATCATTATCACCGCTTTAACTAAAAACAGAAAACGTTTAATGTGTTCTGGCCGTTCAATTGCACGACAACGGTGTTTGGTGGCTATAACGCCACCAAGTGGTGAATCGCCAAAGTTTTATTTGTGTGACCACAGAATGAGCTTGCTATGAGTATAACAAGTTTGAAAATAGCTCAATGTGTTCAAGAGTTATAGCCATTTTAGTGAAAGTGGCCCTGCCTGCTTCGAACGTTTTGGCATCCCATCGCGAGCGTAAATCATAGATCAAAATTATTTTGTGCGTGACCACTTGCGTGGAGCGAACGGTTTCAGTTAATCAATTAATTGAAAACGCTCGCTCTTCTCCGCACCGTTATGGAAGCTGTGTGGCCGAATTAGCGATTTAAAAGTGTGGTGCAAAAGAGGGGAAATTCCTCACCCCACCCCCCGATACCAGTGTTGTCTCATGTCGATTAAAATGTCCTCACCGTCACGTCCCTAGTTTTGACTAAATCAGCCTATGAGGAGTTCGAAAAAGTCGATTTTTCTGAAAATTCTAAATGAAAAAAAAAAAATGTAAAGGTAAAAATTTTATCGGAGATATACGTTTATGATACGTTCATAAACACACATAAAAGACACTTGAGTCTACGACAAACAGTCTGAGTTTTTGATCGCTGTAGCGCCCCCTATTGGCCAATTGGGGCCATACCTTGTTAATGTCTCCCCAAATTGAGACCTACCTTCTGGCCAGGTTTCAAGTCTCTAGGCCAGAGATGCCCAAACTAGGGCCCGCGGGCCAAAGTTGGCCCCTGGTAACATTTGATGTTGCCCACCATACCATCCGAGGAGAGGGAGAGAGAGACGTCGTAAAGGGGCCTTTCACATATCGCGTCTTTTGCGCGCTCAAGTTCGTTCAAATGTAGGCGCGCGCGTGCAGCCAGGTGCAGCGAGAACTTTTCAGAATGCTGTTGGAAAACCATTAGCTACTAAAACCTCTTTGTCGTTGTGGAGCACGCAGTGCATGGTTGCATAGCAACAACAGATGCCACAGGAAAATCGGACCGAATTTATAAAATATAGGCTAAGTTAATGTGCATTGTAAATGTCAGTAATTTATCTTTTTTGACTCATTCTTTTTAGAAAAAATTATTTAAAGCCTGAAATGTGTGAGGTTTGTCGTTTTATAAAACCTTTTTGTCAAAACTTTATTTGAACTTGTACATGTTAGTAGATAACATGTTGCAAGACACTCTTTTTAAATCTGGCCATCTTTTTTTAATGTTATTATTTTAATGTTTATGTATACAAAAGGTGCATATTGATGCTAATTTTATTTGTTATTTGCTGTTTTTTTACATAAAACTTTGTGAATTGATTTCATTGTGTAGTACTTTTTGAACAGGATTCTGTGATAAACGTGATCATTTTTGTAATTGTAACTATAATCATGAAATGTTTGTGCCATTTCATCACGTTATGATCAACTAAAATCAACTAGAATTGTGTTATATGCTAAATTGTATATGCAAAATACAATAATTTTTTATAAAATAATTTGATTAAATTTATGAAAAGGACACAAAAGATGATGCATGCATATAATTAGGTTTAAAAAATGGCTTTATAAAGGTAAAAAGTCAATCAATTGAAATTGAAATCAATTGAAACATTGGGAAAATATTGAGATATAATTTTTTGTCAATATCACACACCCCTAAACATTTTTGTTTGTTTTATGGTTGAACTACAACAGAGTAAACTGAAATTAAATGTTTAAATTAAATGTAAATTAATTTGATTTTTTCCTGTAAATGCGCAATTCAAGGTGCAGCACCGAGTGCTTTGCGACACTCAAATTACCGTAAACGCATTCATTAAAATGCAAAACTTTACAAATAAAACTGCATTAGTTTTATAAGATTAAAGTTGTTTTATATTTATTTTAAATATTATGAAATAAATAAACCCATAGCAACTTTAATGTAATACAGTTTGATTTATGATGCAAAATTTACTTTTGGCCCACGGCCCTCAATCAAGTTTGATTTTTGGCCCTTCATACGAAAAAGTTTGGGCACCCCTGCTCTAGGCCTTACGGTTTTTTCTGCACGATCAGTTTAATGGCAGAATAATAATAATACCAAAAGACATGAGCTTTGCTCACCCCGCCCCTCTGTGTTCTGTGGGGCGTTTTGACACAACACACATGGAGTGTTGCCTTGAAAACAGTTGAGGGTATATTTTGGAGAAAGAATGGCAGCCGGAGTCTCTGAGCAACCGTATCATTTTTAACCGGAGTCGGACCCAGAACAAGATGACGGCCCCGAAGAAGATAGACAATTAAGGCCCGAACAGGACATTTCTGAATGGTTGGTTAACAAACGTACACGTTTATTCGTTGACGGATAGATTGATGTTACAGCTAATGGTCATGAAAAACGTTTTTTCGGTAAATGTAGGCTTGTCAGTGATGAATAACTTTACACTCACTTCTTCTGGAGGTGCAGCAGGAACACGAATAGTTGGTACCGATTATTTTTTCAGGAGCAGCTTCTTAGCAAAACTAGCTTTATAATGTTACTGACCCTCGTTTATAAAGCAGTCTGGTGAGAAATGATTCGCACAAAAATGAAAGCATTGACGTTGATCGTGGGGAATATTCCCTTCGAAAACAAAACTCAGCCACTGCGTCTTCAGCGGTTCGGATTTAGGAACATCAAAATGACTGCTGTGTTCGTTATTACACCCAAGAACAGAACACCACAACCGCTTAGACGTTATTCTGCTCCAGTGTATCAACAATGGCGGACTATGATGACAGCTCGCTCAGGGCGGGTCTGTGTTGAAACGCTGCTGTCAATTAACAATCGTGAGAGGGGCATCCGACCGTGTGACTTAATGCGGCCAGACAGCTTGATTTGAGACAGGGGAAAACATAAAAGGAGATAAAAAAAAAAAACACTGGATGTATTTTTATCATTATATGATGGTTGTGTAGAGGCACTGCCAACACAGATTTCAGTACAATCAACTTGTAAAAGTGCATGTACCATTATATGACCCCTTTAAGATATGTTAGTTTGGTTATTTAAAGAGGGGCTCCTGCTGGCAGGCAGTTTGATGTATGAAAATGACTTCACTTGTAGACCAAAGTTGTTGTGCTCACTGTTGAAAGCTTGACTCTCTTCCGTTCTCTGTGTACTTTCTTATGACTCAGTGAATTGGTGTATCCACGTGTCTGATTTGTGGTGTTTGGATAGCAGCTAGTTTCTGACAATACAGTGTGTGTAATTAACTTAACATCTAAACTGCTGAATGAAATTACATGGAAGGAACCGACTTACCCTTTAGAGCAAAACGCTGCTTATTTAAATTTGTAATTGTGCCATGTCTCCTTTTATCTGCACTGTAATAAGATGTTTGTGAATTGTATGAAAACAGAGGTTGTATACAGGTTTTTGTAGCCTAAAATAAAGCAGAGCTAAGCTTCGGAAATCCAGCTCAGGGACAAAGTTCACCAGCACTGTCTGTTTTCATAATCATAATGATTTGGTCGGAGCATCGCACTGCTAACTATGCTTAGAGGATGAAATGTTTCAAATGTCATGCATCTAAATAAGAAATGAGTGTGTTTAAATCAGTAAGTCCCACATGTTGATCAAGTGTCCACAGTCTCAGACGTCTGAATAACAAATTGTGTGTCACAGCACAACAAAAATCAGAAGAATGTGCAGGTTTGATGTTTAACAGAGCTGACTGTGGTTTTTGTGACCTAAAAATATCAGATATTCCATCTGTATTTGAGTGCTTTGTTTGGAGAGTCTAATTTGTAACTGAAAGCAGGCACCGGGAAATGCATGATGGTGGGCAGGAACGGGTGAGACAAGCTCTGCACTGGCTCTTCGGGCTACCCTGTCATTAACCCTTGAGGTTCATGTAGAGTTCTTCTGCTGCCCTGCTCTAGAACACATGAAAACATCTGCTCAAGACAGAAAGAGTTGGAGTCTAAAGGCTGTTATTGAGGGCTTTATTTTAGCATGTCAGAACAATGATGAAACTTGATCCCTTGTGTCACACATGCTTCATGAGCGCAGGTGAGTAAACAACAGTATGCAAAAGGAATACAAGTAGAGTTGTGACATGTCGTGACCATTACAGCCTGTTTATTCCCTAAGAGCAGGGGAACATTTGTGTTCATCAGCCTGTCCTGGATAGGGCCTTTAAGTGCAGATTTCAGATCAGTGACTGCCCTTGGAGAAATCAACACGTCTTTGAGTAATTTGCTTTATTAGGCCCAAAGCCATGTCACTTGAGTGTTTAGAGCCATCATTGTTCTCAGTATTAGAGGACAATGCATTGTCTCCGCATGTAACTGCAGGTGAAATTCTCCCTCTGCTTCATGTAATGGATATCACATGATAGTTTAAACTGCAGGTTGTGGATTGCAGGTATGGTTTTCCTGAAGGAGTGCAGGTGTGAGCTTCAGCGGGATGCGGACTCATGAAGTTCTGAAAATGATCAGATTATCCCAGAGACTGACTTTCTATGTGCTGCTTAGAATAGAAGAATAGAATGAGGCCTTTATATAGCGCTTTCATATGTACTACTGTACACCCAAAGCGCTTTACAATCATATCAGGGGATCTCTCCTCAACCACCACCAGTGTGCAGCATCCACTTGGATGATGCGACGGCAGCCACAGTACAACGGTCGCCAGTGCGCTCACCACACACCAGATATAGCTGGAGAGAGGAGAGTGCTTAAAAGTACTCTCACTGCCTGTGTTGCCAAATAAACATGTTATCTCATATCAGGAATGAAGTCCACATAGAATAGTTCAGCTCGTTAGAGTTTTGAATGCAAAAGTTAAGAGTTTATTATTATTATTATTATATATATATATATATATATTTTTTTTTTTAATGCAGTCAGTTGTCATCCTTACTACAAGTCTTTAATGAGAGTTGGCAATGTTAGTCGACATGAGCAAAATAAGCTATATTGTCAAAGACAAAAACACAATGTGGCGTCAACCGGTCAGAGTGCAGACAGTGGAGTTGATGTAACCACCTGTTAAGCATTGTTGGATAGAAACATAAGAACAACTTATCTAGAGGTCTGCTACCTGCGCAATGGTTCCCAAAGAACTTGCGGTTTTGGGGTCTGGTTCGGGTTAACATTTCATAAATATATTCGGTTCAGTCGGGTTTGGGTTTGGGACAACTATACATGTAGTTAAGGTTAAGGTCTGCTGTGTTGTGGCCAAAAGAGTGCATTTGAGCGGGAGCACATTTATATATAATTGATATACTAAGTGTTTTTCGCGTGTGCTCCTGCACCTTAACTAGTGCGATAAGGCAAAACAATTTACTGAGGAAAAACATATTACAGTGCCAGATGATGCAGCAAAAGCTGCACTGCAACAAATTCTGCCAAATAATATTCATAAAAAATATTTGTAAGTCACAATCACTCCTTGTGTTTACGGGATAGCACAAAATTATTCATAAACCTCTAAAATGACTACGCAATAATGTGTGTGTGAAGTGAATGAGTGTAAACTGAGCAAAACTCAAATCAAATAGCCACTCTGCCGTCTCTGTCTCTGTCAAGAGTGCTATCAAACAATACTGCATCATAAACATTTTCTACTATTTAATATGCATATTTAAATGTTTTAAACGTGACAATATGATTGATATACAAATGAGTGAAAACTCTATGAATGAAATGAGCACAGCTCGTTCGTAAATCAAATAGCCGCGTTTCTCTCCCGTCACTCAGAAATCAGCTTTGTCAATAGTTGGCTGCTATCAGCTATTGTATGTGTATTTAAATGTTTAAAACATTGTATGATATGATAAATGAATGAGAGCAAACTGTATATTAATTAAATGATGTCTGATAGGTAGTCAAATAGTCTGTACATACACATTTAAGTGTTTAACCTTGTACGATATGATCTTGTCGTTTTAACCAATAAATAGCTCAGCGGTTACGTGCAGTGTACAGTAATAATAATAATAATAAATTTGTTACATTTATATAGCGCTTTTTCTGAGACCTCAAAGCGCTTTACATAGAAGGGGGAATCTCTTCAACCACCACCAATGTGCAGCATCCACTTGGATGATGCGACAGCAGCCATATTGCGCCAGAACGCCCACCACACACCAGCTTACTGGTGGAGAGGAGACAGTGATGAAGAAGCCAATCAGTGTATGAGGATGATTAGGAGGTCATGATGGACAGAGGCCACTGGGCATATTTTGGCCAGGATGCCGGGGTTACACCCCTACTCTTTTTCGAAGGACATCCTGGGATTTTTAATTACCACAGAGAGTCAGGACCTCGGTTTAACGTCTCATCCGAAGGATGGCACTCTTTTGGACTGCATTTAGCAGTATAGTTTAGCAGCTCTTTTGGCAGTATAGTGTCCCCGTCACTATACTGGGGCGTTAGGACCCACACAGACCACAGGGTGAGCGCCCCCTGCTGGCCTCACTAACACCTCTACCAGCAGCAACCTGGTTTTCTCAGGAGGTCTCCCATCCAGGTACTAACCAGGCTCAACCCTGCTTAGCTTCAGTGGGCAACCAGTCTTGGGCTACAGTGTGATATGGCTGCTGGTCTTACAAAGTTGTCTTGGCTTTTGGTAGCAAGAAGTACATCTCTACAGCAACGGATTTCTGGTTTGGGTCGGGTGCGGTCTTAAACCTTTTAACATTACCGGTCGGGTTAACCCCCTGGGGTCTGAGGGGTTTTTGGGGCCCTTGAGAGGTTTTGACATGCCCTGACATTTGTGCTTATTTCAGCTACTTACAACATACCTTTGGCCAACACATAATTATGCTGTATTGCAGCACAAACTCTGCTACAATAATATGTGAGCAAAATGGAAGTTACATGTTTGCATTTTATAGAAAAAAAATATTATGCGTGGTTAGTAAGTTTTGGGAAAAAATTTGTCACTGCAATGAGCCCATGTAACTCATACTGAATAGTTTGGCACAAGACTTTTGAGTTACCATTCTTGTAGGCTAGAATGTTTACTACAAAATGATGTGAAAATCATTCTGATCACTCTTTCACAAAACAACAATATAATGGTTTAAACTTTGCAAGTCAGTTTTTGTGCCAACACTGCTTTATGCGTAGGGGTGTTGATGGCCATGAATATGAATGAGGGGAGACAATAGACACTCCCCCATCACTGGCTAATGCCCCCATCAAGGTGCTGTAAGGCAGAGAGGAGAATCTGAGAATGAGAGGACATTCAAAGGTTTTGTTTTTTAATCTGTTTTTATTGTAATTCCTCTATGTGGAGGAACTAAATGTTGTGCCTCACAAGACCACAGTGCTACCGTACATATATAAACATATAGTACCAGTCAAACGTTTGGACACATTACCATTTTTAATATTTTTGGAAGATGGCTGCATTTATTTGATAAAAAATACAGAAACAACAGTAATATTGTGAAATATTATTACAATTTAAAATAATGATTTTCTATTTTAATATACTTTAAAATATAATTTATTTCTTTGATCAAAGCTGAATTTTCAGCATCCTTACTCCAGTCTTCAGTGTCACATGATCCTTCAGAAATCATTCTAATATCATGATTTGATAATCAGGTATTATCAATGTTGGAAACCATTGTGCTGCTAAATATTTTTTTATAACCTGTGATATTTTTTTCAGGATTCACTGATTAAAAAGAAAAGCATTTTTTCAAAATAGAAATCTTTCCTAACAATATAACTTAACACATCCTTTAAAAAAAAGAAAGAAAGGTAGTGTATACTGTTACAAACAGACTCATGGGCGAATGTGAGTAAACAGAGGTCACTTGCGGTCCAGTTTCCCAGGCAGGAATCACGCAGTCTGTGCAACCATGTCAACATCAGTCTCGGTTTTCCATGACAGGGTGGATTTGGACCTGTTGCTTGTTTGCCTTGGCTCTCTTCGGGACCGGTGCTTGGACATGTTCATTGTCACATCTGTTGATAACACAATCAAAGAAACTGTATTATTATCGCTATCAATCACTATGGCCATGGATTAAGAAAAAGACAACCGATTTTGTAATTTCACACAAGAATAGGTAGGCCCTACTTGTATATTATGACGAGTATATTATGTATATTGTAAACACAATTACATTTCATCAGTAAAATATTACGTCTGTGCACTTACCATCATTCTCGATTGAGACCTGAACGACACCTGCGTCCTCTGCGGTGCTGGAGAAGGAGAGTGTGATGCAAACACATTCCTAAAAAAATAAAAACAACTGTGTTAGCATACATTATCCAAAGATGGGCGATTAATGGGTATGGACGCACAATGCATGTAGTCTATATATCTGTTGATGGGCCATAGGACGGAGAAATATCTATTTATGGGCCATGCGTCACCGCGGGCTGTTGATGGCCATTATCTGCGCACGCACTTACAGAATTTCAAACATTTACACCTACATTCACAATCATCTGTGGCAATATTTTAGCGTGTGTCATAGGCTAACCAAAACCGAACATTTATATATAAAAATATAATGTCTAGTATTTAGACAGTATCACATTTTACCGGAGGCTGAAATATATTTGCACGAAATCATATTTACACCTAAGCAGATATTCGCAAAAGTCAGTATTTTTAGCATGATAATCAGTGTCATAAGCTAATCAAAACGGATTGAAATATAATACAAATATGTTTAGAGAGTAATATCACATTGAAACACGACCATATACGAATGTTAGGGATATTGTAAGGCAATCTTTCCTGTAAGATGTCAAAAGCTAACCAAAACTAAGCAAAATATAGTCTGAAAATTCACATGAGTTCTACATAATCAGAAAAGAATTATATAAACACTAAACAACTTACTCGAACTTGTATCCTCTGTGGGATCAATTCGCTCTTGAAAATGCAGCCGTTCTCCGTCTGAGATGCAACCGTTTCTCTGAGGAAAAGGTGAATTCTTCCTCGCTATCCATAATCATCTGGAGGACGACTTTACCGGAGAAGCGTGCCATCCTCAAAACGCGATGAACTATCCGTGAATCTGACGAGAAACTGCGTGTTTCATGGCATTGATCGGAGGGCGTGTGCGATGCGTATAGATCACCTCAACTATTAGCATGTGAATAGCGCCGGGGGGCGTGGCGGCATCAGCTCATTAAAAATAATGAAGAGACAACGAAAAACTGCGCCTCTCCTTGGTTTCAAACGGATTACATAAACTAAGAATATGTGTTTTTTAATATAAATTACTTCATTTAAAAGAAGAGAATTCTAGCTTCATAAAGACAAATGTCTCGTTCCTGAGTGACAAGTATTCGCTGAGTTACAGTTCATTTTCGGACGCGTTTCAGAATGGACTTCCCTGACAGAGAGAAGGCAGAACTCGCATCATGTTTATTTTTCTTTATTTGGCGAAAGACACAACACTTTGTTTTTATTGTGAGTATACACAAAAAAAATAGATACTTAACTGGATCGAATGATGTAAAACACTTAAATGTAAGATCAAAACCAACAAAGTATTTTGAATCTCTTTTGCACTGATAAGAAAAAAAGCGAGCAGATCACGCCGGCGTGATTGCCGACCCCAGGGGGTTAAACGATCTCAGGAACGAGCCGGGTTTGAGCTTCAGTTTAAAGCCCGTTCAGACCTCTACTACTAGCAACCAGCTGAACAACATCTAGTGATTGAATGACTGTCATTGTAAACGGAAGTTTATTTTGTCTCATAAACTTAAACCACAAACGTACGGCTGGCAGATATTTGATTTTATAAATGCCTCATTCCTGATTCCATAGGCCTTTTCAGTTGATTTGGCATGTAAAAGTGCATAGGAAACTCCAGTAAGTCAGTGGCATATTGAGAGTGGTATATCAAATGGCCAGATCTCGCTCGAACTCTCGCAGTCATCTTTTCATGATTTAATTAAGGTCTTACACTCCTCTGAGTTAGCGTTGGCATTTATTTTGCAGTATGAAAGTTCCTGTGGCCTTTGAACTTGAGGTCTATATGCTGTAAAGTTCAATGATAAACCAAATTGACATTTCATTTACATGTTACACTGTAAGGCCCATGTGTGCTGGAGTTCCCCAAGGACCTGTATCCACTTTTGTTGTCCCCACATTCGGCACCTGCCGAAGGAAATGCAGGATCACGTAGGAGGACATCTCCTGCATTTAATTTGAGTTATGGTGGGCCAGACACGACCCTGCCACCCGCACTGCTGCATACAAATCAGGCAGGAAGAGGAGGCCGGTGGTCTGCCGTCTTCAGACTTAAAGGACACACAGAAGAGAGACTGAGCTAATGGCGTCCTGTGGGAAGATCTGCCCTTTGTGGACGGATAGACGGATACGTCCTACAATCACCCTCCGTTTTCTTTTTTTCTTAAACATGTTCTTGCACTCTGTCCGTCAGGGTTGGGGTAGAAATATGCTTTGGTGGCAGAAAGAATTATCAAACAATGAGCACAGGAGATTCAACAGCACCAACCCCTGGGAAACATTGTGTGATAATTGAAAGCCAATGTATACTAAAGATGAATTGAATAGTTTAATATTTACAGATAGGCTTTGCTTTTATTTCATTTGCAGTTATTCCATCATGCCTGCAAATGTGTGTTACGCCTAATTTCCCTCTGTGCATGTGATTTTATGGGTCCATGGGTCAGTCTTACTGTTGATTTTGTATGATTGGAAAGGTTGTAAAGATCACCTGGAGACCGAGTTTTGATTATTCTTCACATGTGGGTTCCCTGTGTCTTGAAAGCAAACAACCAGTGTTTATTGGGACCCTGTTATCTCTTGGGTGCTTTTAGGGAGCTGTTTTGTGTGGAGCTCATTTCCTGAAGGTGCTCGGGAGTCAAGCATGCTGTCAGCCTGTAAGCATGCCTGCGTTTGTTCAGATTGAAATCTGAAGCATTCCAGCGGTTTGTTTGTGTAGGCCCGCATGTTCTCCACAATGCTTCTGAAGCTGGACCTTACCAGGTTTTTATTTGACCTAAAAACCTTCTGCCTCTGAAGAATGAAAACTCAGATTCCCTGCTGTTGTTTTGGTGATGTTTACGGTCTGCTGGCACAGATCTCCAGTGCATCACATCTTCATCGTTACTTCAGGCAGTGCGGGAAGCGGATCTCTCTTGAGATGGTTCTTTTGGCCATGTTTGGTCTTCTGAGGCCCACTGAGGGTCTGACTCCTCCAGATGGTGAAACAGCCATGCCAATAGTCTTTTACCTGCTCCACCAGCTCGCCACCTGCAGGACTGGGCATGCCAAGGTGTTACTGGACGTCGTCCCTGTCTTCTGACCAGAGATCAGTCCTGTGTGTTCTTTCTCTTGATATATTCACACCAGACTCATGCTAAATCAGCATAAAATGGCACATACTGTCTGGAAAGCACGTCAGACAGACTCTTCTAGGACACTCTCCACCTGTGCCATTACAGCTTAGCTCCTCTAGTTCTCTTCGCCCCATGGCTCATCTGCGGTTGGGACGACCTGTCTCCCTTGAAGCCCTCTTTTGACAGGCCATCTGCTGGGCCAACTGTGCTGAACTGGACCGGTGAGAGGCTGCTGGTGCCTCCTGCACTCACCACGTACCTTGTGTTAGCAGCCGCAACTGCTTGAATGAGTGTGCTTTTGGTTTTAGTTTGTATGTTGCTTAATATAAAAAAGAATAACTCTTTTGTAATGCTTTCAAAAAAAGTCCACTTCAGGAATGACAGTGGAGTGAACGTGTCTAAAATGTGTATAGTCTTGAGGTCACAATATCTCCATCCAAAACTCATCACTGCCTGTTGTTGTTCCCTCATTCCAAAATTGAACACAATATCCAGTTGTACTCATGGATGACTAGTTTACATGCTACTAAGTGCAACAATTTTAAAAAATGTTTTTTTGTTTCCTAAATGTTCTTCCTCACTGTATCAGCACAAAACCTGTATGCCTTTTGATTCCAGGCAGACTGGTCAAACCAGTACACCCAGACTCTGTGTCCAGGCTGTTTATTAATTCAGAGAATCTGACTGGATCTAATGAGTAATGCTCAGTAAGTGGTCTACATGTGCTATGTGGGCTGCTTGTGCTGTTGCCTGCAGTACCATTTTTTCCAGTAAGACAATAATTTATTCTTGGCAAGTTAAAAAGTTCAAGTTTCTCCCATGTCGCGCAGCACGAGAACTAAGTGACATCAGATACCATTTTTTCCAGTTATTATAAGGTAAAACCCAGTTTTAAAACATTGAAATTAGAGTATGAAGTTTGAGTGAGAGAGATGTTTGAACCTGGATCTCTTTTCATGAGTCCTTAGGGGCTCATTTGTAGAAGTGAGACACTGATGAGACTGTTGGATCTCCAGCAACGTGTTAAGCGTGAGTGACGAGAGATGGTCATTTTGTCCTCAGCCTCTGGGAGGATTAGAACATCTCTGGCTTCCCTTTTCAATGCACTGTGTGAATGTGTGCGAGCATGTCCACTCTTTTACATGTGTGTTCAGGTGTGTCAACGGCTTCTCTAATAATAGGCACGTGCGTGTGCTCTGGAGTCTTAAATCCATTTTACAGAACAAAGATTGTTTTTCTCACGTGTCAAATGAGCCAAAAAGGCCTCCAGCAACAGGTGGTGTGTGTGTGAGTTGTACATGGTACTTCAGCGTGGAAACTGGATCTCAAGGGATAAATTCAACTTAACGCATGCACACTTCTTCGTATTAAGAAGTGGCCACGTTCACAGGTCTTCAGATGAACCCGCTGATTTCTCTGATGTCCCAGATGGCAGATTGTCAGTTTACTGTTACCATTCCTTTCACAACTCAAGTGCGACGGGTTTCACATTCGAGTGATAATTCTATGCTGTTATTTACTGGGTGTGTAAGTCATGTGAATGAGGACCACGGACAGTGAGAGGCTCCTCTGGTCATGCTGGTGATCAGGTATTCTGATCAGACCCAGTCCCCAATCAAAGTCTGTGTGCAAATGGACAGTTTTTGTCAGGCGTGGTGAGAAATAGAGCAGTGGTGTAATCTGACTACTGCTTTCAATCAGGCTGAAAGCAATAGTCTATAATAGGAATCATGTTTGGTGATTCGGATGATCTACATGGCCGTTTTCATGTAGCATCAATGGCTAGTAAAACCTCAAAATAAAACTGAACATGTTTTCTAACAGTAGCCTCACATTTACTGATCTGTTTGTATCAAATGCGTTTCCTCTAAATGAATGCATACTCTATGTACTGCACACACTCAGTCCATCCTGTACGGTCTTCAGTGATCCTCAGTGTCATACAGTATATACTATGTCCTCTGGTAAACAGAATCATTCCCCTCCGTAAAGCAGAATGAAATTAAATTAAAGAGATCCAGAAGACTCGATTTTCCACTTGATTGACCAGCCGCGGCGGCTTGCTGCTTTGTGGGTGGTGATGAGTTGTCCGGTGTAAACGCAGTGATAGCGGGCAGTTTATACCCAGCTCTCACTACAGCTAATTGAAAGTATATATTGCGATCCCACCGTCCCACTCCACCTATAGCCGAGCTGCCCCATTATCCTCCTCTGGCTGGACTAATGAAGCGTGCACAGAGCGCCATTGAGACATCAAGCTCCTGGGTTTTTTTTTTTTTTTTTTTTTTTAAATGGTAAACTGATTGCTTTGAGCGGTTAATTATTTAGTGGGCTGATTGTGACCTCTGCACTGGAAATCATTTGAGCTGCTCATCTAAGACAAATGTTTTGAGCACATTGCTTCCCTAAGAAACCGTTGCGTGAGCTTTAGCACATTTTTAATCTAAATGACATGTTTTGACCTTTGGAAATACTTTCAAGCTACAGCCTTTAAATGAGAGAGAGAGAGAGAGAGAGAGAGAGAGAGAGAGAGAGAGAGAGAGAGAGAGAGAGAGAGAGAGAGAGAGAGAGAGAGATGTTAATGAACAATACTGTACATATGCATTGGCTGCAGAGAAGAGACTTAATGCTGATATTCCTGCTTTTGATGGATTTTTGAAAAACATTCAGATGTCCTTGAAGGAGAAACGGATTTAACTCTGAATAATGACTAGGGATGGGAATTGAAAACAAATTGTTGGGAATTGTTCTATGTTTTATGAACCATCGATATTGTATGCTCTCGACGTTAACGAGTCCTCTTATCGATGCTCCTGCTCCGAGTCAGCCGTAGTATATACAGACCGTGAACTCACAACTGTCCCTTTTGTCCTTTATCGAGCACCATAACACAAAGTCCAAAGAGAATTTTTGTCCCGCCAAAGTCTTATTTGATCGCTGAGTAATGTAGATGAACTGTTGCGCTTGTGACAGGGCGCATGTTTAACTGAAAGAACAAGCAGAGAGAGAGCCCCGGTCGCACGCGCACTCTTTCTCTTCGGTGCCAGACGAAGGTATAAACAAGGCTTCACCATCTCCAAACCAAGCGCTGTCTTGCTCTCTCTCCCTCTCACATATTAATCAAAATAAATCGACACGATGGTAAAAGGTCGGAAGACCAAAGTTTCATGTGGAGCATTTTTTTTCTTCTTCCTGAATTACCGTTGGGTGTGAATTGTGCTCAAATTATTTGCCTTATCTTCTGACTGACATAAAACCACACTTTAAATAAACGAAAAAAAACTATCCAGTGATGAAATGTTTTCTGTGTTGACACAAATCTTGTGGGATGTCCTAACTGCCGGGATAATCACACAAACGCGTACACGTCCAATTCGCGAACTAATGACTCATTTGAACAAATTAATTTAATGAATGGTTAAACAACTGATCTTTCCAACATTGAACTCACAAGACGTCTGTCGGTATATAACTAATCGGTAACACTTTACAATAAGGTTACATTTATTACATAAATGACATAAAAAAGTAGTTTGCTTACTCAAGTGTAAGCTTTAAAACAAATAAAACCACTTGTTTTTTTTTAGCCGAAAATGCATATGACAACTTTTTTCCACACAGTGCTATCAGGAATCGATAAGAGAATCGTTAAAGAATCGGTTCCCATCCCTAATAATGACTGTTTACTATTGTCTTTTTAGAGCTTTCAGATTTGAAGTCTGTTTACATCACTGACTCATTATTGTCTATCCAATAATGTCCAGTCTATCTGCTTTGAAACAATCTGTATTGTATAAAGCGCTATATGAATACCTTATTCAACATTGCCTCACAAGTATACATTTATCTTGGATCAGTGCTTTTTAGATATTTTAACTGCATGGCAAATGAGAAAAACTCATTGAGTAGATTTTTTTTTTTTTTTTAATTGCTCAATCTAAAAGAAAGCCCACTGCTGACATGACAGTGACTTTTCCATGTCACCAATCCTTTCATTTTTGTTTGCTCCCTGTGCACTGGAGAAGTCTTTACGATCTGGATACACTTACACTGGAATTCTATGAGCTTTAGATTATTGTTTCTTCTTGACTTCGAAAGCTGAAATACACTGCAGCACAATTCTTATCAGAAAGGAGCACATATGTGCGAGCTTAACAAGTGTATAATGATCAACACTTACCATGGACATCAGGTCTTGAGGGGAAGCTTGCAAGACGCCTTTAGGCAGGAAGCCAACAACAACAAAAAAAAATCCACTAATCCAGCACCTGTGAATGAGAGGAGCCATTAATAACCCTGAAGAGCCCAAGCCCAATGGAGAAGTGCACTTGTCAAGAGGGTCATTTATTTTGCAGGGCTTCCTGTCATCTATTCTGCTTCTATTTTTCTTTAATGATGGCCGCCTGGCCTGGATACCTCAATTTTCCTTTCATAACTTAGACACCTTGATCCAGCACTTTTGAGGGAGTTTGCTGCTGCCCTAGCTGTGAGTGTTTGCATGAAACCCAGCCTCTGTGAATTTCAGGGCTGATAAAAACCGTCTAATGAGTTTTAAGATGTTTCTCTTGACAGGACGATGATTATCATTTTTGAGACTTGAGAACATGACCCTGGACCACTGGAGAGGCGTTCAAAAATAAAGAACATGTTACGTATGTATTCTAAGAAGTGTGTGAAAACCAGCAAAGGTCACTTTCCATGAGTTTAAAACAAGTGTTGAGTGAAACCACAGAAGAGACTGTGAGAGTGATAGGCCATGAGAGCTCAGCGCTGCTGGTGTGTGTGAGCCAGCAGGAAATGCGCAGAGACAGCTCAATATGTTACTTTAATTAGAAACCTGCCCACCCTGCGAGGGGTGAACAAACCACACACTCGTGTAGACGTCCCTCCTGATGTTGCTCATGCAGACTGAACCCGTGTGGCCCGCAGAGAGCAGTGCTGCTTCAGAAACCTTCATTTCGCTCATTTAGAGGAGGCCAGTCCAGCTGCCCTTTAAAACAGCTTCATTATAAGCTACTAACAAAAACTAGATTGGAGCCATTTAAAGAGTGTGATTGTACAGTTTATGCAGGACCATCAGATGCCGTCAGAGCAGTATTCAGCTACAGTAGCATATTGCATATTGTACAGTTCATCATATTGAACTTGAATTAACTTGCTGAATTTGACTTCCCAATGCTATAGCAATAAATGAAAGAGAGAGAGACAGAGACGTTAAGGAGTGTGTGTGAGAGATGATAGTGTTTTGTCTGGTTGTATCCCAACACTGAGACGAGTGGAGTTAGAGAATGAAAGCAGGAGTCAGGACAGTTCGAGAGAGTTTTTGTGCTCAGTCTCCGCAGAAGATGATCCATGTGAACTGACCTTTCTCACTCCCAGATACAGTCCCCTGAAGCGCCATCTATCTGAAGATCCATCTGTCCTCATCTCTGGCTGCATTCACAGTCCACACACACCCCGCTGACAGACATAGAGAGGTGTAATTTAAACACATCTGTTCAAATATGAGTTTCAGTTTAGGGCAGCTGCTGTACGGCCCAGTGTTTGACAGCTATTGTATCCCGTAAGTCCACACGTTTGGAGCTCTTCTTTAGCTGGAGGTGTGTTTGTGCTTGTGTGCAAACAGCTGAACATCAATTAAAAGAGAGAGAAAAAGAAATGTAAAGTAAACTGTCTTATTTGGCTGCATTCCACATTGAATGTATATGAATCTGTGTGATTTTTCACATCTAGATTGGAGTG
Source organism: Phoxinus phoxinus (assembly GCF_949152265.1). Taxonomy (NCBI): domain Eukaryota; kingdom Metazoa; phylum Chordata; class Actinopteri; order Cypriniformes; family Leuciscidae; genus Phoxinus; species Phoxinus phoxinus. The sequence goes on along the minus strand of NC_136885.1, from coordinate 8,967,927 downwards.
GGATCAACCTCTTGTGTCTTGTATGTGGGAACATCTGCTCTCTCAGATAGTCAGCTCTACTTTTCTTTTTCAAGTACATAATGAAACACTAGAGCTCTGTCCCAAACCTAGTGATCTACCGACATAGAAACTTTAAGGTCAGTATTTAAAAAATAAACTTTGCGAAAGTAGGTGAATAAAACATTACATTTACATTACACTATACTATAACACACACACATGCAGTGTGTTCTTCAATAATTTATGTCTGGAGTTTCTCTCAGACGACCGCACAAGTCAGCTCACTAGTGTTTGAACCAGCTATCATTATCATCATCATTTGAGCAGACATGTTTAGTATATGTTCAGATTAACATTCACTCAATGTTTTAAATCCGCAAAACTAACTTGGGGACCAAAATGTCACCACACTTATGTACATTTGACCTCTTTCTGCTTGCAATGAGACGCAGACAGACTGTTATAAACGATGGCTATAATAACTTGTTTTTATTACATATTTATTCAAACAAACATTAATGAAGACATCACTAACAGTTGAGTAAAATATAATATGTAATCTAGTCCATTTATTTATCAAAAATTTCTCTACAGAAATTCTTTATGGTTAACTAATGAGCTTATGGCAACTAAATGGGTTTCCTGAGATATATGTTACATTAAGTGGCATTGTTTACAAGCTGTTTTATTGCCGTCTTTCCCCCGTTGAAACACTGATTGAGCGATTACATGAGGCATGATACATTTGAGTAATGTTTATCTTTCAACATACCTTTTGTTCATTCATGTTTATTTTGTACTACGGAAGAGATGATGAGCATTCATGTGTGCTTGAGCTGTGTTGTGACCCTTCACACTATACTAAAGAGTGATAAAAAATAATTTGTTTGAATATCGTGACAAAATCGACAGAATTCGAAAATTGAGACTGTCATATTAAAAGTAACAAAGCACTAAGAATGGGAGGCGCTATAATTGTTTAATAAAGTTTTGTTCACCCATCAACAGAAAGCAACATAGACTAAGAAATCGATCTTGAGATTTATGAACCATCCTTGCATTAGTGGGTTGTGTCCTCATTCTTTCATGTGTCCTGCTCTCACTTGAATGAATAGCCCATACCCATGGAGTGATTGGATCAATCTACGGTCTGGGAATGCTCCATATGACTAAATGATAAGGTTGGCACAGTTCATCACTGACTCCTCACTGTAATTGATATCTCCTCAGTGCTGTTTGGAGGCAAAAGGTGAAAAATTTGTGTCTGAGGTTGAATAAAGGGCTTGTTATTTGTTGAGAAGCTTTAAAACCCCTTCCTCCGCAAGGATCACAGGTGATCCTGAATATTTTTTTTGTTAATTTCATTACTAGTTAAAAACATCACACTCTTACTTAATCGTCAAATCGTCATTGTCATCGTCATTCTAATGTGTTTCAGTGTTTCGTTTATGAAATAGACAGTATGATACTCAAAGCACTGGTAACAAGTTTTTTTTATGGCTACTCGTCAGGTAAAAAACTATTGACAATGTGCTCTTTTAAATAATTAGCCACTTTTATTTATTAATTTATAAATGCATAACTCTACAATTCTATCATTTACAATTTAATTCATTGGGTTTTTAAATGAAGTCATCTCAGTTAAGGTGACTGCATAGAACTTAAAAGTGAATAAAAATATATATTTTGTGCTCATATATTTACAACCCCATTCATTTTTTAAAATAAATATGTACTGTAAATAATTAAGAGGTGTCCTAAAATACCAATATATATTTTTTAGTTCTAGCCTGAAGCGTTTTCACATAAAACATATTGACATCTATTACCCAAGACACAATAATATCTGACAAATTAGAAATTAGATTAAATTGCTAATTATTATTGTATCAATTATTCAATTATTAAATTGTCTTCTTGAAAACATCTAATTGCCTTGTGTGTTTCCTTCTTGAGCACCAGTTAATGTTTGCGTTTTTTGTAATAGTTGTGTATGCGTTACTCGATCATTCTAAGTGTGAAAGATGGATCTCAACATCATATAGTCACTGCTGGGAAGAGCTCAAATAAGATGCTGGAAAACTAAAGAATGTGCAGAGGCTCATTAGCAATTTGAGTCAGTTCAGTTATTATTGTGTTGTGTAATAGATTGTGAAAACGCTTCATTAGGGCAGAACTAAAAAAAACAGCTGGCAGATTCTCAAAGGAGATGCACAATTCTTCACTCAAGTGTAGGGCTGACACTAATGATTATTGTAATATTTGAGTATGTAGATTTATTCAATGAATGTATCTACAGTATGTAGGCTATTTGCTATGCAATAGCCTATGCAATTTAAAAAATATATATAAACATCACATTCTAAATAATTACAACCCAACTGATTGCTAACCATTTTAAAGCAGAAGTTAAAATGACTAAATAAAAAATAATAAACAAAAACAAAAGCTTGTACGACGCATGAGGAACACACATTCACTCTAAACATACATGTATAGGCTACTCCAACAGTAGTCCCTTTACTTTTACTTCTCTCATAACAATAAGGTTACTTGTGTTATGTAGAATTTCAAACCTAATCTAAATCTAAAGTAATATTTTAGCCAAATGTATATTTTAGATCAAGCATTTAGCATCAGTTTTGGCAGGTCAGATCACCTTTATTCATAAAGCGCTTTTTACAATACAGATTGCTTCAATGCAGCTTTACAGTGATACCAGGAAAATAATGCAACACAAGGCTGTACAGCAGATCTAGAAGAAAAGTCCAGCTTAAGCAAGTTAAGTAGGGATGCACTGATATTCTGGCGTCCCAAAATGGAATTTTCATTTTTTTCCCACTTGTTACAAGCTCTCCCAGTCTAGGGTTGGGAGAGGGTAACAGGATTAAATTTAAACAAAAAGGAGAAACGTAAACGTGGAGGATTCCCCAGAAATGTGAGCCAACCACTTAATGCAAAAAAATTTAATTATTTATTTTTGCTAAACAAAGAAAAAGGAAGCATTCAATCTTCAGGAGAAGGTCAAGCCAAAACAACAAACAAAAGGGAAAACTTACTATTGGAAGGAGACCTACAGTAAATGACCCATACAGGTAAAATAAAATAAATAAACAACATATGCTTCCCTCCACTCCCTGACTAACCAAAAACAGGAATAAATGCATTACTAAAGAAAAAGTGGCACCATCTCCCTACAGCTTCCCACAACATAGAAAAAAACACACCTTTTAATACCGAAACAATTTTAGAAATAAAAGAGATAAAAGAAAAATCACTGCCTGATTAGATTAGACACTACCTGAACTACAATGCTGTTTTGACACCCGAGCACCCGCAAACCACAAAGTGTGCAAATTAGCTGCAATACACCAGGCCAACACACCAGTTTTAGGGTGCTTTCACACTGGCAGTTTAGTTCGGAAAGGGGCACGGTTAGCATGAAAAATCGCTAATGTGAACGCTGTCATGCAGACCCGGGTGCGCACTGGCGTACAGAGCCCGACTACCTGGAGGAGGTGGAGTTCGGTTGCTCCCGAACCGTGCCGCTGTTCACGTGAATGTGGAAGCAACACGGACTCAGGTGTGCACTTGTTCAGGAAGTAAAGTGACCAGTGCATGCGTTTTAGCTGATTATGATGTATAAAGTTAAATAAAACGTATGTAAGGTATGATAGTGTTGATGATTTACCTTGGATACGAGCGAGAGTGAACCTGCAGTGTATTCGCGCATAGCGCGTGGAATCAGGGCAACAAATGAATGGAAATCCACTATCTACTCAGAGTTTGTTTGCAAGCAGCAGAAAGCCACCTTATGGACACACACACACAGTAAACCTGTTGTTCACTCAGCTGCGCATAATAACACAGAATTAGTAAAAAACACAATATATTGACCCGCGTTCTGCTTTCTATCATGCGCCGTGCACGTTTGCAATGGTGTAATATGCATTCAAACGCACCAGGGTTCAATAGAATCAAGTTGAGTGTGAAACCAGACCAACGCTGCGGCGGGTGCCGGTAACAATCGCGCTCGGCCTCGGACCGCAGCAAATGATCCCAGTGTAAAAGCCCCCTTCGATAATATCAGATATATTGTGATGATTAAATTATATTAAGCAATATAAACAACAGGAAACATAGAAAATAGAATTTAAAAACAAAGCTATACATTAGTTAAGCTTACACAAACACAATTCACTCAGGCAGACAGGAAACTGTGCCAACAGTGAAAACGGGCCGTCCGTTGTGCTAGACACACTGGTCACATTAGTCAAGCTCTCATTAGCTGATGCTCAGCTGATATATGTCTTCCTATAGGAATACAACACCTATCACAGCATTCCTTTTTAAGTTATCATTCAGTGGCTTCATTGTATTGCTCAGGAGCTAATTAAATGGCGAAACTCCATCTTATTAGATGGTGCAGGCACAAAAACAGTTATCTCAATAGGAATCCACACGATTGGGGATTTTGCATGAAGAACGTGTTCCCCACTTGGAATTTGCATTTGCAAATTTGTTGAACCTTGAACATGTTGCCGTGTTGACTAATATTAACTGATTGGTTTGGTACTGACCTCCGAGTAAGCAGTACTACTGACAGTGCACCTTCTTTCACTGATGTGACTGAGCCTTAAGAACAAGATTTAGACAAGATAACCCCCCCCCCCCCCACCACCACCACCACCACCACCACCACCACATGCTCGCGAGGAAGATCAAAGCGTCCTAGTCACATCTGTCTAATATACACCCTCCTTTCATTTCCGAATGTGTCTTCAATGCAGCTAAGTCAACTTTTCCTTTTATCCTCATTGCTTGTTTATCCAGGTATCTGCAACATGCTTGTTGCTTAAAGCTCGGTTTGTTATCGCCAACATGCTTGTTGCTTTAAGCTTATCCGGGTATTGGCAACATGCTTGTTGCTCAAGGCTATCTCAGTATGTGCAACATGATGTTGCTCAAGCTTGTTGGAAAAAAAATACTTTTGATTTATCACTGTCAGCTTGTGTTTGGGGGATGACAGCATATGGTTTTGTTTGGGGGGTTAATGCTGTGCTCCCTGCTCTTATCTATGCTAGGCTGCATGGATGGGCACAATATGCAAGCCTATAGAATGGTGTGTAAAACAAATTCATTTACAGGAAAAACTGTAAATAATAAATTCGCTCCACAGATTCCAAGTGATAAAGGGCCTAGGGCGTTCTGCCAGTAGTGGGCACTAGTACAACGTAAGCAATGACGTACAGCCCAGTGAACAAGACAGAAGGAAGTTAGTGAGAGAAGGGCATAAATACTTTGTGCAGTGAAGTCTGGTTATGCAAAATGGAAATATTTGCTTGATTTTCTATTAGATAAGGATGTAACCGTAAAATGTAATTCCTGAGCTAAAGAAAACAAGTTTCAAAAGCATTAAACAGCACACACGTCTGTCACAGCACAACAGACTAAGCCACGGTAAAGACTTATGCTTTAGTTTGAGGCGCTTAATATAAAGCATCCTCATGGTTTGGACAACTTGGGTCATGCACCTTTCCTGCAGCTGCTCACATTCCCATTCGCATATTTATACTATGGCCTAAAAGTATGTACTGTTTTTGTAAAGAAAAACTACATACTTTTGAGTGTGTAGCAGAAGTATAGGCAAGCTTTCACCCTGCATCCTATCACAGTTTAAACTGCCCTGTCAATCATCTTGTCAGTTAAAATCCTCCACATTCAATTTAATTAAATTTCCTACCATTCAAGTTTCCATGGGTCTTTCAAGCGGAGAACTCTCCTCTGTTTGCAATTTGCATAATGATACATTTAAAAGTTAATGACCAAACGGATTTTTACAAAAGTTCACAATGCTGTTCTAGATATAATGTGGATAACATTGAATAAATATATTTTCCTTGGGATAGTTACTGATTATTAATCACTCAAACCCCTTCTAAACCTCTCTACTTATCCTTCAACTCACACATCCACCATGTTTGTAGTTTTTTAAAACACCTTTTTTTGTGTGTTTGTAGTTATAAGCGAATCCTCGTCCAAAGCGCAATGGTTCGTAGGCAATATTAGCCGTTAGAGTGTGCACGGTAGAGCCCTGCATTTCAGCCCGAGCCCGACGGGCCCCGACTTATTTACGCCCCTAGGGCCGGGCTTCGGGCCAATTTTCACGTCATAGTTCACACGCGGGCCGGGCCTCGGGCCTGTTTTAGGCTTATCCTTCTTTTTATAGCCTATTTCAGACATGTATTAAAATTAAATATGAGAAGTTGACGATGAAAAAACAAACATAGAAAGACGTTTTAAACCTATCACACTGACATATGACTGACACATGACAGTCTGCTCGCGCTCGCGCGCACACACACACGCACGCACACAGGTTTCCCGGCGGCACGACCCGAGATTCGCGCGACCGGCTCGCTGTTTTTAGTGTCCCCGCCAGCAGCAGAAGTATAGCGAGCGTGACTTCAGCGCAGCTGGAATAGTTCAAGAAAAAAGTACGACTGGATTAAAACCTTCCACTGTGGATGCTGTGATTTTTCTTCACGATGCTCTGTAAGAAACTGTTCTTAGCCATGTTAGGGGCTGTCTTGTTGGTTTTCGTTTGAAAACGACTTTATTTTCATCAATCTGTTGGAAACTACTGGAAATAAGAATGGCCATGTTCTGTAGTGAAGACTTGATTTTTGAGGTAAGATAATCTGCATGTTTGTTTTTAATTTAATGCCATTTATTGGATTTGTTTAGATTGTAGGCTATAGCTCATTTTGTTTGCGAACGCTGTTGCGACTGAGCAGCAGAGCAGTTTGCCTCATCTTTTAAAAAATGATAATAAACGTTTAAACTATAACTGTCTATGTGTGATATGCTTAAGGTGTTTTATGGATTGTATTGTAGCCAAGTAAAGTGTTGATTTGAGACGGGCTAAATGGATCAAACATGTTTAACTCGCTGTCGACTGCTTGGTCGTCAATAAAAAAACAAAAAGAAACCGAACATTTGTCTAAATTAACTTAATAAAGAAATGAAAAGAAACATAACTAACAAAACGGACATATTTTAATGGCTGCAAATAGCTAGTTTGCCCTAGGCCAGGCTACAGCTGTGTAGGCTATATAAAAAAAAAAAAAAAAAAAAAAAAAAAAACGGGCTCGGGTCGGACTCGGGCTGATAATTAAGATGAGCTGTCGGACACGGGCCGGGCTAGGGCCTGAGCGTCTCGGGCCAGGGCCGGGCTAGGGCCTAGTTTTGAGGCCCGTGCAGGGCTCTAGTGCACGGATCTGCACTTCGTAACAAGTAACTGTAAAAAGTAGACCATCCTGATATCTTTGATTTGTGACACACTCATTCTAATTTCCAATACTGTTTAGGACTGATAGTATGCAAATCGGGGCGCAGCATCTGTGTCCTATTCCATATGCGTTTTGTCCATACAAATGTTATTCACTGATGTTAAGCGCCGTGACTGGCTTCATGCCAACTCTTAAATGAGACTAATTAATAACCAATTTTGTTGTCAATTATATTCATTATCAAGTATTATCGATTTTATCAATTCATTGTTGCAGCCCTACTCAACTGAATATACAGTATATGATTTGGGAGAGTGTCTGTGTACACACTATTAAAAAAAAAATAAAAACAGCGATTCAAGGTTCTTTAAGTTTCACATATTAGATATGAAATGTATAATAGACAACATATTTTTTTGTAAAAAGTCAGAGCTATACAGTATTCCGAGTATAAAGATGAAGTATTTTGATGTAGTGACTCCAACAGATTTAGAAATTATGAATTGGCTGGTTGGAAATGCTACTGTTTTTTTAAACAGCAGCTCTGCGGTCAATGTCAACACTGAAAAATTTAGTTATGTTAGTAGTGTCATTGCTTTTAATTAGTTACTCCACATCACTGCCAAAGTGTGTGTGTGTGTGTGTGTGTGTGTGTGTGTGTGTGTGTGTGTGTGTGTGTGTGTGTGTGTCAAAACAACACACCTACACAAATCAGCTGCAACAGAAGCTCTCTCTGTCTCTGGGAATGACTACTGTATGTTCAGTGTTTCATCTAACGTTTATGATCATGAATGTGCAGTGAGCTGAATTCTGATTTTAACTGATGGCCATGCTGAAGGTGTTCAAATATGAAACACCCATACTTAGAAGTAAACTCTGGCCTGTTTTATCCAGGTAATATACCCTTCAGATGGCAGGAGATCCTGAAGTTACTTCTGCACTGCTGATAGTCAGTGGTGAATAAAGTACCTGAAAGCCAGACTTGTGTAAAAGTATAGATATCTTACCGGAAAATTACTTTGGTAGAATATAATAATTGTGGCATTTTTATAGCGCTTTCATATGTACACCCAAAGCGCTTTACAATCAGGGGGTCTCTCCTCCTGAGAAGTTCAGGTCATAGTATCAAGTATAGTACACTGTATAACATACCATTTTGTTGTCTATGTTTTAAATCCGTTTCTGAAGTGTCCTGTTCTGTGCAGCGGCGAGGCTCATGCAACGTGTCAAAACAAACACCACGAGGTGTCAGTGATAGTTTTTATTTTGCCTCTAGAGGTCGCTCTCGTACTGTACAATGACAGCGCACGCTTCTCAGCCACTCCAACAATGGACACAACCCGGAAAATTAAATCAGCCGCGGTTGTGCAATTTTGCACATGCTTGCGTCTATGTTCTTCTGACCTTAAATTGTAGTAAATAACGAATAAGCTGTGGGGAAATGTATTGGAGTTAAAGTATACATTTTATTTAGGAAATGTAGTGGAGTAAATGTAAAAGTTTACAGAAATATAAAAACTCAAGTAAAGTATTATTACTTGTTACATTACACCACTGCTGACAGTTTCCATCTGTGTATCTTATAAAGTGTGTGAATGATGTGAATATTTAGTATAATTCTGTTGTTTCTCTGTCAGATAAAAAACGTACTCGGTTACTAACGTAACCTCGGTTCTCTCTAGGAGAGGGAACGAGTACTGCGTCGAAAGAACGCTACGGGAAAGATATTTCTTTGTCGAGATTGAAGCCTAAAATTAATCCTTAATTTTGTAATATTGTAAAACGCTTTTCTGAAGCATACAACCTAGGCGGAGCAATACAGCTCACCCATTGGCTGCTCTGCCAGAAAAGCACAGCCTATGCGAGGCCAGAGACGCTGACCAATGAGGACGCTTCGCGCCCTTCTGCGTCACCTCCCGCCCAAACAGGCGTGGCCTAGGCCTATAAATACGAGCATAGCTGTCTAACACACTGATTTTCGTCAAAGAAGCGACGCAGCGTGGGCACCCACGACCATGAGACGCAGTACTCGTTCCCTCTCCTAGAGAGAACCGAGGTTACGTTAGTAACCGAGTACGTTCTCTTACGTAGAGTTCTCTCGTACTGCGTCGAAAGAACGCTACGGGAACCCTATGTAAACCGCCGTGCGTGCTCTTGGACCGACACAGACACCTAAGGGCGCGCGCGCCCTGGTATACAAGTGCCTACCCCAAGAAGTATAGGGAGAGCGGCTAAAATAGCATCATCCCTTTATAGTAGTGCCTCTTAAGGCACAATAGCATATATATGTAAATATAGATATATATGAGGGGTAATAGCATGCTCATGGGACACATTGTCAGTGAGTGATGCTTAAACATTGAAGTGACCTGGGCCGCAGCGCGGGGCAGGAACACTTATACATATTAAACATTGAAGTGACCTGGGCCGCAGCGCGGGGCAGGAACACTTATACATATTAAACACTGAAGTGACCTGGGCCGCAGCGCGGGGCAGGAACACTTATACATAGTCTTCTAGACCGAGAGCAGTTTAGCCTGCAACGCAGGAACCTCTAGGTTATAGAACCTAATAAATGTAGACGGGGAGGCCCAGCCTGCCGCCATACAGATATCTTGTAACGAGATTCCGCTATACCAAGCCCATGAAGAGGCCATGCCTCTCGTGGAATGTGCTCTGATGCCCAAAGGGCATTCCAAACCTCTAGATGCGTAGGCTAGCACAATGGCGTCCACTACCCATCGAGACAGACTCTGTTTCGTTGCGGCTCGCCCTTTGGAGCGCCCGCTGAACGAAACAAAGAGCTGCTCCGTCTGTCGAAAAACAGCGGAGCGGGACACGTAAGCTCTTAATGCCCTGACCGGGCAAAGGGAGCTATTTCCGTCCTCTGAGGCCGGCAGGGCCGACAGGGAGATGACCTGAGCCCTGAACGGTGTGTTGAGGGACTTAGGCACGTACCCATGCTTCGGTTTCAATACGACTACAGAGTCGTTTGGCCCGAACTCCATACAAGAAGCTCTCACTGAGAGCGCTTGCAAGTCTCCCACACGCTTCACTGAAGCGAGAGCCAAAAGAAACACGGTCTTGAAAGACAGGTGTTTCATGTCAACTGAGTGAATAGGCTCGAAAGGGGCCCCTTTCATAGCGTTCAACACTGTAGAAAGGTCCCAAACGGGGACTGAAGGAGGCCTTGGAGGGTTTAACCTCCTGGCGCCTCTAAGGAAGCGGACCACCAGGTCGTTCCTGCCTAGTGAATGGCCAAGCGTTGGATTAACGAACGCTGATATGGCAGCCACATAGACTTTGAGCGTGGATGGGGTTCTTCCCTTATCCAATAGCTCTTGCAAGAAGGAGAGAATCTCCGGTTCTCCACACTGAAGTGGTGACAGACCTTGATCTGAACACCATCCAGAGAACACCGACCATTTGGAAGCGTAGAGTCGTCTAGTAGACGGAGCCCTAGCTTGTTCGATCGTGTCTAACACTCCTCTTGGGAGGTTAGCGGGTACCCGTTTATGGCCCATACGTGTAGGGACCAAAGCTCGGGGTGAGGATGCAGAATCGAGCCCTTGGCCTGTGAGAGGAGGTCTCTCCTCACTGGAATCGGCCACGGGGCAGTACTTTTCAGTCGCATCAAAGCTGGGAACCAGGTCTGATTCGTCCAGTATGGAGCAACCAGTAGTACTGAGCATCCGCTCTCCTTGATACGCTCCAGCACTTGAGGCAGGAGTGAGACAGGAGGAAAAGCATAGAGCGGACGGCGGGGCCAGACTCTGGCCAGCGCGTTCGTGCTCTTCGAAAAGAATTCTGGGCAGTGAGCGTTTTCCTGGTTTGCAAACAGGTCTATTTCCGCTCTGCCGAACGTTTTCCACAGCAGACGCACTGTCTGTGTGTGTAGGGACCACTCTCCCGTAGGAACGTTGTTCCGTGAGAGTCTGTCCGGGCCTACGTTCAAGTGGCCTGGCACGTGCATTGCTCTTAACGAGCGCAGGTTGTGCTGGGCCCACACCAGTATGCGTTCCGCTAACCTGAATAGGTTCCGGGATCTCACGCCACCCTGGCGGTTTATGTAGGCTACTACCGACATGTTGTCCGAGCGGACCAGGACGTGGTGTCCTTTTATCCGGGGACAGAAGCGCCTCAGCGCAAAGTCCACCGCCATCATTTCCAGGCAGTTTATGTGCGGTAGTTTGGCCCGCTCTGCCCACTGGCCAAAGAGCGCTCTGCCGTCGAGCAGTGCTCCCCAGCCTGAGGTGGACGCGTCCGTGGACACCACCTTCAGGCTCGAGGAAGTCCCCAGGCTTACACCTGACCGGTACCAGTCTGACGCTCTCCATGGTGTCAGGGCTGAAATGCATTCCTGAGTGACCTTGAGGCGATAACGACCGTGTAACCATGCTCGGCGCGGTACGCGCGCTCTCAACCAGAACTGTAGTGGGCGCATGCGCAGCAGGCCCAACTGCAGCACTGTTGAGGCTGAGGCCATGAGGCCCAGCATTTTCTGAAATCTCCTGAGTGGCACTATGTGGCCGCTGCGGAAGGATTTCGCCATTTGCAGGGTATTTCGCCTGCGCTGTGATGACAGCTGTGCTGTCATAGACAGTGAGTTCAGATCCAGTCCTAAAAAGGAGATCCTTTGACTGGGAAACAGTGAACTTTTCTCCCAATTGACTCTCAGACCTAAGCACTCGAGGTGATCGAGTATTAGTGTCTTGTGGTGAGCGAGTTCTGACGGCGATTGAGCCAGAATTAGCCAATCGTCCAAATAGTTCAGAATTCGAACGCCTCGGAGTCTCAGGGGTGCCAGCGCCGCGTCCATGCACACTGTAAATGTACGAGGTGCTAGAGACAGGCCGAATGGCAGGACTGTGTACTGATATGCCCGGCCCTCGAAGGCGAATCTCAAAAATCGCCTGTGACGTGACGCAATTTGTATGTGAAAATACGCGTCTTTCAGATCTATCGCCATAAACCAGTCTCCTCGGCGAATTTGCGCGAGGATTCTTCTGGTCGTGAGCATTCTGAACTTCCGCTTTGTTAGCGTTTTGTTCAGACGCCTTAGATCTAAAATGGGTCTGAGACCCCCGTCTTTCTTCGGTACCAGGAAATATCTGCTGTACAGACCCCCTTCGCTCTGAGCTTGAGATAAAGGCTCTATGGCCCCTTTGCTCAATAGCTTCGCTATTTCGGCTCGAAGTAGATGTGCTACTTCTGTTTTTACCGTGGTTTCGACTTTTCCCGTGAAACGGGGAGGGCGTCGATGAAACTGTAGCGAATAGCCTCTTTTTATAGTCTCTAGCACCCATTCTGAGACCCCGGGAAGTCTTTCCCATGCATGTGCACGTGTGACTAGGGGTCGAATGTAATCTGGGCCCTGGTCGCGAAATGGCGGCGACACGAGAGCAACCGTGTGCTGTAACATGGACGCCGTGGCGTCTGAGGCGGGGGGCATGTTTAACACAGTGTGCATCCCGCGCGCGCGCTCGACTCTCTGAGTTGAGAGAGAGAGCGCGCGGGGCGAGCCCCGTAGGGCTCGTTATATTTGTGAATAAGTGTGGGCGCGTGGTAGCGGGCACATTTATAACACCGGGAATACTGTGTTTGTGAACTGACTGACCGTTCGTTGGTTTCGTTTTTACAGAAACCGCGGAACGTGCAGTGTGTAGTGGTTGTGGGCACTGGAAAGTGGGCACGCTCACTACATGTAAAGCACAATCGACATGAGTCGATTTTATGTGTGCAGACCCTGTGTTGTACAGGGCTGTGCTTGCACGGGTTGAAAAACCGGGCTCTGGTCGCGAAATGGCGGCGACACGAGAGCCGCCGTGTGCTGTAACATGGGCGCCATTGCAGCGTGATGCGGGGGCGCGCTTAATCGAGCGGGCAGCCCGCGCGCTCAGCTCTCTCAGCTGAGAGAGAAAGAGCGCGCGGTGCGAGCCCCGTACGGCTCGGCATGTTTGAGAATAAATGTGGGTGCGTGAACGCGGGTACATTTATAGCACTGGGGAGTACTGTCTATTAGAACTGACTGACCGTGCATCGGTTTCGTTTCATAGAAACCGTGTGACATGTAGCTTGTAGTGATTGTGGGCACTTGAAAACGGGCACGCTCACTACATATAATGCACAATCGAAATGAGTCGATTTTATGTGTGCAAGCCCTGTATTGTGGGGCTGTGCTTGTGTGTACGAATGGGCACTGGGTCGTGGGCATACAGTTACACACATTACATCATCGGCCGTGGCCGGGACACCGTGTAGCACAGAGAGTACTGTCTATCAGAACCGACTGACCGTGCATTCGTTTCGTTTTTACAGAAACCACGGGACATGCAGTGTGTAGTGATTGTGGGCACTGAAAAGCGGGCACGTTCACTAACTTACATGTGATGCACAACCGACATGAGTCGATTTTATGTGTGCAAGCCCTGTATTGTGTAGGGCTGTGCTTGTGTGTACGAATGGGCACTAGGTCGTGGGCATTACGGATACACACATTACACCATCGGCCGTGGCCGGGACACCAGAAAATACATTTTCAGATTTACCTGGGGCGTCGTGAAAACGGCGTCTGTGTGCAGGCAAACGAGCATTGATGCCGATTTGGTGACTGCAAAATACACTGGCATGGTCGCGTATGTTGGGACTGTGCGAGCGAGACATTTTAGTGAAATCCGGCCGCGGCGGGATTTTAACACTGTAGCTTTCCTCGAAGCAGAAGTGCGCATCCTGGCTGAAAACGGGGCTTTCCGGGACTCCGCGATTTCTTCGTGAATTCAGGAAGAAAAAGGCGCGGGTCGTGAGGACGGTAACGTACGTTCCTCTGCAGAAAAGCAGCCATCCAGCCGGCAAGCGCATCGATGCTGGTCTTTCTCCGTCGACGCTCACGAGCGGCGGGGGAGGGGAGATCCTCGGAGCTCGCCCATCCCTCGCTACCCGAAGCGAGGAGAGAATAGCAGTCGTCCTCCACAGACGCGGCTTCCCCCTCGTCCATGACGGACGCGGCGGCACACAGCGGCCCTTGTCCGTCGGTCAGAGAGTCCAGCGAAGCGGGCGGAGAAGCTGGCGGCAGCAGCGGCGAGCACCTCGTGGTGGAGGGAGGTTCCGGGCTCCGCTGAGCACGGCGCTTTTCACGGCGCGGCACTACAGCGGGCGGAAAGATGCAGCTTCAGTAAAGAACGCCAGGCGAGTCCGCAGAGTCACCGTAGGCATCAAATCACAGTGATGGCAGCCGCCATCGACGAGAGCTGAAGCTGCGTGATCATACCCAGGCAGGAAACACAAGCACGTGGTCCCCGTCGCTGAGCGGGGCTCTACACGAGCCACAGGAGGTGCGAGGCATCTTGAAAAAGACGCTCGACTCTTTTAGTGGTGAAAAACTGTGTGACGCGACGGCGAACACACACACAAAACACACACACATAATGTAAAGGATATTCCACGCCGGAGAAGCGCAGCAGGGAACGGCGGCTGAAGGCGGCGATGACCAGCGGCTTCAGGTAAGAGGCGCGTCCTGCTGAGGTGCTTGTTCCAAACGGCTGTGGCGGCTCGAATCCAATCCAACGATGCGTGCAGCTTCGTGAATTTAGAAAAATCAGTGTGTTAGACAGCTATGCTCGTATTTATAGGCCTAGGCCACGCCTGTTTGGGCGGGAGGTGACGCAGAAGGGCGCGAAGCGTCCTCATTGGTCAGCGTCTCTGGCCTCGCATAGGCTGTGCTTTTCTGGCAGAGCAGCCAATGGGTGAGCTGTATTGCTCCGCCTAGGTTGTATGCTTCAGAAAAGCGTTTTACAATATTACAAAATTAAGGATTAATTTTAGGCTTCAATCTCGACAAAGAAATATCTTTCCCGTAGCGTTCTTTCGACGCAGTACGAGAGAACTCTACGTAAGAGAACTGTGTACTGTAGAATGAACATGGAACAGACAGCCAGAAGAAATCCGCTCTTTCTCAGACCTTACTATATGAATGAATATGCATGTTATTATCAGATTAACTTACCCCATAAAATGTTTCAGCTTGTAATAGTGCAGGACAGTGGACCCCAACTTGTTTTACTCTAAGGTCCCCCACCTCTCCAAATCAATACTGCAAGTAATAACATTCTGAATGTGTGGAGACTCAGCGATCTGAAGGCGGGTCGATGTCATCAGTGAACAGTTCCTCTGTCAGAACAAGCAATCATGTCTGTTTGGTGCATTGATGTCCATGTGTACACAAACACCACTGATCATCACAAACTTCTCCAAAACACGCTTTCTCAGTGAGCATCCGTTATAAGACGCTCAAAGTCGAATATTAATTTTGACAACAACGTGAATATATTGAACTGATCATGCAGAAATACGACGGTTATAGTGATCAGTGGGTTGAGAGCGCACACATACATGGTGTGTTTGTGCATTAATAATAAACGACTCGCGCATCCCTAATGTATGACTCCTGTATGTCACTGTAATCGTCTTTACTTTCATCACAATCATCATCCATCTATACTTTATTAGCGACTCTGGTTTTCTTTATCCAACTGAGAAATGTAGTTTGCGTATCCTATGTTCATGAAGCGGTTGGGTGTCTTGAGCCGCCATTCAGTCTGTATTTCACACAGCGCGATCAGAAACTGCATGGGCTGTTCCGAAACAATAACAGAATACATACGAGAGAGGTGCTGCTTTAGGATCAATGAGGCAACTCATAAAGCATTTTCACTGTAGTTTAATGCGACAGAAACTGGTGCTGGTGTTCCTTTGAGCTGTTGACTGGCATGTAGTTAAACCCTGTTTGATTTTCTTCATGTTTAACTGATTAGTTGATGTGGAAGAACATTGTTCAAGAATAACGTTGTGCCGTCACAAGAGGCACTAACTAAAGGATATATATTTTTGCTCTCACTACATCTCACTCTTACATATTCATTCCATTTCCAGAAGACCAAAATGGTATCATTTCTGTGAATACCACATTTCCATTGTTATCTCCATCTCTGAAGAGGCTTTTCAAAAGGCTCACAGTTTGACATGACGTCTGCTTACTGCTACATGTTACCTCCTCCACTCACAGCATTGCCAGTGGGCTCCACGTTTCCACTTCACAGCTTGGCCCGCTCCGCTCTAGCTGGGATGCTGGCGGCCCACAGATGGGTAGCAGGGTCCTCCTATGCTGGATGAATGAGTAAATGTTTACAGTCACAGATTGCCTCGTCTCTTTTTTTCCCTGCTCCTTTTATTTTAGCTGAGTTGTGCCGTTGTTTGCGCCTTCATTTTATCTCGATCACTCTCGTATATCTATTATGTAAATGTACACCTCTGAAAGCAGCCTAACGTCTATAGAAGGGTATTACTCCGCCCCACACTTTCAGAGCCTCTGTAAACAAAGAAATTATAATAATTCACTACAGAGAGTGAATTCCTCTCATAAACCCTTCTAGCCACACACTTGCCAATATAATTCAAAGTTTGACAATATCCAGAAGGTTTTAATTAAATGGATTTAAGCCCCGCTGGGAAACGTTCTGCAGTGATTTTAAGTGCAGGTAGGAATAAAGTGTAAACACCGGAGATGAAAATCAGTGTGATCTAGAGCATGGAGTGTGTTTGTTTGAATGTTGAACTCTGTTGCATGCTCTTAGATGAGCCTTGTCTCATCACACATTACCTGAAGGGAAGTTTCTTGAAGGACCTCTTACGTCTTTTCTGTTCAGTTGAATGTATGAATTTAATGAATCCGACATGTATATCAAGTCCAGTTCCCATGTCCTGGCTCAGTTTAACATGGAGTTCATTAGATTATGAAATAGTACCATCTAGAATCCTCAAGTGCACAGTGGTCCAACTACCCTGTTTGACATTCCTTTCAACCACAACACCCTTAATACATAAACACGACGACGGTACATACTGTTAAGTATATACGTTCAGTGGATAGATTTATTTGTTTGTTTATTTAAAAGGGACAATGCACATCAATTGACATTTTTCTGTTTACACTCAAAATGTAAATGCACCAGAGTTAGCAGAAAAGCAAAATTTTCATCTGTAGTCCCTAGTCCCCAGATATTGGTGTATTTATAAGGATCTTTATGCAGTGTTCTTGAGGAAGCTTCCTTGATCTATTCTTGCAAGACCTGCCAGTGACCCAGGGGAATGAGCACTCCAGCCATGAGGATGAGCTCAACACGTAGCTTCTTCCAGTTTCGTGCCAAACCGTAATTTGATCCACCGCATGAACAGGGGCCAAAAGGTTCTGGTATGAGAGATTGATAGGCTGACAGATGCAGAAGAAACAGTTTTACCCATCCACCAAACCTTGACACCAAAACACACAGTGGGACCTCTCCAAGCTTCATGAAGATCCTATTACTGTCCATTCAGAAGCAGAGCTTGATTGAGTTTCAGGTCTCCTGTTTCTTTTCAATTTATTCAGCTGGAACTTGCTTTGCTCTGTGGCATTTCTGCTTCCTGAGAAATGGGCCATTATTTGTGTACTTAGTTGTTTTGTGTGGCCTTTCGACATTTAGAGGCTTGTTAATGCTCACATACTATCAAACAATGTGCCACTTGTCTCGCTGTGTTGTTTCCAATTAAATGTCCACATTCTCTTTTGGCACCACAGTTCACATCAAATGACCAAACAATCAGGGTCTGCTTGGTTGGTATGTGCCTTTCTGATTGAGTGGCTGATTAACAAACAAGGCCATGTTTGTTTGCCAACATGTGCAAGCTTCTAGGACTGTCATTGTGAAAGCCGTTCCTGTGGTGGCGGCTGTTTATCTTCCTTCAATGCATCTCATTAACTGCTTTGCAACATTTGGTCTTCTGGATCTCCTCCCTGTCAATACCTCTGCCTTTCATGTCAGTGTTTTGTAGTTCAGATCTGGGGCGTTCGCTGGACTGTACTGTTCGGGGGACGGGAGCTGTCACCAACTGTGACCGTGACCATGGGAGTGATGCTTTCTAATAAGCCCAAACATGGAATGAACCACAATCATGTTCGACAAGCCAACAAAGCATCAAAGGGCCTCCATCTGCCAGCACACACAGGGCAACTATTGTCGGACGATAGATGCAAAAAGGGGCTGCTTGCTTCAGAGAGAATCCAATTCTGTCATTTGCTTTCTTCTTTTCTTTAGTTTGTTTTTCTCCATAGAAGGATGGAAAGGCTGAAGAGCTGGGAAACATAATGGATTTAGAGAAAAGCAGTCCATTCCACTGGCTCTCTAGTGCTCTCTAATGTTTTTCTCAACGATCTCTGATGAGCTATCAAGGCTTCTTAAATTTGAAAGATAAGGATTCCTGATGTGTCTGGTTCTTCTAATGCACTTCTACTTTGTCTTTGTGTCCTCCTGAGATGTTCAGGTCAATTGTGTCCTGAACTAACAGGTTGATTTTATAAGGAAGGACGCTGTGCACTGGTTTCAGTAGTGAAACTAGACCCATTTGATCAGAACCAAATTGACCAAATGCCTGAGTGGTCTCATATTAGGAAGAGTGTCTAGCCAAAAAATCCTGTTCAATTTGAAATTAACTTGTTAGTTCCATCTCTCTTTGCACACTATTTTATGATGGCATGGAACGACATGGGTGTCAACAGATATAATTTCTTCATGAGGCTTTTGTGTCCTTTTTGGAGATTTCTATAAAACTACTCTTCCTTTTAGTGTGCCATGGAAGACAGGAACTGATGAGACAGGATAAAACCAGGCCTAGCCTTTACTAGTCTCAGGACATTACACATTTTAACAGATTAAGGCATATTCGAGTGCATAACAATGTTCAGTGTAAGAATGTAAAATTATTGATTTTGATGGCATTTGATTGTTCTGAGTTCTCAGGTGAATATCCTCTTTGTGAAGGAATGATGTCAATGTTTTTTCAACATGATCCTTTGTCTTCCATCATGATATTGGCTGTGAAGTAGTTTGTTTGCTGTTTGTTGTTGCTGATGGCAGAGCTTAAGGAGCTTGAAATTAAACCACCTCCGGATGGCTTCTTTGACTGCGTACACACTGCAGCTAAATTTGGTTGTCAATTAACCTTTTAATGCTTAATCCTGCTCTACACACATAGTTCAGTAATTTACGGAAGTGACAACTGCATTCTACAACCGAATTAACTCCTGAAAATTGCATTTACAAAAATTCTGCGCAATGTGTGCGGAACCGAACTGATAAACTATTTGTTTATGATGTAGGCTACAACGAGATATGAAAAATTACAGACGAGAGATACATCTCTGATGCACATTAAAAAAAGTATTTTAACGTGCATCAGATATGGATCTCTCGTCTGTGCGGTTCAAGAAATCGCAGAGAAAGTGGTACAAGCCTTGATTTATTTGTGTTGCTAGATCTTGTAAGCAAATCAGTGAACAAGCCCATAAAAAATCTAACAAATGGAAATTTATTTATTTTATTTATCCTTTATTTTACCAGGATAGTCCAATTGAGATATAAAATCTTTTTCCAGGGAGTCCTGGACAAAATTGCTGCACAAAAAGTTTAACATAAGCAACATACAAACATAAAACTAAAAATCTTACATCAAATTTTACCCAGCACTCCTAAAATGACAGAACAAAAGCTACTTTACAAAACATGCACAGGTTTCCTTTAAATTGGTCCATAAGAGATTTTTAAAAACTTTTAAAGTGGGCAGTTGTTCTAACACTTATACTCTGCAGCTCATTCCATAACCAGGGAGCATATAAAGAGAAGGAAGTTTTACCAAGCTCCGAACGTACCCTAGGAACCTTTAAAAGAAGTTTAGCACTAGATCTAGTGCTATAATTACAGGTGTAAGAAGATAAAAGATGACATGTATAAATTGGTATTTTGTCTAACAATGCCTTAACAATAACCATCAATGTGTATTTTTCTCCTTTGAAACAAAGAAGTCCATCCTACCAATTCATACAAGGTACAATAATGAGTGCGTGAAGCACTCTTCACAAAGTGTAAGGCAGCATGGTATACACAATCTAACTTTTTTTTAGTAAAGATGAACTTGCATGCATATAAATCACATCGCCATAATCCAACACTGAGAGGAAAAAACGCATGATTCTCTTTCTTGCTTCAAAAGGAAAAACATTTTTTAAACGGAAAAAGGAAACCCAGTTTTGGTCTAAGCTTTTTGTAAGAGATTTTCAATATTTACATTAAAAACCCAGTTTTTCATCCAGCCATATGCCTATGTATTTAAAACAATTTACTCTTTCTATGCAGTCCCCTTCTAAAGTTAAAATAGGGTGATCTGTGTGAAAAGCATATAATTCGGGGTTTTTTTCATGTTTAAAACCAAATTTAAATTTGACAAAGACCGTTGCAAAGACCGAAAATAATCTCGCAGAAGCTCAATGGCTTGGTTCAAAGAATGTGCTACTGTGTAAGTGATTGTGTCATCAGCATATAGATGAATTCTAGCTGGGGTTATCCCACAACCTAGGTCATTGATGCAAATAGAAAATAAGATTGGTGCTAAAACAGAACCATGTGGGACACCTTTTTTAATTGTTTGTTCTGCTGAAATAAAATTTTCAACTGAGACACACTTAAGTTCATTCTGATAAGTAATTAAGCCATTTTAGAGCTGTTTCAGTAAAACCCACACAACTAAGTCTCTGCAACAGAAGTTTATGATCTATAGAATCAAATAGTTTGGAGAGATCTACAAATAAAGCTGCACAATGGTTTCCTATCCAAACATTTAATAATATCATTTGTGACCCGCATGGCTGCATTTTTTTTATGCTGAAAATATTTTATTATAAGTTTATTATAAATGTATTTATTATAAAACTAAATATTATAAAAAAACGTATTATAAGCACTTTTCACAAACTTAAAATGATCTGAACTCTTCCTGTTCAGGGTTTATGCATTTAATTGGCTTGATGAATGCCATTCATGTTTTCCAAAAGTTGACGCATGTGAACACGTCCAGTACAGACTACATAAGACTTCCTGTCCACCAAGCAACTCGCTCGGAAGGCAGCTTCCAAGTTGTTTTGTTTCCTGTTGGTTAAAAGATCAATGATAAGAGAATGCATGCACAAAGAAATCAATGAACCAATTTCTTTGCAGAGGTCCTAATTTAATCAGAGTGGAAGTCAGTAGTCGATGGTTATTGAAGCTGCTAATAAGGTTCTTGAGACCTGTGTGAGAACACACACACACAATCACATTCACTCGCTACATTGACTGCATTTTGTTGCATGGACAATTTGCACACCGGTTCGAGAGCTCCAAGTTGATGCTGTAAAGATTGTTCCCACTTTTGTGGTAAAATGTTTTTATTTAACACTTCTCATGTTTATTTCATCATTCATTACACTGTTATTAGACAATGAGTTGGTCTGTGTCTGTACCGGTGAATATTGATTAAAAAGGGAAGAATTGCCTTTGTGGTTTTTTTTACATCTTTTGAATATCATGCTTTAAATTATATTAGACAATGTTTTTATTCAGAATTTACATTAATGGACATTTTATCCTGGGAAATTATTAGAATTTTTATCAAATATAAAGATTTTAAATTATTTTTAGTAAGTACAATGTAACTTTGTCATCTTAAAATAAATTATAACTATTTATTGTTATTATTATTTTTATTTTTGTAGAGATAATATTGTTAAATTATTGTATACAATTAATTAAAATGTTATTGTTATTATGATTATATAAAAATTATATTACTTCTGAGTTTGCCATGAGTATAGCCCCTGATGCGTTACTTGTGTCCGACTCCTGTAGGGTTCCAGGCATCACTATTGCCACTGACATCATCTGCGGCTTCCCAGGTGAGACGGATGAGGACTTTGAGCAGACAATGGAACTCGTGAGGCAGTACTGCTTTCCCAGCCTCTTTATCAACCAGTTCTACCCACGACCTGGAACTCCAGCGGCCAAGATGGAACAGATTCCAGCACACATGGTGAGATGATAACAAGTGTACCTACTCATGCTCAGTTTTGTTTATTATGAAAGTAAATGTAAGAGAACAGATCTGCACCAATAAAATAAATAAAAACTCATGATTATACTCGTTGCATACTAAACTCTAAACTCATGATCCTAAAAAAGTCCTTTATTTAAAAGTTTTACTTATAAATAAAACATGATCAGTACATTTAATTAATCAATAAATGAAAGCAATTGATCAAGTATTGTTCAAGAGTGCTCCTAATCCTTCATTATTATAAATCAAATTCGATATGCAAAACACCTTTAGCTGAACACAACTCTTTTTACCTTACTCATATTTTATTTCTTCTTCAGAAGATTCAATGTGAGGCTCTTACGAGAATACGTGTGTAGTGTCTTCATGTACATCTCATACTGATGCTCTGTTGCATCTCTCTTTCCCACTTGTTCACTCGCTCACTGGTTCACTTATTTAATTAGGGACCAAGCCCCAAGGGGGTGGAGGCCCTATTGTTTTCTTGTTGTTATCATCTTGGACACATACAAGAACGGATTTGAATGGAACTCGGTACACATATAGATCTCATCAATCTGAACCACGCACTGTATATCATTAGCTCTGCCCAACAGGAAGTCGGCTATTTAGGGTTGTTTGAAAAACACTTGAAGCATAAGACCAAAACATTGAGGATGCTTAATTGCAAGTGGATTTTTGATATCTCTAACAGTTTGGCTGTGGCGTTGTAATTTATGGCGAGCAAAAACATGTTCAATGACGTTGCACACAGTTTGAAAATGTAGGGCACAAGCTTAGAGTAAATAGACCGTTAACATTCGTTGGTGTGGACGCAAATATAGTTATAGTTATCTTTGTAGTTATCGTTCTTGGTGTGAGCAGCCCTTAATAGTGAAATGCAGCATATTTAAGAGCGTGTGAATTTCCAATGGCTTTTTAGGCTATTGTCATTTGTTGATGACTGGCTGAGTTTTTGCTGAAGATGTAATATCAAATCCGATTGCCCATAATAGATTGCTGAGGATTAAGTATGGCCTGTTTCTGGACTAACATACAATATGCAGCACTGGTTATAGTACCAGGACCCATAGTCAATCACCCTACCTGTTAACAAATGTTTCCAGACAACAGGTAAATGTGAATCTTCCTGTCGATTACTCTTCATTATGTAATGCAGCTGTTGGAAGACGTCTCCCAGATGTGATGGCCTTATGGCGTTTCTCAGCGATTAGAACCCAATGAAACAATTAAACTGACTAATGAAGCTCAAACTATTAGAGGAAGAGTGTCTTCACACATGGGGATTCCTGTAGGTTTTTCTATCCACACTTGAACAGTTTAGCTGCCTTCGTCGATTTAGTGCAGCAAAACCTGTCAGATGTAAAGAACTCTTCTATTGTTTTTTGAGTCTCAGTTGTTGGTGTGGCTCTCGTTATTATCAGCACATTCTCAGTGTTAATGTGTGCTCCCGTAAAAATGGCTGTCTCCTGGACTCGTTCCTGAAGTCAGTGTTTTCACTCTCCTTTTTTTTACTTGCTGATGTGTAACTACTGTATCTCTATGATGTTTCTGCTCTCACCACAGAGATCATCTTTCATCTAACGTCCTGCATGTTTCTTTTATAAAAGCTTCTTCATATGTCATTCCTTTTGTTGCCTCTTCCTCTGAGGTGATCGCACACTGCCTCTCCAGCACGGATCGATCCATCCCACGTTACAGGTACCTTCAGTAATGTAAAACATCAGCGATCCGAGGAACTGAATGGTGATTAACCCTAATGAAAATGAGATTGAGATCACACCAATACGTTTGATTCCTATATTATTTTTTTTGCACTGTGTATTTATCAGAGGTAATAAAGATCATGTTTGCAAGCAGTGGCCCAATCTGGTCTTCTGTGTCAGATTGATCTTGCTGATATTAAAGATTGTGATAGATTGTAGATGGGGTTCCTAACTATGCATATGACTCATTACTCATGTTGTGGGTCAGAACAGTTGTTCTGATAGCATGTTTGATTAGATTGGAACGTGTGTGCCACTAGCGGAGTTATTCATGCTTTTCTTTGCTCTAGTATGTAGGGAAAGATTTCATCATGACAGCAGGGTCAATGCTGCTGTAGCTGCGGGAGCATGGAGGTTGGATGGAGGGTCTTGTGGGATCTCCCGGACCCACCTGGTGCACCTGCTACATCCGCACAGGGGCGTCCCTCTACCAGACCCATCAGAGATAGTCGGCTCTGGCAGGATGGCGCATTAATAACACTTCCAGATGTCTGCCTGGGACCGAACGATCTGGGTCGAGTTTGCTAGGAGCCACGGGATGGATGGCACTTTGGTTTCTTAGCACGTTTATCTCATAGTTGAGGTCCAGCCGCCACAGCGTGATGAATGGCTTGGTCAGAGTAATGGATTGCTTCGTGTTATCAGCATCGAATGGTCGCTCAGGCCGAGGAGATCTGGCATGCAGGCAGAGCTGGAAAAACTGGGAGCCTCCAGAACAGCATAATTACTCCCACATGAGGGAAGGGTTAGTGGAGATAAATTGGAATGATCTCTTGGAATGTTGCTCTTACTAGCTGGACAGGTGTTTACCTTGACAGCTCGTCTGCCTTGGCGGCTCGTCCGTAACCAGGGGAAATTAAGGCAGCATCCTAGAGTCAAAGTTAGAGGGATTTGGATTCAAAGCTTCTGCCAGTTTTTCTGAGCATTCTTGCGCAGGGATCAGTATGGAATACCCAGCACATGTGAAAACAAATTCATCTTAAAACAAAGACAGATGGGCAAGGCCTGGAGCGACCAATGTCAGCTTTATGGGGAAAACTGGAGCAAAACAACAACTAAACTGGTGTCGCTTAGACAAAACAGACTCCTCATTTCCAAATCGTTTAGCCATTTTTCAGTCACCGTAAAGAAACATCTCCTCCAGAGCTACAGCTTGCTTGTTATCTTTCCCGTCCATCATCTCAGACTCTATTGTAAGCCGTTTCTGGCTTGTCTCAGATGGGCTGATGTGGGTGAAGCAGCAGATCTTGAGGTCTTATGCGATCTATGAGACTGACTGTGAATGGAAGTTGTGATGGTGCACAGACCGTGTCATCACTGCACTTCCTGTAGAGGAGAGAATCTTGGCCTCTTTGTTCACCGAATTCAACACCACATGTACACCGCATGTTTCAATGCTTGTCAAGTGTATTGTTCAGATGTTTCTCATCTTGTAATTATTGCTATATTCACAATGGAATATTAATGTACTGCTCACTGCACACACTGAGTACTGCCTATAGTGTTTACAACTCCTACACTGGCTATTCAAATTTTTGGGAAAATAATTTGATATAATAAGGATGCATTCAATTGATCAGAAGTGACAGTAAATATATTTATAATGTTACAAAATGATATTATAATTATATTATATTTCAATTAAATGCTGTTCTTTTGACCTTTGTTCATAAAATAATCTTGAAAAAATGTACCACGGTTTCCACAAATATATGAAGCATCACTGCATCATTTAATTTACATTTTTAAATATATATATATTCACATAGAAAAGTTATTTTAAATTGTAATAATTTTTCACAATTTTACTGTTTTTGTCTAATAAATGCAGCCTTGGTGAGTAGAAGTGACTTCTTTCACTAAAAACATCTTACCATCCCCAGACTTTTGAACGGTAGTGTAGAACAGTAGTGATGAACATTTCAAACAGCAGTTTGCTACATTATCACAAAACGTTATTCTGTAGGTCGACCTGTAGAGCATGATGCTAGCAACACCATGCTCAACAAGTCATATGTTCAACACATGTATAAACAAAATTGAGAAATGTATTATGAATGCAATGTAAGTCACTTACTTTGCATTGCGTGACGTAATTTGCATTTATTCCGCAGCAGTAGTGGTTATCATCATTGAAATATAAATGGTTACTTTAAATTTTAAAGTAATGTTAAAAAGTTAAAAGTCAGAGTTAGTATTATTTAATTGTCATCACACAAGAAATAGAAGTTAATTTTAAGTGCATTGTATTGTGGATAGTGTTCCTCAATATGTGCTCTGTTGTTCATTATTGTAGCTTTCCTGTAGCTCAAACAGTAGTATTGGCAGAGTATTGGCGTTTGCGACCAACAGCAAAAACTGATAAGAATGTAAATGTGTACCTCAAAATGCAATGTAAATCGCTTTGGATAAAAGCGTCTGCCCAAATGCATAAATGTAATTTTGGCCATAGCAGTAGGTCATCTGGGTTTTCACTGCACACAGAAAATATACAATATACTGTAGGAGCCAAGAGCAGTATACCAAAGATTCGTCCTGGGATGGCGGATGTGTCCGTTATGTCCACTGCTGTGATGTTTGTTTTCTATGTGAGCAGTGAATCAAGCAGCTGGACAGTTTACGAGGGGCCATCATTCATAGTTGTTGAGGTGTCAGATGCACATTCGTTTTGGATTTATGAATAGCAACATGCTTCTATATTATCGCCATTTGCCTGAGACGCTTTCACACTCTGTGCAAAGTGATATGTTTGCAGTGGTGGAGCGGCTTGTCTTCATACTATTTATAGACACACAATAGCTGATACACAAGGATATTGTGTAATGAGAATGAGTCCTGACTCGGACTGCAGAGCTCATATTCTTCTCAGTTGTCCAACTGCCCTTATGTCACAACCTATCTTTTTTACAACTTCAGTCACTTCTGACAGAAACTTTCCAAGCGCTCTGTGAAGCCGATGTTCTTGAGTCCTTGCAAGGCCACAGCAGAGGAGGAACCTGAGGTGTAGAACTGTATGGAAATGTATCAATTTCCTGCAGTACACCACCACAAGATAAGATTGTCTCATTTAGACCTGCTTGAGTCAAATGTAAACCCATCGAAAACCCTACAGTGACCTTTGTCCATCTTGCCATTGTCCTTCATCTGTGAGGCTGAGCTATGACTTCAAATAAAGGGAAAAATTGGTTCTTTGGCTTATCGAGATGATTTTTCAACTCAGCTTGCTGCTTTGAGGCTTGTGTAATCTCAGGACTGCGGCCCTAACAGGCTGAAATATTGAGTCTCGAGGTCACTCTGGGGTTCATCTTTTTTGATCAAATTTCAGTTACTATTTTTCTACCGAATGAAGATGTGTGATTTGAGAAGTGCGAGTGTATTCTCTGAAGGCCTCCATCTTGGTTATCTGAGATTTCGCTAACCTCTTGCCTCATCTCTCATTCTCTCTCTCTCTCTCTCTCTCTCTCTCTCTCTCTCTCTCTCTCTCTCTCTCTCTCTCTCTCTCTCTCTCTCTCTCTCTCTCTCTCTCTCTCTCTCTCTCTCTCTCTCTCTCTCTCTCTCTCTCTC